>NC_054868.1:51137035-51462568 GCF_018320785.1 Cheilinus undulatus | reverse complement strand
CATTCTCAACATTCTCAAGTAACATATTGTTATTGCACATGACAGACATGCACAAATGCCACTATCTAACGCTATTTTATGAAAACAAAACACCACTCTCGCTCTCCTTTTACTCTCTTCCTTTACTCTCCTTTTCTCACTCGTCTTCTGCCAAAGCTGCCGTTTTCGTGGTGCTGTTCAACATTAAGGTAATATATATACCACACATCATATATTGCTGGAAAGCACAGATTCTCAGCTCTCTGTCAGCATTGGAATTTTTTAGATTGAGCAAACTTTTGAGGAGTTACAGTGTTGAGGATCCGTGTAGTGGTCTCACAATACATCTGGTGTTTTGCTATAGTGTTTTGCTATGAATGCCCACGTCATATGATTGCGAGTACTGTAATGAACCATATATGGGCGCATGACCACAATTCTCAGCTTTCCAACACCGTTGGAATTTTTCTGATTGGACAAACTTTGACAGAGTTACAGTAATAATACTCTGGACATATAAAACACAGCACCGGCGCCGGGTCAGTAGGTAACACAGTATTTGTACTTTCTTTGTTTCCAGTCAAAAGAAATAATGAGACAAACGGGCAAAGCCTGGTAACCTGAGAGTTCTTCTTTTATGATTTTGTGCACTAGAGATGCTTAAAGAGAACGTCTTATCCAAAAATCACTTTTTCAGGCTTTTCTAGCAAAAATATGTGCCCCTGCCCTTTCCACAATCCCCTCAAGTACCAGAAAAATCCATTCCCTCCCGCCCTGTCTTTCTCCACCTTGTGTGCTGAAACAAGCCATTCTCAGATTTTCCCCTCATGATGTCATGCGGGGAGTTAGCCCCACCCACAGGTCCGGTTGGCCTTCCCCGCTTGGAAGAAAGTTCCGCCACATCCATTAAGCCACATCCGTTTCCTGAGAGGGGCGGAGTCAGACAGCTAAGTAACATTTAAAGCCACAGACACAAACAGCTCTTTCTGAGCAGGGCTGAAACAGAGGGGTTTTTAGACTTACAAAAATCCAACACTGGAGTGTTTTTTTTTTTTTTTTTTTTTTTTTAGCAACAAGCTTCACAGGCATTTTTTGGGGACCTCTGAGACTGATATAAACTTGTCTTTAAGGGGTAAAATATGTCCCCTTTAATGTTTCTCTGACAGAAATTCCATCACCATCATTTCTTCTTAATCTACTGCTGTTAACATTTTGGAGCATGGTGTACATATATGTAAAATAAATTCAATCAAACATCTCATCATGATACAGCTGCATCTGCAGAAAAAAAGATCTATTAACAGGAAATTATAAAGAAAAAACAACCCAAAGAAATGTCAGACTGTGGAAGAGGCTCATTGATGACTCACTGGCTGCATTTTTCATGGCTGCCCTCGTTTCGTACGCTGTTGTTCGCGTTCTTTGTAAGTCCAAGGAGATTTCTCCCATGCATGTCCTTAATAAAAAAACGCACAAAAAGACGCGTTGCTTTTAAAACCCCATCGTCAGCTGAAAGACCTCTGATGCAACAAAGACCATGGCCTCATTTTTGTTCTCTAACCAAAGAGGACACTGAAAAACAAGCTTCTGAATCACTTATTTATTTTTAGTCTGTGCCAAAAACCTCTGAGGATTGAAAATGGTCCAAGACTGAAAAGTGAATAAACCTAAAATGAGCATTTGTGTGCTAGCAGATATCAAACTGATGATTTATCAGTAGAGGAGTGAAACTCTTCATTTCGAGACTACTACTGCTGGTTCAACAGCTGTGGAAGAGACAGGCAGACATCCGTTATTGTGTTTGTGTGGTTGTAGATCAGAATCTGACAAGCTGGAGTCAGACTACATGATCTTTTAGTTTGATAGAGGTCACTGTGGCAGATTCAATTATCACAGAGCCATGACAGACAACATGGTACCAGACCAGTCATTAAGACTGATGTTTAATAGAAGAGGTGCTGAGTTAGACCAGTGGTTCTCAACATGTGGAACCTCAGGACGCTCCTACAGCTCCTGGATGAGACACTGTGACATTTTTAAATACTCATTCAAAGAACAAAGTAAGTTTAAACCTTATAGAGTACTGACATATGACATATCCAAGAGGCAGGACAAAACATGTGTGATTTAAGAGTTTCACAGACCTTCTGGCACCTTTTTTTCAAGAACAAATTCATGACCCACTGAAAAGGGCTCCTGTAGTCCCGCCAGTTGAGAACACTTAGGCCAGACATCTTGCTAAAGCTAATGGCAGCTGAAATTCTTAAGTGTGTTTTTTATTTCTCACCAACATTTCTCTTTTTTCAGTCTATGTAGTCCCTCTACGACACATCACAAAGACGGGGATGTTGTCAGAGCAAAACAAACTTTTCATCCGTCTCATAGTTACATCTCACAGCACCGACTCCAGATAGATAACTTGACAGTTGTTTGTTTTGTAGATGCCCCACACTTTACTTTTGAAAAAAAAAAAAACAATGCGTATTATTCTTTTCAGCTTATGGAAATAGCTGAAGGCAGACTCTAATGTGACTTCTGCAGCACTAAACAGTTCTGCTTTTCAACTTCTGGATGAAAGCACGATGGAAAGCAGCGATAATTTTGGCAGCTAATTTTAGCTTTAGTCACATTTTAGTAATTTCTACCCTTTTTAGTTATAGTATAGTTTTAGTCGAGTAAAACTCAAAACATTTTTTGTCCAGTTTAAGTCCATTAAAAGTCCTCACATTTTAGTCTTTAGTTTGAGTCCAAGCATTTTTTTTTCTTGTCTGAATCTGGTACAAAATCATGGTAGTGTGTTCTCTGCACGCCGTCAAACCTGGGGTCCCTGCTTTCTAGAGCTGAGAGGTAGAATAGCTACAGCTACATTGTTTTGTTTTTTTTTTTGACAGATTTACTCACAGTGGAGGAAAATCATGGAGTTTGAATGTCTGACGAAAACTACATTACATTTGAGTCTAGTTTTAGTCATCTTGACAAAAACTGAACTTAGTTTTTGTTTGTTTAAGTCATCACAGGTCTATTTTTGTTAGTCTTAGGCCCTGTTTACACGACAACATTTTTGAGTGAATATGCAAAATTTTTGTAGCATTTTGGCAGTCCATTTACACTGCAACGGTGTTTGGTGCTTAAAAACATAACTTTTTGGAAACGGGCTCCGGAGTGGAAGTTCTTCAAAACGCTGCTGTCTCCTGCATGGTCAAACACAACCTCAGAGCAAACAAGTTAAATGTGGCCAGTTGTTAGCTATGTGCTAAATCCAGTGCAGTAACAATTTCTGTCCATTCCTCCCCTCATGGAAATGTAGAAACATTCATGTCGCTGCCCCAAATCTAGAAGATGATCCTCCATTTCTGACATCCATCTAAGTTTAAGATTTATATTTACGATCACTACATGGCCGGGTTTGTTATGCTTCCTCCTTGCTTGCTTTAAGCTATTGTTGTGTTCTGCATAGCAATATTTTTCATGTCTGCTCAGCTGTCCTCAGTCCCCCTAAGATTTCAGATCATAAATACTGTTTGATCTTTAGGATCTCAAGTCAGAGCTGCTCCTGTCATCTTCAGATCAGATTAGTGAGGGGAAAGGTCGCTCTTAGTGCACCACATACCACGGGACAATCTGGCAAGATGATATCTAGAGTCATCAGGTAATCAGGCCTTTGCTGACTTTGGTATGAAGAGGGACATTAGTTCAAAAATCAGGTCAGAAATCTGCACAGTTGACTTGTAGTTAGTACTAAGTTTTATTCCAACTTCATGAAATATGACTTCCACTAAGTGTAACAACTTTTCTGATTGCATGCAGACATACAGAGACTCATTAAGATGTGGGAGTCACTTACAGAAATAATTTGGAACTACAACTTATGTGGAGCTCCAGACCACGATGCAGCATTTAAGATATTCCACTGATTCTCAACACAAACATGTACTTGCCCAATGTGTTGACTGACATACTGCACACTCTTGTTAAGCTAAAAGAGGCAAAATCAGTAACCTCTCAGAAAATATCAGACATACAGGAGGATAAAAAGAAAAGTTTTGCACTGATTGGAAAAGATTTAAACTGAGGTTGTGCATTGCAGTAGAGTAAATTGTGCAGAACATCTAAAGAGTTTAAGCATATTCAACTTTTATTCTGATGAGCTTAATTCTAGGCTCTTCAGGCATGCTTTAGCCACCTGTGGACTGTCTGTCTGCTGTGGTGTTGTGCCAGATAACAAAGGACAGTAGCAGAGAGAAAGAGAGCGAGTTTGGCCTCTTCTGTTGGCATCAATGAAGAGTCTTATGGTGCCAGCTGGAGCTGCCAGAGACAGAAATGAACAACTGAATCTCTGAAAGAGTTACAATTTCAGCACAAAGAGGAACTAAAGCATGCAAAACAGTCATCAGATTTATGAATGAGAGATTTTAATTCGAAAACAGACTCCTGTGGTAGCAGATATTACATTAAACATTTGTTAATTTGGCCAACCCTAACCCTAGTCCTAACCTCTGTCAGCCTGTTCCACCGAGGGAGATCTGGAGTCCAATTAAGAGAATTTATCATTTACTTGGTAGAAACATGTTTCTACATGATCAAAAGCCACAAGCTGCCATTTTGGATTGCAGCATGTAAAGTCACAAACAGCAGTGAGTGGGCTGAAGAATTCAAGAAGTTGAAAAGTGTCGCTTTCAGCAGAATAAAGCCTACAGCATTTCAGTTACAGCACACTCAAAGCTGTGCTTCATCAGCTTTGAATAAAACTCGGGGTATTCACTGAAAAGACAGCCAAGGACGTCTCCAGTGAGTTTCACCAGGATTGATCAAAGGCATCTTGAGTTATGAGCAAACATGATGGGCTTGGCCTTCTCACAACTTGCCCTTGTGAGAGCATGCACGCCACTTCTGAAGGATGTCAATCCACCCGATACTAAGGTACACATTTTTGGTTCAAGTTTTTAAGTTTTTATTTCATTATTCTGTCAAATGCCCAGCTCACATTGGCATACATGACACCAAGAATTTATACAAATCAGGATCATATAGTTCTTTCATCATCACAGAACAGAAAAGGAAGATGGAGACAAACTAAAGATTAATTGATTAGTTAAATAAACTATCTAGTCTTCTTTTGCAAGCTTTTAGAGATAAAATTAGCAAGTTTAAACTCATCTAATTTCAACAGCCATTCCAGTTTTTGCTCATCAGGCGGCTGCAGAATTACATGATTTTGGCAAGTCATTTAATGAAGCAATACTTCTTTTAGGTCATCACTGGTAAAGTGCAGAGAAATAGGACTGACTTTCTACTTCTGCTGAAACACACACCTCACAAAGTCTGTTTTCCCTGGGAGCATTTTTGAATGGACTGATCTCAAAGGCCAGAAAAAGAAAAAGAAACCTGAACTGTGCTACCAAGGATCTGTGGCTTCTAGATAATCAAGATGTAATGTATAATTCTGGCATGAATGAATTTTTTATCAGCACATGTACTTAGTTTTGCTTAGGACAGAACATTTTTTACCCATTTTTCTTCACACTTAATCACGAGCTTCTCTTTCAGTGAGTTAACAATACAGCATGAATTATTCCTGTAGATATTTTACATTTCCAGCTCCACAAAAATGGAGTAAATCTCATAAGCACACAGATAATTATTTACTTTGCTCCATAAGAGTACTCTTTTCTTAATTATGTCTTCTGACAATCATGTCATATTTACATTGAATTACACCTGGTACCAAACCCACGCCACCCTGAATAGCTGGGACTGGAGCAAATCCATGATCGCCTGGAATGTGCCCTCTGTGGTACTTGATCAAAATAATTTGGTAAAATAATTCCCTGTGAAAGCCTAAACAAGTTTCATTTTACTGGTGAGCTCCACCTCACTCGAAAGTCATTGGACAATCACATCAATGCGAAAGAAGATATCAACAAGCCTTACACAGATTTGGTTTGACCTAAGAGTTTCAGCAAATTTAAAATTTAATGGAAATCAGACACTTACACTTTAGGACAAGATGCCAAAAGCATGCTTTTCAAAACATCAAATTTATGTGTCAAATTTTAAGTAAGTACAATTTAGGGTTCAGGGGCAGTGCGCTTTCAGAAACTGCCTTTTCTTTCCTTAATTACAGCGCCACCATCTGGCCAATTTGGTTAACATTTCTTGGGAATGTAGTGCCTGGGATTTGAAGTTATACTGCCAAGTTTTGTTTCTCTAGTACAGTGCATCCCAAAATGTGGACTGGGGCACACTGGTTTCTTGTGACGCCAGTGTCTCTGAAAACTACAGAGCCCCAGACATGACTTAATAAAAGAAAATAAATAAATTGTGGCCACGATATAGCTATAATGTGCACATGAAATACTAATTCATGGCCACAAAATGCTAATTCGTGGCCACGAAATAATAAATTGTGGTCACAATAAAGCTATAACGTGAGCACGAAATACTAATTTTTGGCCACGGATTACTAACTCATGGCCACAAAGTGGTTGTGGCCAAGAAATAAGTATATTGTGCGCAAGAAATACTAATTTTTGTGGCCACGAAGTAGGTATAATTTGTACACGAAATACTAATTAATAATATTAATATCATTCCTGGACAGCTGGGTAAGCGAATTGAGCGCACCTTCCTATCCTGACGTCCAAGTTGTACCTCCGCCAGCAAAGCAAACTGGCTCCAATATACTCTATGCATCTTGGTAATATTGGTTCCTTGCAATGCCAGGCTTTTCATAATAATCATAATAATAATAATACATTTATTTTTAAAGCGCTTTCAGTCAAAGTGCTGTACATGTCTTTGTAGGTGAATGCTGTACATTTCTGTGCTGAATGTCTTTGTAGCTCATTTCCAGCCTAAAATAAAATTCAATCATACTATCCCTGTGCATTGTGTAGCTTTAGCCCCTCTACTGCCTCTACTTTCAACCTTAGGGATGGTGCGCTTGATTTGCTTCCCCAGCTGTCCAGGAGTGATATTAATAGTATTAATTAGTACTTTGTGCACAAATTATACTTAATGCGTGGCCAAACATTTGTTTTTGGTAATTTAGTATTTCGTGGCCATGAATTAGACCATTCCTCATATCTGAGCGAGTTTTATACCATCTCATTCCTGGATGTGAAGGGGAAGATTTTCTTCAGTATTATGTCACAGAGGTTATCCAGTTATTTATAAATTAATAGATTAACTGACACAGTCATGCAGAAAGCAGGGTATTTTTAGGATCAAGCAAATGCATTTGGGTCAGTACCTCATAGTCTTCTCTGGAGGGTGATTGATTTCGTTAGAGTGCCTGAGGTGGTGGTGAATTTAATGAAAACATACCTGGGGGCGTTAGGATTTGTATTGGTAACCATCCTTATATTGGACCCATTGGTGTGTGTGGTGGACTTGTGACTTGACTTCTTGTAGGGCAAATGTATGTTGTGTTTTGGGTGAGGGGCCACTGGCTTTTCAAAATGCCTTTTTCTTTTCTCAAAAACAGCGCCGCCATCTGACAGACTGGGTTAATATTTCTTGTGAAAGTAATGCCTATTTCCATTTTCAGTGCCAAGTTCAATGTCTCCAGCACATTCCAGCTCAAGGGATCTAGTGATCCAGTCTGAAAGAGTCAAAGAAGAAATATCTACCCAAAATAGAGGGAGGCAGAGTATTTATGTGTAGACAGAAAATCATTAGGAAAAAAATGACATATCTAAACCCTCACTTCCTGTCCGAAACGCTGTCTTCCTAACTGATTCCCGGCAGAGGCAGTTGTGTGAGGAACGATGTGTTTGCATTTGTCCCTGCCATACATTAAGAAGGACAAGGCGAAACACCTCAGTCTGTTTAAATGCAATTACAGTGACTGATGAGGCCCAAAACGCACCCCATCATTCCCTCACATCTCCACCGTATCTACACGCTTTACCGTCTCTTCTGACTGTGTATGACAGAGCTGACGTGTGTTTCTATCCTTGCATGCACTGTTTAATTTGATTTTTCTTCCTGACGATGTTGTCTGTAATCTGTGACTGCGTGATCGAGCAAAGCCATCATTCTGATTGGTCCGTCCCTGGACGACATGATTTGTTGCAGTTTATAGAGTTGCACTGGCTTGCTGCTGGCTTGCTGTCAATTTGGTGATTTGGCTGACAGATTGTGCTTGTGTACAGTTGGAAGAATACCACACTCACAGTATGAAATCAAATGACAATTTAGAAGAGTAATCCTTCTGGATTCTTGGCCTAAAAGATGCCGGCTCGTCCCTTTCAGGGAGGAAATATTCGGTCTAAATGAATGGTGGTAAATGGGAAAGACATGGCCTTTAGGGATTTAAAGCTTCAAATACAAAAAAAAATCTTACAGTTTGGTGGTTATTGGAAGATTTAATACAGTAGAAAATGAGGTAAAGTAAAAAATAATGACTTTTCTGAACAAGGATTTGTCACCATGACATTATAGAATGAACAAAGTCACAGGTGTATGAGTGTCTGTTCAGTCCTCAAACCAGACGGACGGCCCCATCCTGTAATCAGAGATGTCATAAACTGACATCACACATTGTTGAATATGTGAAGAATCCAGCAGGTGGGCAGACTACAGCTCCTGCTGTCTTGTACATAAATTCTTCTACCCAGATTTTTTCAGATCCTCTGAAATCACAATCCCATGCACAGGGACCGGTCTATCACAGACTGCTAGGCAGATAAAGTCCAGTCATCTTGCAATCAGAAGGTCACGGGCTCGATCACCATCCTATAGCCACATGGCGATGAGTCCTCGGGGGAGACACCTAACACCAATTTGCTCCCACTGCTGCATCAGTGGTCTGTAAATGGGTGGGATTTGTTAATGCTGTTGGCTAGTTCTCTGTGCCAACCTTGGTCACTGAGTGTATAAATGTGGAGTGAATGGGTCTGTGCAGTGGATGTGACCTGTGGTGTAAGTCACACGACTAGGAAAGCACTACACAAAAACTTAAGTCCATTCACCATTTACCATACTGGTCCATGCAATCGAAATGTTAATGTGCTAACCTGAAGTTTGTCCACTTTGACATACCCTGGTAAAATCTACAAAACTACCCAAGTTAGGTTTTAGGCCAAATATTAACCAAAACATCTAAACCACTGGTTCCCAACCTGGGGTCCGAGACCCCCCGGGGGGCGCCTAAGATCTTAGGGGGGATGCGAGACTTTGTCTGCTTTGAAGCTGCCAAAATTAGATTTCCAAATATTGACTAAAATCACAATAAAGCAGTTATTTATAAAAAGGTTTTTTGAAAAGAAAAGCATGCAAAGGCTTTTTTAGGGGTTTTATTGGTGAAACAATTCAAATCTGTGTTGATTTATGGCAACAGTGTGTCACTTTTTCTTCTCTTTTGGGTCCTTTGGGGGGGGGTCTGCTTTTAAATGTTTAAGGAGGGCTTTGAAATATGAATGTTTTGGACTTTTCCAGAAACTGGCATAATTAATCTTTTTCAAGCCCCTGCATGTTTTAATTTGCATCGACTTTAATAACAATAAGGGCTGTCAAAGGATTAACATTTTTAATCATGATTAATCTCAGAAAATCTGCAGTTAATAACGATTAATCATACCCTTTTAATCACACTTTAAAATTCCACTTATTTGTATTTTAAACTGTTTTTGTGTCATTTTGGACTCTTCTACTGTCCTAAACTAAGGTAACTGACTTCCTGTTTGGATACAGACCTGCTTTTACAAAGATTATGAAATGAATTAAAGCATGAAAAAAAATAACAAATAAAAAAACATCTCTTAGCTCAAAAAGGTTATGACAGTAATGAGTAAATGTTTGATATCACATGGTCCAGATGACTTCTGACTTGTCCACTGAGCTATCCGTGTTTACTACAGTGAAGTAATCAGGGAACAGTAATGGACTTATTTTCTGTCACTGAGACACTCACACCGCTAACCATAGTGTGTTGAAAGGGACAATAAATCATGTGAGTAATCACAATAAAAATATGAATGCATTCATTGTGGACCTTGATTAATCATGATTAACTCGATTAATCTTGACAGCCCTAATAATAACTAATACTTTTTTATATTGCGCTTCTCAAAACAAGGTTACAAAGTGCTTTTCAAAATATCAGACATTGCCGTTCATATAAATGCTGCCAATGACTGCTGGTTACTTGAGGGCGTCCCTTTTCATAGGAGAAGATTTTGCCAGTACTAATGGTATCTCTGTTTAAAGGCGCAGGAAGACTGAGCCAAAATCTCCAGTTAACATTTGGCATCCGGAAAACATTTTGACTTTCGTGGAATTCATGACAATGGCTGTAAAAAGCTTGGCCTGTCTTACTCACACTATGGAGTTCTGTATTGATATTTCCTTTAAATCAAAACACTTTAAGTACACTTGAAAAGTCTTGGTTCTCATTCATCCATGGTTATCCAAATCTTCGCCATGGAGTCGACTGAGGTTCTTGAAAACATTTCACCCTCAGTTCTGAAGAGGCTGAGGCCAGAGTTAGATCTTATAGCCTCTGTTGACCATCCACATGCTCATGATCTAGGTGGTCACCTGAGAATTGTTATCACATGTGGTCCTAGTTTCACCTGAAGGCGTGACTTCCTGGGCCTCTTCAGATTTGCTAGGCTGAATGATACTGGGTCCTGATCCAGCGTGGAAGCATCATTTGGATTGATGTCGAAAGGAATCCAAGGCTGCACTGTATGTAGGGGATAAGAAGTGACTTAGTCCACCACCTCTGTTCAAAGATGGCTTCTCAAGCTTGACACAGATGGCTTTCTTATCTCCTCTCTCAAACCAGCGACCCTCTCTGGGAAGTATCCTAACATTGGACTGTCCTATCCTCCAGATGTAAGTGAGCAGAGTCCTGACCAGACAAGCCGGCTCTGCTGTGCTGGGTCATGCATTTGTGTAACAGTTTAGTTTATCCGACGCATTCCTCAGTGCACTTTATTGCGTACGCCACATTACTTTGCTTGTATCTGGGTGTTTTGTCCTGGATGGATTACCATCACTTGGTATTTCAGTCAGAACTGGAATTTGAAGTACTGAGCAGCACGCCACAGAAGATGTAGAGGGCTACCTTAGATCTATATTTATATGGTAATGGGAATATTAAATCACTGAAATGAATACACATTCTCCTCCCTATCTTGAGGTTTTTCCTTTCTTAGGAATCGTTGTATTGAAGGAGATTGAGTCTATGTTTGGTATTTCTTTTGGTATTTCTTTCAACTTGTCTGATAAAGTAAAGGTTAAAAACCTCTTCACCTTCACTTTGTCATCATCTTCTCTCACTTCCATGCAAAGGTCAACTTTGAAAGAGAGCCAGTCTGAGCTGTGTTAACCTGTTGGAATGACAGAGAGGCTTAATTAAAACTGGGGAATTAATTCTTGCAACTCTGCTTTCCTCTGCTCCGTCTTCTCACTTCCAATTGCCCTTCTGACTGTCTCCTCCATTCAATTTATGCCTCTCCGTATATATTTCTTCATCTCGATGCCTCCCTTTTGGCAAGCGAGTGAGCGCTGCTCCCACAGAGGGCTGTTACTCCACCGTACCTGCTGAGTAGAGCTGGAGGGGAGAGCTTCTGCATGGGTTTTAAAAGTAATTAAGACACAACGGTATAGCCGAAGAGTGCAAGCACATGCACAAGGGCACAGGCTATTCTTACACAAGAAACTGAGTTTAATGAAGGCTTTTGTGGAGCTGCTGGCTCATTTGGATTTAATGCATTCACTTGCAAGGGCAGACTTCACAGGATGAGAAATCAGAAGAGAGGCCTCAAATTAGTTCAAACAAAACTGATACAAAAAAGGCTGATTATGAAACTGGAACATATTAAATTACATGGTAATATTTATTTTTGAGGGAACTGATGTCTTTAATCCTTGTCTAGATTTTACAAATAGACACAGAAGACTATAATCTGGACCATAACTAATCCCAGAACCCATCTACAATCAATGATCATTGTCTGATTAACACTATGGCTGCATACACACAGAGACGAATTCAGGAGTATCCTCAAAAGTTTTTTGTCATATCGACATTTCATCACATGGAACTGGCAATTTTGGAGGCCATAAACTCTACTTTTGAAACCGAGTCCCAGAGTGAAGAAATCTGTAAAATGCCTACCGTTTCATGTCCGTGTGGATGGCTAACCGCATCTTTCTTGAAACGATTATGTCATAGCCTACTTAAAGAGATATTTCAGTGTTTTTTAAATCAGACTGTATAAGGTACGCTGCAGCAGTAGTGGAATTAGCCAGTGATTTCAGTGAGCATTGCTCCTTTAAGAAGGACTAGCTGGTTGTACCGGCCAGGAAGCTAGGCTATACAGTGTAGCAGATGGGTACAGTTTCTCAGCATGGTTTTAGGAAAACTGGGCCACAAAGCTCAAATGTTTGGCTCAAACATACACAACATGAGCTGGGTTTCCATTACAGTTTTTCGCAAAATAAAAGCAATATTTCTCAAATTTCAGTTAAGAAATAATATTGCACTTTGAATGCGTTTCTGTTGAAGGGAGTTTTGGGCATAGGCCGTGCAATTCTCGTGAAATCTCATCTCGCCTAAATCCGCTGCAGGGAAGCTTAAAGCTCAAAACCTGTTGCATGTTGTTACGGTTTTGGTTACATCTACGGTGGTTGCCTTGATAATTTTGAACAAAAGAGGAAGGCAACGGAAAATAGTTAAGAGGTAAAGCAGGTAAATGTATGGCAAAAGCCATGTATAAGGGTAGAAGTATGATGTTAAGAAAAATCTTGTCTCTTCTTCTGTCTACACGTACCGCGCCATGGTGTCTCGGAGTGACTGGTCATGTGACGCCAGTTGCACGTCCCGTGACTTGTAAATACGGAAAAAGTGTTTCCATTACACTTTTGTGATATATTTCTTTATCGAAACGCCATGTGTTTCAAATACATGGGCCAGACGTGGCCATCGAACAAGCCGGGTGGATCTGGCAGAGTCCTTATGAAAGCGTACAAACTTTTTAGCGATATTTTAGTTTTTTTGTTTTTTGGGGTTCTTTTTTTAAGTCAGGTGTTTCCATTACCAGTTTTTTTTTTTTTTTTTGTTTGTTTGTTTTTTTGCTGCGCTATTTAGATTTTGCGCATTTCCAAGTGTAATGGAAACCCAGCTATTGAAAACTTTTGAATCAACTTATTTTGTACCCAAAAGACCTCTGTGTTTTTGTCACTATTTTGAAATGCAGGCTTTGGCTACCAGTTCTTTGGTGTTGTGTTGCGTGAGCTCAAGGTCAGAGTTGCATATTCTGTTTCTACACCACCTGTCTTTGACATATAAACACACCCCATCCTCCCGTGTTTTACCAGAATTTTTGTTACTGTCCAGGCGTATGTGTGTAAACCCATCCACTTGTATGAAGCTGTCGGTACATCATCACTGAACCATGTTTCTGTAAAAGCCATTAATCCAGACTCACAGAACTTGTAGTAGGCTCCAGCTTGTAAGCGCAACTCGTCCAGTTTGTTTCTGCATGAGCGCGGGCTGCAGGGCAGCATGTGCAGCTGCGGTAGCTTGGTGGCGGCCCGGATGCGTTGCCTCATGCCGCCTCTCTTACTCCACTTCCTGAGTCTTCTGCCCTGGCGATGGTCTGGTCGATATTGGCCACCTCGGCACTTCGTCCAGCAGGCCTGGTGATGGTAGAGCTCCGTGGTCTTGTAGGCCCAGCAGTTCAGTCTGGCTATACATTAGCCCTCCGGAGCTAGCAGCCACATCAACACAGCAGTGAGCTATCTGGCTTCTCCTCCATGTTGCCAGCAGAGCAGCGCCATCTGAAGATCTGTCTAAAAAAGCAATTTTTTAGGTTTCTTTTCCCCCTGATTGTTTTCAGGTTGTATCAGAGAGAGATCAAAGTTTCATTGCATATAATTCCTCCTAAAATATTTGGGTTTCCTTCAGTTTGATCCAAAATCTCTCCACAAATTTGCTTGTGTTTTTCCTTTTGATAAAGTGTTTTGGAACAACTTTGGTACGCGCTTTGCGTGTTTAAATGCCATGCAAACCTTGCCAAACTGTCTCTTCATCAATGGAGACTGTTTCTGCCATCAATTCTATACTAAGTCTTTAATCATGATTTGTCTGAAGTTTTTGATGTGCATGGGTGCCCAGAATGGTTATGGTGTTGGACACCCTCTCTGCCTTCACTAAATTTTTTGTTCCATTCAAATATACGTGACCGTGACATGCAGCGTTTTCCATCCACCTCAGTTAATGGACCAAGAGATTCGGCTGCTGTTTGGTTCAATTTCACCAAAAATTTCAAGGCTATGTGTTGCTCAACTTTCAAGCTGATCATTTTCCAATGCCTTAGCAGGGTCCTCTATTGTGGCCACTGCCTTACATAACTACTTTAGAGGACATTGTTTGAGTGCTGACTCCTCAGTTTTGAAAGTTTTTTTTTTTCTGTCATACACCTCAGGAAGTCTATTGTTGGAGTGCACACCTTTTTTGCTGTCCAAGAGAGAAAGCAAGGGTGAAAACAATGAGTATCCTCGCATATGATTACCATCCTCTCTTCTTTAAGTTTGAGCCTCTGAGCTCTGAGTCCCTATAGGTCCTGCAGCTGTCTTTACAAGGTCATTTATCCAAAGAGCAATACATATCCGTAAACTTACTAATCAAATGACACCAAAGCAGTGAGGAGAACAGCATTCTGGGATGAAACGAACCCTGTGTGTTCTCTAACTCACAGAGTCATTCCTAAGTTATTGAGAAGAATGGCCTTGGGCTTGCCTCTGTTTTTTCTTTTTTTTTTTTTTTTTTTGCCAAAATGCAACTAAGCATGGCTGAGCCTAATGATGAAACACAGCAGGGACTGTTACAGACTCTCTTTGAGGATGGGGTAATCTAACAAGCCCAAATAACAACAATATAGTGGATTAAGAGAGAGCAACCACGTAGAGAAACCACAGCCAACACCGGTCATGGTTTCTCTTTGACCCTGTGTTTTGTGTGTGCGGGTCGGCTGCTGCTTTCTCTGTTAGTATTTACAGTACATGTAACCAAGCTGAACATCTGTGCCCGTCTCTGGAGGATGCAGAAAGTTGCTCCAGGACATTTAGAGAATCACTAACTGGAGAATGCGTAAATGAGGCGGTTTGAGTTGGAGCGGAGGAGTCAATTAAGAAAATTGGACATCACTGAAAAGTTGGTGATGTTTAATAGTCCGTCCAATAAATTGAAGTGTGGGTACATTGGGACTATTATGTCAGAAGAAATTTGTTCCAATATGAATAATTCACAGTAATAACTGGAAGAGCAAGCAAAGAAAAATAGAAGTATCCCGCTGCTCAGTTCCAGACATTTATGGAATTCCAGTTGAAATTCCTTTTTTTCTTTGAGGTCTGTTTTGAAAATATGTGATTCAGTGCACTTTGTACCTTGGACTTTAATGCGTCTCTTTCATTCCATGATGATTTTTAGGTGTTACAAGGTCATCCTTTTATTTATTTATTTATCATTTTGACAACTGCTAGATTTTCAGCTTTACCCCAGAAAACTCCATGTTTTTCTGCTACTTGTGACCAAAACGGTTGTCATTTTCAGAAAAACAACAAAAAAAGTTTATCCTCAGTATAAGGCAAAGGCACTACACTGCACACGATCACATAGAAACACAGCAACACCTGTGATTAGTGGAGTCCTCTGTTACCTGGGAATTTTGACTGTTGGCTGCTACTAGTGAAGTCGTAGAAAAAGTGGCAATAATGGTTGAGCTTTGAGGTAATGACAGACGGTACCACCTACGTCACTTAGTAACGGATCAGCCAATGGAAAAATGCCATTTCAGTAGCAGAGTTTTGACCTGTAGAGGGCAGTCTCTCTGCATTCTTTAAGACAAAATGTAGAATTTAAATACTTTGTGCTCAAATGTGAGTGTTGGATCCTAACTGATCATCCAACCATTTTCTATATCACGCTATACCGCTTATCCCATTAGGGGTCGGGGGCTATTCCAGCTGTCACAGCTGTCATTGGGTGAGAGGCGGGGTACACCCTGGACTGGTTGATGGTCAATCACAGGACTGATATATAGAGACAGACAACCAGTCCGCCATCTTCATGCTGTAGGATCAAGCAAGCGAGTGATGCGCAAAGCATGGTGGGTACGCAAGGGCTCATGGGAATTGTAGTTCTCATGTGTATTAGCTCTGCTCCACTAAAAAAATACACTTTCTGCCCTGAAGACATACCGTTTGAAACTGTCACATGTATAGGACAGGATTTAGACACTTCTGATACTGAAGCACCCCAGTATTACCGATACCATTACACCGCTAATTGAATATTTCTCTTTTTCATTCTTTAGTGGTCTGATTAAAGGCTCATTTGTGCTCTGCATTGAAACCAAATAGATCTGGGCGTTCTAAACATTGCCACCATAACTGCCCACTTACAGTGTCAGACACACTAGAGGTTAATCCACTAGAGCAGTGGTTCTCAACCTTGGGGTCGGGACCCCCTTTGGGGTGGCGAGAGACTGAGAGGGGGTCTCCAGATTCCCTTAAAAAAATAAATAAATAAATTACACTGTTACCACTTTACACAAAATTAGCTAAATTTTAACCCATTTTCATTATTTTTACCCACCAATTTTAGAACTTTTTTGCCAGTTAAAAAAACAATTTTTGCATATTTTCTTCCTGTTTTTGCCATTTCTTAACAAATTCTCACCACTTAAGCTTAATGTTGCCTCTGTTGACCCATTATTGCCACTTTTAACCCCATTTTACCACGTTTTACACCTAATGTTTCCCATTTGATCCACATTCGAGATAAGACAAGATAAGATATTCCTTTATTAGTCCCACATGTGAAAATTCCAAATCATTTCATTTCACTATCTAATATGGCCCTTTTTGCCAGTTTAACATCTGCCATTTTTTCCCTTTTTTCTTTCTCAGTTAACACTTTTTTTTTTGCCAGTTTATGATCAATTTTTCATCCCATTTCAACTTTCCACTTTCCACCCATTTTTGCTCACTTAAAGCCTTTTCAGAGACTTTTTAACTCCCTTTTAATTGCTATTTATGACGATTTTTGCTTTTGTATTTTTTTTTTCAAATTTAATCTCATTTTTTCCACTTCTAACCTTTTTCTTCTACTTTTAAAATCCAAATTCACCACGTTTTCCACCATTTTATGCTGTTATTAACCATTTTTTACAATTTTTAAACCATTTAAGTTCATATTTTAACAAAAGGGATTTACATTTTTTTGAAGCTGTGTACTACAAAAATGATTAAAAAAGATACATGTTTCTTTGATAAGAGTGGCTATTTTTCAGGTTAAATATAAAGTATGGATATCACCACTTAATGTTACAGTGGACCATGATTTTGGTGCCCCCTATAGTCCTGCAGTTTGGCTGGGCTCCCATTTATCCCCCCTTATGGACGGCCTTGTCTGCACATGACCATCTTGAATGTGCATGGCTGTGTTCAGCCCCCTTCAGGTACAGTGGGGGTCCCCGGTCTCTGGTACCTTTATTTTGGGGGTCGCAGGCTGAAAAGTTTGAGAACCTTGCACTAGAGGTCACAGTCAGAATGTCCATCCTCGTTTTTGTTTTGAGTTTCTAACTCAATCTCTATGGGTGATTAAAGTGAATATTGGGTTTATAGTACTTTAAGCACAAGAAAAAGTCAAATGTATTTCTGACGTGTATCATTTTATAAGCATGTGAAATTTTGAGTTTTACAATCAACTAAAATTCTAGATTTTGGCTCATAAGAGAGTGTAAAAGCATACAGTGTTGACGGCATCCTGTCAAGCTGTGATGCCTCATTGATATTCTGCTGACCCTTCACCGTTCCCTCTGCTAAGGCCTGATGTCCCATGTTGCTCCTCCTTGTCTGGGCGTTTACACCGGCAAACTAAACCCAGCTTTCACAGAACAAAGCAAATCGCTTAAAGCAGGCTGAAAACTTCCTCTTTGGTCTGTTTTCCCCCTGTGGGAGTTTGTCTGCAAGACAAGCAACAGATGTTAGATCCACTCCAAACAAAGCCGAAGCGAATCCAGCATAAACGAGAGGAGAAGCGAGACAGGACAGGGAGGAGAGAGTGGGCGGGTGGAGAGGAAATGAAAGAAATGGAGGAATAAATCAGGTTGTTGTAGGAATAAGAATAAATGTGCTGCTTTTTACTTGTAAAAATAGCTGATTAATCAGCAAAAAGACACAGCGGGAACATTTCTAACCTGGATTTTTTGTTGTGGGTGGATATTTTCTGTCTTAAAAATAATTGCTTTCCACATAAAAAGTTAAACTGAGATGCTGAACATAATTTCAATATCATGCACTAAATATATCTGATTTTTTGAAACTAATTCAAGGCTGTCTCTTGCACTGTGATGTTTCATGCAAACATTTTGGCACCAGCATGCCAAAATATGAATTGAGTGCAAATGCAACATTAAATAGGATTTAAAAGAGAAAGAGAGAAACCTTAGAACATATTCTAAAAAAAAAAAATCCCTGCAGGCAGGAGGACTAAGTGTAGACATGGGATAAACCCACCTGAGAGAATCAGACTGAGACGAGGAAAGAGAATATTCTGAATGCACCGGTTAGAAGCAGCGTTGCAGCAGCTCCATGCCAGGTTGAAAGGAAGAGAGAGAAAAATGGATTTGAAGGAATAGAGCGGGAGCTTTGAAGGTAAAGCAGGCTGGTTGGCAGGCTGGTCGCTCAGATAGCGCTAATAGGCAGAACTCAAGGCTCTTTCATGGTGTTTCCCACACTGGCTGGTAGGCTGCTCTATGATTGACCTTCTGTTTGGCGGGCTCTCTGGGAACATGATTGGCTGGCAGTCGAAGCTGCTGACTGACAGACCAGTTTGATTGAGTGGCTGACAAATGAAGACGTTGGCTGGTGGAGCGATGACAGCTTTTTCGGATGAATGGCTGTTGGGTTTCTGAATCACTGGGTGATGCTTGACTGGTTTGCTGACAACATATGGAAGAACAGGTGTCATGATCCTCAGTGCTTCCCTCTATCTGTTTCCTAGCTCCTGTCTATCTCTTTCTATCTCTATCAGTGGGAAAGTTCATGACCTGTTCTTGAGGGTTGGAGTGCTACTCTAGAAAAAGAAAAGGCACCTGCACAGTTGACCCTTTGCTAAGCAACTCCCTTGAATACTTCCCAGTCCTACACTGGCAACCATAACTATGCATGGAAGGCCTGTCAGCCTTTCTGCAGCTTGTATGTCTAAGCAATGGGCTTATTGGAGCAGCAAATCTGACAGCTAATACCCTAAAGGTTTAGAGGGATGGTGTTGAATTTGTGGTGCGCTCAAAGGTGAAAACCCAAGAGGAGAGATGTCAGATATGGATAGAAAAGAGTGGAAGACCACATGAACAGTGAGGATGGTTATATAATGAAAGCTAACGCAACACTAGCTTCAAATTTAATGATATATTGACTTAGCCTGCTGTGCAAGAGCATTGTTGTCCCACTGTGATTGTCCTGCGCAGGGGTGTAGCTAAGGATTTTGGGCCCCCAGAAAAAATGTACACAGGGCCCCCCTTAACCAGTGAGACAAGCAACATATGTTGAGTCTTTTTTTTTTCCCCACAAATATCTATGCATTTTTACTGTGGCTAAATTAAATTTACTTGTAATATTTTGCAGCACTGTACTATACCATTTGGACGTTTTTAAGGGAGGAGCAGTACTGTATTTTACTCTATTTTATGCAGATTTCGGTCTGTTGACCGATTCATTTAGTCCAGTGTTACTCAACCCTGCTCAACCGAAAAGCCAAATTGTTGAAAAATGCATTAGCAAGTTCCACAATCTAAGTGGTGAAAAGTGGCAATTAAGATGGGTTAAAGGTAGGAAAAATAGGCTAAAAGTGGCAAACCCTAAGAGAAAAAGGTGGCAAAAATGGGGAAAAAAAGTGGCATAAAAGGGCAGAAAGTGGCAAAAAATGGGTGGGAAGTGACCAATAAATGAGTTGTGGGTGGCAAAAATGGTCCCAAAGCAGGAAAAACGTGGCAAAAAATTAGTGAAAAGTGACTTAAATGGGCAAAAATCAGAAAAAAAGTTGGGAAAAATTGGCAAAAAGTGGGATTTAATTGCAAAAGGCAGCTTAAATATTCAAGAAGTGTCAAAAAAGGCAAAAAAGGGGCAAAATATTGCAAAAAGCAGGTTAAAAGTGTCAAAAATGGGCCAGAAGTAACAAAAAGAAGTGACCAAAATGGGCTTAAAGAGGCAAACCTCGAGAGAAGAATGGCAAAAATGGGTAGGAAGGTACCAAAAGATGAGTTAACAGTGGCAAAATGGGAAATAAGTGGCATAGAATTGCACCAGGCAGCTTAATTGGGCATTGAGGATCACTGCTTTAGTCACTTTTGATTTAATAATGTCACTAATTACTAAGAAAGAGTTCATAACTACAGGTGAGGGTTGGGAGGTAGATCGACTGGTAAATTGAGAGCTTTGCCTCTTGGCTTAGCTCCCTCTTCACCACAATAGTCCAGCACAACACCCGTAGTACTGATGATGCATTAATGCTGCAAAATGAATGCATTTGACTTTAGACTAGTCAGCTAAACACTATCATAATTTGCATCTAATTGGACAGGAGATAATACGACTAGGAACATCAGTAGTAAACTATGCACAGCACTTGCAATACTTTTGCGAGATCTCGCAAAATGTTAAAAAAATTTTAAAAATTCTCCCATTTCTCCCCCCCAAAAGAAAATTTTTCTTCCTTATTTTTTTTTCCCTTCTATGTCCCTTAAGGGGCTCCGTAATACGGTTTCCTTGTGAAAAATTTACAATTAGCATCAGAATCAAGCTTACTGGCCAAGTATGTTTTTGCAACAGGGAATCTGACTCAGGTTAGCTTCGCTCTCAGTGTACGTGAATCAAACATTAAATGCAAAAAATACATAAACTGAAAAATTAATAAAAAAAAAAAGATCTAAATATGTTAAAGCTCTTGTTTGTATCATTTCTAGTTTATACAGGTTTGTGTGCATTGATACTGCAATTGCAAGAGGTGCAAAAGTTGAAGAGATGCTGACTAGACATGATCTTTACTTACTGATATTGTTCAAAACTCCATATTTAAAATGACAGGTGTGAGAGCTTGACAGATGTAAAATCAATAACCAAGATAGAAAACAACCAGGTAAGGCAGCTCCTCATGCATTATTTCTATTGGTGTGGTGTTCTTTACAATTCCCCAAACAGGCCCCACCATATGAACAATATATTAACCTGTCCTCTTTTTTAGAGCTTAATTTTAGACACTAAGGTGTTAAAGGCTGTAACAAAGCACTGGCTTTTCATTTCTTGTGACTGACAATATGGTGCTCTTTTAAATTTAAACATTAGAAAGCATTTGTATGCTGCAATTCCTCTTTGAAACTCTGTATAGTCAGTGTTGAGCATTCTTTATACTCCCCCAGGAAACTTAATGAAGTCTTTCCTATTTTCAGTCAGATTGAGCTGTCAGTCAGGCCCCAAAGAGCTGTGTCATGAATGGATTAAGTGGATAGAGTCCTGCTAATGTGGATAAGAAAAGGAAAGTGGAAAGGAGGAAGTGAGGGAACAAGTTAAACATACCGTATATCTCTGCAAAGCTTTGTACATCATTAGAATATAGATGACACTCTAGACTTTTACTTCCACAAACCTCCTGAATATGAGCCGAAATCATTCCCTACTGGGATGAAAATGGAGTGTTCAATTATTTGACTTTTAATGGAAAAATGACGTATTCTGTAATTATTTGGATGGTAATTATGGCCTATAGATTCCATTTTAAAGAGCATTTAGTAAGACAAACCAAAGGTACAGCTCCATAGTAATCATGCTTTTGGTCACTGGCAGAGCTAGGAGATGGCTTAAAGAGCTTAAGCTCCAAAATGTTTCCTCAAAAGCCATAAATCCTTTAGATTTGCAATAAATCTATGTTACTATGCTACTCCCAAACAACAGGAGAATATAAGTCGTCTTGTATGTGGGGATGCATTTGTGTGATGAGTTAAAATCACTTACAGTTTGGTACAAAGTCTATATGACACCAAACAGATGAACTATATGGACAAAAGTATTTGGCTGTAAAATACTGACTTCAAGTGTTTCAATCAGACCAGTCGCCAAAGGTGTATAAAATCATCACCTAGCTATGCATTCTTCATTTGCAAACATTTGTGATCCTAAATGGGTCGTTCTGCAGAGCTCACAGACTTCAAGTGTTGTACTGTGATGGATGCCACCTTTGCAATAAGACGGTTCATGAAAGTTTATCCCTGCTGGATATTCCAAAGTCAGCTGTTAGTGATATGACGAGAGAGTGGAAGCGTTTAGGAACAACAACAACTCAGCCACAAAGTGGAAGCTTCATGAATAGTTTTCCATGGCTGAGCAGCTGCATGCAAGCCCCACATCACCAAGTCTGATGCCAAGCATTGGATGGAGTGAAGCAAACTGTGTGTGCCTGTGGTGAAGTTTGGTGGAGGAGAGATCATGGTATGGGGCTGCTTTCCAGGGTTTGGCCCCTTATCTCCAGTGAAGGCCAATCTTAATGCTTCAGCATACCAAGACACTCTGGACAATGCTATGCGTCCAACTGTGAGGCTACAGTTTTATGGAAGGCCCTTTTCTACCCCAACATGACTGTGCCCCAGTGCTCAAAGCAAGAACTATAAAGACATGGTTTGATGAGTTTGGTGTGGAGGAACTTGAAAGGCCCATACAGAGCACTGAACTCAACCCCATCAAGCCCCTTTGGGATGAAATGGAGCAGAGATTGTGTGCCAGGCCTTCTCATGCAACATCAGTGCCTAACTTCATTCATGCTCTGCAGACTGAAAGGGCACACTCCAAAACCTCGTGGAAAGCCTTCCAAGAAGATTGGAAGAAATTATAGCTGCAGAAAAGGGCAGCCAACTCCATATTAAGACACATGTATTTGAATACAATTGCATTACAGTACCTGTTGGTGTAAATGTCCTGCAGCTAAACACTTTTGTGTATGCAATGTTTATCCAAAATGCAACTAGTTGAACCTTCAGTTAGAGTCAATATTTGTGCAATGTTGGAAGAAAATCCTCAAAGCATTCTTGAGACACAGTATTTTGTTTGCAAGGTGGGTCATCCTTTGGAGAGACCTGACATTGGTGCATAATTAAATAAAAATTCCTTACAGCATTATTGAAGTATCAGGTTCATATTGGCAAAAATGTACTGCTTTTGGCTTTGGTTGCTGCATGTAGTGCCACTTTATGTAATAATGCCGCATTATATAATAATGCAATAAATTTTCAATTCATGATGTAATAACGCCACATTTTGTAAGCCACTAAGTGGTTAGAGTTTGGGCAAGGTAGTAGGGTATACCCTGGAGCCCACCTTAAGTCCTATGGTTAAGGTTAGGTGTTTAGTCTAGAGCCCTGAAGGGGGGTTAGGTTTAGGCATAAGTCACTAAGCGGTTAGAGTTAGGGCAAGGTATTTGGGTAGGGCATACCTTGGAGCCCACACTAAGTCCTATGGTTAGGGTTATTACATAATGCAACGTTATTACATAATGTGGCGCTACAAGCATTAAATGGCATTAATAAATAAGTAGAAAAAAAGATTTTATGTGTAAATATTACTTGCTTTTCCACCCTGACACCAAATAGGTTGACTTTTGTCAACTGATTTTCCAGTGAGCGGTGCCCTCAACCTCTCCTGGTCTTACTCCTGAAACTTTCCCTTTGCTTTGGTGACCTGACATCATTAGCGTTGTCAGATGCAAAGCTTTAATTAAAGCCTGGCTTTCAGGGACAATAATTAAACACAAAGACAGCCTGGTTTGGAGAAGAAAGAGAATGGAAAAATAGGGCTGTATCTTCCTTTGGCTCTCTGTCAAAATAAAACCAATGACAAGAATGTGATAAAAGCGACGAGGGCGTGATAGCACACAAAAGGTGTCAGGTTGTGTTTTGGCAATGAAGCATATTCATTTGTGTTTCTACTGAAAGGAAGCAAAGATAAGCAGGCTTAAAACAATGACGGCAGATGAAAGAAAGGGACCAAAAAAGAGGACAAAGACGGACCGATTGAAAGAAATATGGATGCTGGCAGACATGGAGGGAGAGAGAGGAGGCTGACCCAGATGATTGGTTAGACTGAAAGAGTGTGGCTGGGTTCATCACAGCAGCATGGATAAAAAATGGCGTGCTGTTTTTAGTTATTTTGACCAGACTTGGCAGTAACCATTAGCTCTGAAATGAGCCTTGACTGACTCATCTTTCATGTTTGCAGAGCACGGTGAAAACCATGTCAGGCTAGCAGTCACATCGCATCAGATATGCTGGGAATACGAGCTTCCAATGAGGAAAACAAGCTAACAGTAATCACTAGAATGACATGGTTATTTTTTTCTGCTCTCGAGTGTGCTCGAGGCTTTCTTGGTGCATTTCCATAAAACCCTCATGAAACAAGGATTGGCTATGTATGGAGGATTGCATTGCTGCGTCATAAAACTAGACTTGGATTAGTCTTCAAAGAGCAAGAAGAGAGGGAATTCAGAAGCAGGATTAGCATCTGTGTCAGTGCGATCAGTTTCCTGTTTTTGGATAAATAATTCCTCTTTCTTGCATCTTTTTACCATGATCTAGTTATTGCACACATGTAGTCTACTTTGCAGCACTTAAATCTGCAGAATTAAAGCTGAAAACAGTAGAAGTCTTTAATCATGATCAAGGTTTAAATACTTTCTTTGGTTGTTGTTGCACACAGCTAAAGCTCCAGTTTACTGTTGTTGTGGGTGTTTTATTTTACACTCACACACTCGTCAGGGTGACAGCAGCGTTGGGTTAAAAGGCAAATTGAAGGCCTGTGGGGGAGGAATTGAATTGTCAATATCAATTTCATGGAACGATTTGAAGAGAGGACTGAGAGCTGTGAGGGGTGTGGCGCCACAGAATGAGAAGTGACTGAGAGGCTGACTGAGACGTTGGGTAGGATGGGCCAGGCTCTGAGGGACAGGTCGGGATGGAAACATCCTGCGCTGGCCCTTCATGACATCTGATGTTGGCCTCCCATCGAAGGACTTTTCAAGCAATTTATAAGTCACAACTAGCCTTCTAAAGTTAGGACAAGTCATGAAAGCCTTACTGGGGGTTGGGGCGTGCTCCCTTGATTTGGTTGTTTATTGTAAGGTGCAAGGATGAAGATCATAACTTATTGTCTGTAAAGCACAGTGAGAATACTTATGCCTACTGCCCAACTTTGGGCATAGGCCATGGACAAGATCTCTCCCAGTGCTGGGCCGATTTCTCCAGCTGTCCCCATGACCTCTTCACATCTGCATCAGTGTCATGGTGGCAGGTAACCTTGCAAAGCAGATGGGTCCATCCATTTCCTTGTTTTTCACTGGCGAATCCATTTTGTTAAGCTCCCATCTGAACCGGTTGGGCCCGGTTAGAGAGTGACAGGACCGATCAGCGACCAGGGGCAGTACTTTCAGGCGCAGCAGAGTCGTGACGTAAACAAGCAGCAGCAAGAGCTGGTACAGTTATGGAGGAAGAGATTAGCGTGGATGCTGCTAAAGCGCCAGTTTTATCAGAACTTGACAACAATTCTTTGTTAAAAGAAGAACAAAGAACAGCAATGAGTTGTTTTCTTTTCAAAAATGACAAAAGCTGAGTACTTAATTGTCTATAGTCGCCATATTTCGCGTTATTCCCCGTAGCTGCGTATGCGCAGCTCAATAGCGGCTATGTCACGTGTTTTGTTGCTCTGACTGGCCCGTAGAGATGTGACAGACAGAACGTTCATCCAATGGCACTCTGAGTTTTTTTCAAAGCTTCTGCCTTTTCTCAAACGTTTCCTATTGAAGCTTTCCCAGATGGATGAGTAAAACAAATCCATCTGGCGTGTCAGGTTAGTTCTTGTTCCTTTTATCCAAAAATCCATAATAATGGGGATAATTCCACAGTGGCCTGCTGTCCTCTCTGTTATCCCGCTGGCTCAACAAGCTAACAATGCTCGCTTAATGGCACAGAATGTTTACCTTCTGCTGGCACGGCACTACATGCCAACGTGACTACAGAAAGAAGGAAGGCCAAACAGAGCAGATGCATGCTTCCTTTTTTCGGAAGAGAGAGGAAATTTTTGATTTTTCTTTCAGTAATGGATTACTTTTATGAAAATGTAACTAATAATGGGATTACTTGAATTGTAAAACTAACACGTTACGTTACTTGTTACAACAAACATTACATATAAAGTTACAAATGTCACAAATATCACCCATCTGTGTGTCTTCACCCTCGCTCTGCACAGAGATAGGAAAAAAGTGAGCTCCCAGTGAAGAAAAGCTCCAGAGTATAGAGAAGTGACTGCCTTTAACACTCTTCCTGACAAGGAGGAGTCCTGTGAATTACAACACTTCCTGTTTAACACTATCTCTTACAGTGCATTTGTGTTTTAGCCTTAGAGATATTTTACAGTAATCTGAGTACTCCAACAGATTACTTTGTAAGGCGTTACCCCCAACACTGTTAAAGACTGTCTGCAAACATGTGATGGCCTGCTTAACTATAACTGATCATGCATCCAAGTTTGCAGGCTCCTGACTACACTAACTTGGAACAATTGCTCCATTTTTACCTGCATAATCTGGCTGAGCAAACCAGTTAACCAGAATTTCCTTCAATATTTACATTTTTCTCTTTGACTTGATTCAAGAAACATCCATTACTTGGTCATTATTACAGTCAGTCCCAGCCGTTCATGTCCAGGTAAGATAACTTTCTCTTGGGAGGGAATCCAAACTTGGGGAACAAATTAACAGACTCAGAGCTGTGGTGATGAGATACATAATATTTTATGCTGGATTAGAGCCTAATCCACGTTAAATCCCCCTGAGAAAGGTAAATAGCTAAATGTCAACTGGGATCCTGTTAAATCATGCAAATTACAACAGCCCTCCTCTGTCTGCCACTTAACCCATCTCTCTGTTTTCACCTCTTTATAACAGCAGCCATTAACTGTGTTATTCTTTCATTATTTACCTCACAGTTGAAATAAAAAAGATGCAGCTGCAAACTACTGAACAGAGGGGTGGACTTCAGTCACATGAGCTCTGTTCAAGACTCCAGTCACAAATTTGATGGCCTTGGACCCAGCTTACCATAATGGACTGAAGACTTAGGCTTTAACACCAAAATAAGCACTATTATTGAGTGTTTCATTTAAAGTTGCAGGAAGTAATGCAAGTCAAGTGAACTTCCAGCTTAGGTAACCTGGCATACTCAGTTAAATCAGGAGGCTGGAGACTATGACACTGAAGTTAGGTCAGCTGATGTGAAAGCAGAAATAAGTAAAGCTTCTTCATTTTTTAAAGAATATTAATGACTTGTCTGGGACTCAAAATTCATTTTTTAGACTTGGCTCAGACTGCCTGTCTTTACAAGGGACGTGACTTCAGATTCTCGACCAGGGGTTTTCAAAGTGTGAGAGCATGGGCCGCCCCTAAGAAGAACTGATCCATTCAGTGGACCCCCCACCCACAAGAAGGATTCAAATTAAAACAAAAAAAAACAAAAAAAAAAAAAAAACAACAACATTTCTAACATTTATGTCTAAACTTTAAACATTTTTAAAATTCATATATTTTGGATATTTTGGTTTGCAAATGTCCTTAAACATCTGCCTGTCCCTCATATTCAGTTATAATGTCATTAAATATCCTTTTTTTTATATTTTTCGGGCCATTTTACAACTTCTTCTTGCTTCTTTTTGCCAATTTTTTCCACTTTTATCCCATTTTTGCCCTTTTAACCCTTTTGCCCATTTAAGCTACCTTTCATCATTAAATATCCCTTTTTTTCCAAATTTTTTTGCAACGTCTTTTTGCCACTTTTTTCCCCAAGTTTTGCCACTTTTATCCCATTTTTTGCCACTTTTTGTCCATTTAAGTGACGTTTTGTCATTAAATACTACTTGTTTCCTTTTTTCCCAATTTTTGCCTCTTCTTTTTTGCACATTTTTGCCCTTTTTCACAATTTTTTTGCCACTTTTTGCCCATTTAAACTACCCTTTGTTGTTACATACCACTTGTTTCCTCTTTTTTTGCCCAGTTTGCCACTCTTGACTGCTTTTTTAAGTCACTTTTCACTCATTTTTTTGTCACTTCTCACAAATTTTTTGCTACTTTCTGACCATTTTTCCACTTTTTCTCCCCATTGTCACCCCATTTCTGCTGCTTTTTGACTATTTTTGCCATCTTTAACCTATTTTTATTGCTACTTCCAGCTGTTTTTGCCTCTTTTTACCTCTTAGATTGTGGCTCTTGCAAAGGTGTTTTCAATAATTTGGCTCTTTGATTGAGTAACACTGCTCTATAAGTAACTGTAAGTCTATCCATTTTGCTCCATGCACAGCAGAGGTTAGCAAAGCAAATCAACTTTTTTCTGGTTTATGGCTCTGCACCTCCCCTGAAGCTCTCTGGCGCTCCCCAAGGGAGGCCCGCATCACACTTTGAAAACCACTGTTCTAGACCAAAGACTTGAGTCTTACTTCTGACTTGAGAAACAATCACTTTGTCCCACCGCTCCTTATATTCAATGACCAAAGCACCAAAGAGAACCAATTTTCCCTTGCAGTTTCCACTTCCATTTTATTGTGGTAAGATGTCAACAGACGAAAGATTTTTAGAAATCTTTGCAAATGTATTAGAAATAAAAAACATGACTTGAAAAGGCACACACCTCTCTACAGAAGGCCTCACAGCTGGTAATGATATCAGAGTAAAACCAAGCCATGAGGCCAGAGAAAGAGCTCAGAGACAGGATTGCTGATCTGGGGAAGGCTACAAAAACATTTCTGCTTGCTTGAAGGTTCCCAAGAGCAGAGTGGCCTCCATAATTTTCAATTTTCTTGGCACAACCAGGACTCTTCCAAGAGCTGGTCATCTGGCCAGGCTGACCTGACTGAGCTCCAGAGAACCTGTGTGGAAATGGGACAAAGTTCCAGAAGAACAACCATCATTGCAGCCCTCCACTGATCTGGGTAGAGCGGCTAGACTGAAGCATCTCCTCAGTGCAGAACACATGAAAGCCTGCTTGGCTTTCTGGTGCAATTTATTGCAAACTCCAAGTGAAGATGGCAGTGCTTTGGATCTTGTTCACATTTGGCTTCTTCTTTGCATGATTCGGCTTTAACTTGCATTTGTGGATCGCATGGACAGTGATTTCTGGAATGATTCCAGTGCAGAACCATGCCTGTTTTTCATGCAGTGCTGCCTAGAAGATCACAAGCATCCAGATTTCCCAGATTCTCTGAATGTTTTGATGATAATATGAATTGTAGATTGTGGGATATTCAGAGCGTCCACAGATTTTTTTGTCAGGAACACTCTAGTCAAACATTTTACCATTTTATAGCAAAATGTATTTATAGTTTTACTTGGTGGGGAAGGCTTTGTTCAACAGATGTCCCCTGGGTTAGTCAAGCAGCATGCTTTGACTTTCCAGGAAGCCCACAGCAAGAAGCCCTATTACAAACAGATACATTTATGACAAAGCATACTGAACACAATAAAACAAGTTCAAAGGATATTAATCCATAGTAGTTTAACATGAGAGCTCCATATATCCTCCTAAGACCCTGCGTGCACGTATGTGAACATTACATTCTGGCTTTCCCACAGCATACCACAGTAATACTTTCTACTATTAGAATTTTCTAGAAAATTGTCTGGACTGCCCATTGAAGTTTTAGTAATTCACTTGAAACACTGGGGGAATTCAAATGAAAATTTCAGGGATATCCATGAGTATTTTTGGGATAATTTCTTGGAAATTTTCAGGGTATTTTTGTATACTATTTTGTATATTTTTAACAGTTTCCATGTAAAATTTGCTGTGAAAATTTTGAGTATTTGCAGGACATTTTTTTTTTTTTTTTTTTTTTTGTTATGTTTGTTTTTGCGTTAATTTGGGAAATGTGTTTGATTTGATTAAATTGATTTTTTTTTGGGGGGGGGGGGGGTTGCTTCTAAATTTTAAGGTATGCTCACAGAAACTTGGGAATTTTATTTTTAAATTTTGGGATTTTGACTGGGAATTGGGAGGCAGGGTATCCTTTGATATTGATAGAATGTAATGGAATTTACTGAAGAATTTGTTGGCAGGTTTGGGGGAATTTTCCATTGTTTTTCATGGAACCTTGGGAATATATTTGTTTTGGGGAATTTGCTTCAGTATTTGTTGGAAAGTTTTCAGGAAATTAAATGGAATTTTTGATTAAAATTTAGGCTTTGTAACAAAGTTTAGTTGAAACATGTGAGGAATACTTGAAAAAATTGAGGTACTCTTTAAGGGAAATTTAAAAAATATGAATTTTGATAGTTTCTTTCGAATTTTAGGGAATCTGTGTTGATATTGGACATCAATTTTTGTCAAAATTAATTCCTGTTAAGATACAAGACTGAGCTTTTCAAACTTGTCAGGTCCGAATTATCCCAAGCAAGTGGGAGAAACTAAAACTTGAAGCTCGGGTCTCAGGAGGATATGGTGAATAGATTACTCTAAGTATGAAGAACAGCAGGACTGAGTAGGATAACTCTCAGCATTAGTTCTTAATAACAGCCACTTTTCCTCTGCTCCAAGATTTGATATGTTGTAAGTCAAATATGGGTTTATGAGATTTGCATATTTGATGCAATGCCCCTTTTTTGAATTTTGCAATTGGGATGTAAGAAAACTTCAAAATAAACAGCAGAGATGTGCTCAGTAGATGATTCTTTGCATGTTTTTGTGCATGCTCCCTTTCTAAATTCATGTTTAGTGTCAGGTTACTTTTGTCTCTCTAAAGCTCCAAAGTTCTGACATAAATACAAATGCCCGCTACTGCTTTAACCTGAAACTTTCCTGCAGGAAAAGCCATCTGAATGAGCTGAAAATGACTCTCATATGGGACTGTTATTTCTATGAATATGAATAATTACAGAACGTAAAAAGCTTGGTTTCAGTTGAGAAGTCAAAATATATTTCTTTGGGCTTCGTAGAGACTTAATGAAATAATCATGGCACTTAATGGATTTATTACTGTGGTGCATTACCTTGAAGGGATTGGGTTGCATGGGTATTAGAGTCATATACCTGTTTTTTTTTTTTTTTTTTTGAAAATGAGACCCAAACTCAATTAATTCTAAAACCATGCAGGTATATGTGAAATGTATTACATTTTTCTGCCTCCTCTCAATCTTTTTGTAATTCTAAGTATTAACGTAGATATTCTCCCCTCCCTTTCTTTTGTCTCCATGTCCTTCCCCCCCTTCTCCTCTGTTATATAGGCCTGCAGCCTTTCTGTAAGAGGGAGCGTTTCTTCCAGACGAACAGTTGTCAGAGGCCATGAATAGCTGCTGGGGTGACAGTCTCCGAAACCCTTTGTCGTGGAACACCTAAAATGGGGACGGGACCTGCTGCCATGCTGCAAATTCAGCTCTAATCACCGTGAAGACGCCCCTCCGCTCACCTCTCTCTCTTCTTAAATTTGGCCTGCTTGCCCCTAACCTGCACCCTCCTCCTGATCTGAAACTGCTGCTTGCTGCCTTCCTCCCTCCAGCTCCTTTTCTTTTCCTTCTTCCTACTGAGGCGACCTCAAACACTCCTTATCCAAAACCATGGCCAGCAGACTCCGCTCCTCCTCCCTGTGTCTCTCCCTCCTGCTCCCCGCTCTTTTGTTCCTCCACCTGCCTGGCATGGTGAAAGGGGACTGCTGGCTGATAGAGGGGGATAAAGGCTACGTTTGGCTGGCTATCTGCAGTCAGAACCAGCCACCGTATGAGACCATCCCCCAGCACATCAACAGCACGGTCAGTATGAGCTTATGTATTAGTTGGCCTTTTCTAACACCTCAGCCACCTCTATTAAACTGTCTGCTGTCCTGCTCTCTGTTATGATGGTATTAGTGAAGAGTACGGTGTTTTTTCAAGGCTGTAAGGGAATCTAATCTTCTGTTGACACATAAAAATGCTTATTTTTGTAAGCCTCTGATGGCTGGGATGGTTGTTGTTTGATGTACCTAAATGATGAAATGTTTATAGGGTAGTATTTTCACAATTTTTAGTCACCAAACTGGAATAATCTGATAGATAACCTGCACTGATTTATTTCTAAGGGGGGAGGTTACCGCTAATATGATTTTCATTTTGTTCATTATAGTCCACGTGGTGTGCAGGTTCTGTGTTACTATTTCAGCAGCATCTGTATTCACCACATGGAATTGATGATGCTAGCTAATGCTACAGTATTTAAGCTCTTAGCCTATAGTGATAGTTATGAAGTACAGACCCACTGTCTACAAGTCATGCTGCTCACCTTGGCTGTTCTCTTGTAGTGTCTTACCTACAATATCTGCTAAATGTTCTAACAGTAATACCATTGGACAAAAATGTCCACTTCCAGAAAAAAAACATTCAAACGAGATAGATTGAACAAATGCTATGAGGAACAGTTTATTGATTTTATAAATCAATATAAATATAATTTGGCTTTCTGACAAAAAAAAAAAAAACTTTAATGTCTAAGTGAAAACAGATTATTGTCAAATAAATAAAGAAATATACAATGTACAATAAGTGACTGCATAGATATTCTCCCCCTTTAAAGTGACTGACCAAATTCAAAAGTTAACCAGTATTGCTGGCCACCATTACACCATGAAGACGAAAGAACACTCAGGGAAAAGGTTATGAAAAAGTATACACCACTTTCTACATTATTAAGTAAATTACATTTTCCTCTTATTTTCAAAAATATTTACGCAAATGACATCAGCTGTTAGAGCATAATTCAAATGTTTTGAGCATTTTTTGAGCATTCCCTTCTGTAGCAAAATTATCTTCATACATGACAATGCAACATCTCATGCTGCCAAAAATTCTCTCTGTGTCATTGGCTGCTATGGGCATAAAAGGAGAGAAACTCATGGCGTGGCCCCCATCCTCCCCTGACCTCAACCCTGTTGAAAACCTTTGGAGCATCCTCAAGCTAAAGATCTATGAGGGTGGGAGGCAGTTCACATCAAAACAGCAGCTCTGGGAGGATATTCTGACATCCTGCAAAGAAATTCAAGCAGAAACTCTCCAAAAACTCACAAGTTCAATGGATGCAAGAATTGTGAAGGTGATATCAAAGAAGTGGTCTTTATGTTAACATGTAACTTCGTCTGCTAAGATGTTTTTGATTGAAATAGCTTTTGATTTCAGTAAATATGACCTCCTAATGCTGCAAATTTAACAAATGACCATTTTCAGTTCTTTACAACCAAAAAAATCTTTTAAAACTCTGTTGTGCTTAATAATGTGGAAAAGTGCATTTTGGGGTTTTATTTTTTAGAAAAATATCAGTTATCATTATGAAGTTTGTTCAAAAACATTTGAATTATGCTCTAACGGCTGATGCATAAATATTTTGGAAATAAGAGGAAAAAATGTCATTTGCTTAATAATTTAGAAAGGGGTGTATTTAAGGGGATGGATGCAAAAAAAATCAAAGTGGCAAAGAGAAAGCCACTACCAAAGAAAACTCAGATTCAATCTGGACTAAAGTTCACTTAAAGGCTTGTGGGAGACTTTATGGTCAAGAGGAAGACAGATCTTTGTGTGATGAGATCAAAATGGTGCTTTTTGGCCATCAAAACGCTATGTTTGGACACTGCACACCATCACAAACACACCATGCCTACTGTGAAGAATGGTGGTGGCAGCATCTTGGTACCCTGCCCTGGAAAGTTTGTAAAGGTAGAGGGTAAAATAAATGAGGCAACATATAGGAATATCCTGAAGGACAGTCTTATTCAGTCTGCAAGTGAACTACGGCTTTGGAGAAGATGTATTGTCTGGTAAGACAATGACCCGAAGCATACAATGACAATGACCCGAAAGCTACACAAAAAAATGGTTTAAAGACGACAAGGTGAAAGTTCTGGAGTGGCTGAGTCAAAGCCTAGACTGCAATCCAATAGAGAATTTGAAGCTGGACTCGAAAAGGGCCCGATCCTTTAGCAACCTGACAGAGCTTGAACAGTTTACTATTGAGGCTCTGGTCGTGGATGTTTCTTTACGTTTAATCTTCTATATTTGCTCTCTAACAAATTCATGGGAACTTTAAAATTGGCAGTTTGATAAGCATCACTCATTTCTGATCAAATGATTAAAACTGTAAAGCTTTAAGATAACATATCAGCTCTCCAGAGTGGTAAAATACGTTTGAAAAGACTCCTAGCATCAACATTTACCTCTGCTACATTTCTCAGGGGATGCCAAGCTGCTTCCAAACAGGCTGTGACTTCACCAAAATAAATTTTCATCAGATGTTATTGGGAAAATTACTCATTAAACAACAAACTGGGGGTGCATGTTTGGGGGTGTAATAGACACTCTTGGCAGCTATCTTTGGCGTGCTGTGCCCTTCTGTATGGCTGCCAGGTGGCGGAAAGTCTTACCTGAAAATCATCTGCTCTCTCCCTCTCTTGTCTCCTTTAGGTTCATGACTTGAGGTTGAATGAGAACAAACTTAAGGCCGTGCTCTTTTCCTCCATGTACCGCTTCACAAACCTCACCGACCTCAATCTTACCAAGAATGAGATCAGCTACATCGAGGATGGGGCCTTCGCTGGACAGTCCAACCTGCAGGTCAGCCGCCAAGGGCATAACTCAGTTTTACACATTTGCTTATCTAAATTATATCTGAAATTTTAATTTAATGGTAAGCTTTATACAGTCAAAAATGGCAAGAAAGCTTATTAAAACTCAAGAGAAGTTGATACTACATAATGTTTACCTGTTAATGACAATGCCTATGTGGTTTGTTTAAATATTCAACAGATGTTGATGTGTTTTTTTTCCTCATGGTTTAAAGACTTATCATATCACTATTACACACTTCTTAATAATTTTGTTGATAATATTGATTCTTATCAGGAGATTACACAAACTGTGAAGGCCTCGCTAATTTCCAGTGCCATCTAACTGCTAAACAGTCCCCAGAGAACTCCACAACAAGACTGATGAATTTGAATGAAGTTTCCTTTGGGTATCATTTTATAATCCTCTTGGAATACAAACACAGCTTTATTAATATTTAACACAAATGTAAAAAGGTATTCCTGAACATAAATCAGACCCCAGCATGAACCTATTACCTATGTGGTCTTAGCAGGTTAGCATTAGCTTATCTGTTGGCTGAATGCCGCTATCATTAACACCACATAAAATTCATAGAAACTTACCCAACATAGCAAGGTAAGTGGACATACATATTTAAAAAAAAAAAATTATATTTGCAGATGTTGCTCTAGCATGCAGGAGAGAAACAATTTAAGCTGAACTGTGCAGCCACAGACCACAAAACAGGTGAATCTGGCTACCTCTGGTTTAGACAGGAAGTACAGGTAGAAATACATAAGAACAGAAAATAATGCTTCTGACTACCACAAGGCGACCACCTTTACGCTATAGAGAAAGAAAATGAACATTAACACTACTGTGTAAGGCAGAACACCAAAAAATGCAAATTTCTCTGAACAAGACCATCCTTAAACTCAATCATAACCACTAATCAAAGGCTGACAACCAAGGCCACCCATAAAGGGGAAAGCTTTCTGGGGCCTAGCCACATGGGGGCCCATGGAGGTCAGAAAAATCATGGATCATTGTGAACTAAAGCTGTGATAACTATATGCTACATTTAACCCAAAAATAATAACCGCTCTTTTCAAAGCAACTAAAATGATTTGTATGTATTTATGCTGTAGTACAACACATAATTTTTTAAATGTAAACATCTTTTCTTAAATTAGAATTACCTTTTTATTGGTGATGTTAACAATGCAAATGGGCGCATTGACTAAACCCAGAAAGTGATGTCTGACTTAGGAACAACAATAACCGAAAGAGAAAATAACTAAATCATTGCAAAATAAAGGGGAAAATTGGCAAATTGGGTTAAAAGTGGTAAAAGTTGGCAGATACAAGTGGTAAAAAGTGGATAAAGAGTGGCAAAATTTGACTAATAGTGGCAAAAGCTGATTTCAAGTGGCAGACAATTGGCTTAAAGTTGCAAGAATGGGTGTGGAAAATGGTGAAAAGTGGCTAAAAAGTGGCAAAAAAAATCAGCTTAAGTTCCAACAAATGGTGGTAGAAATGGAGAGAAGCGGGCTGAAGTTGGCAATAATTGGTTTAAAATGGCACAAAGGTGCAAAAATTGTCAGAAAAGGGAGTAAAATTGTGTAAAAGTTGCAAGAATTAACCCAAAGTGGGAAAAATGGGTTAAATGTGAAAACAAATGTTGCAAAATAGGCAGAAACAGACAGAAAATGGGTCAAAAAGTGGTATTTTAAATACATTTGGTCTGGTTACACAATGGAGTACTATATTTTTCAACAATTGGAGCTCTGAATGTTGATTAAAATCGCCAAGCCTAGCACCCATGTTATCATAACCTGTTTGTTTAAATTTTTGGAGCTTATAATTGTATCTAATGGTCCCTGTTAAAACATCATGCAGCATTGCAAATGCACATGATTATGACACCATGTACAATGGGTGTGGAAAACTTTGTATTTTTCTGTAATTTAATTCAAAACAGCAACTTTTACACTTTGTATATTCATGACACCTCAAGAGTCTAAATTATTACCTCCCTTATGCTAATAGTCAGTTGTGTCTCCTTGTTTCTGGATAACAGCCTGCAGTCGTTTGTAGTTTTCAAAAAGTATCAGTCTGGCCTGATCCAAACCCCCTATAGAGAGCCTGTGGAGTATTGTTGAGAGAAAGGACAACAGTAAATGGAAGTTGAAGGCCACTGTCAGAGCAGCCAAGCCTCCATGACAAGCCACATAAACAGCATCTCATACAAAAGAAGCCCTGACCAAGTATTGAGGTTTTGGCGCCAATTCAAGGGGAAAAAAAAAAACTTCCCCATCAATAGATACATTCTGGGTGCGACTAGAATAGCAAAATAACAAAGTATCCCTATGTCATGTTTTTCCACCATTTCAAAGCTCTTTCTTTTTCCTTAGGTTCTCCAGCTGGGCTACAACAAACTGACAAACTTGACTGAGGGCATGTTGAGAGGTCTAGGTCGAATGCAGTGCCTCTTCTTGCAACACAACCTCATTGAGGTCATTGCCAAAAATGCCTTCTGGGAGTGCCCAAGCCTCAGCAGCCTTGACTTATCTTCAAACAAGTTGGCCCGCCTAGATCCCAATACCTTTACAGATCTCAACAGACTGATGGTGTGTGAACTGGCAGGAAACCCGTTCCACTGTGGATGTGATCTCTACAGCTTTCTGACCTGGCTTGAGTCATTTAACAACGTCACCCACACCTATGACCGCCTCCAGTGCGAAACCCCTCCGGAAATGAATGGTTATCCACTTCTAAGCCCAGTGCCTGGACATGGAAGAAATGCCCGATACACTCTTTTAACCATGTGTCGTGATGGTGTGATAATTCCAGGGATGACCTCCCAGACGCCAGATCAGGATGGCTCTGGGTTGGGTTACGATAACCCAGACCAGGGTCTCTACCACCAGCCAACCATTTTATCAACTCCAGACCCCACTTATAGCCATCAGATTTCTATGAAGCTTCAAACTGTCGCCCCCTTCTCTGCTTCTCTATTGGTGTTTATCCCACGGCCCTTCAGTAAGATGTACATCCTTTCACAATACAACCAAACTTTAGTTGCGGACGTAAAGACCCTTAAAAACAAGAGGGAAATTGTCACTTTGGACAAGCTTAAACCCCACTCAAACTATACGTTTTGTGTGGTTTCCATAAGCAAGTTACAGCGCTACAACCACACCTGTGTGTCCTTTATGACACGAGCTCTGGGGCTAGAAGACCAGCGAAAGAATCCTTCTACAACCACCCACTACATCATGACCATCTTGGGGTGTCTGTTTGGCATGGTCATTGTGCTTGGATTTGTCTATTACTGTCTCAGACGGCGGCGCATCCAAGAAGAGAAGCAGAAGGCTATAAGTGTGAAGAAAACTATTCTGGAAATGAGGTACTAAACTTTCTTTTAAGTGCTGCTAGGGATGCACCATTATGCCTTTTCTCAGATCAAGTACAAGTACAAATACTTACATTTGGCTACTCAGTTATCTTAGTACAAATGAATTGGTTGTTCACATCAACCTGATGATGCCTGACACTCAGACAGGGGTAGGAAGTAAGGAGCAGCGGCCAGGAATCTATAGGAATGCAGGGAGGTTAACATGCTGAAGCTATAGGTGGACCTGAAAACAGCGGTTTTCATCAGAAAATGTGTAAACCTAGCACAAGAAGTAAGGGAATGTGTTATTTTTAGATTATTTCTCTGTTGGAACAAAGCTTCTTGGCAATAAATTTTATACCGTTGGAAAGCCTGTTTATTACCCTTTTAAATGATGCCACATTTGCAAGGAACATGCATTTGTGGGATGAGCAGCAGAGCTGAGTATATAAGCAGGAAAAATTTGCCAAATCTTCCCAGCTCATTCTGCCATTTACTCTTGTTTGGTGGACTGGATGATTGAAGTCTGAAAAAAAAAGACATATTGGCAATTTGACATTTTATTCGTCTAACAAACAACAGTCTCAGTCGCGTGTAGAAGAACCATACACAGCCACAACAGCCTGGCACCAGCCTGGTTGGTTTGGTCACTCTGGCACGCCCAAGCTGATCCCACAAGTGTTCAGTGGGGTTGAGGTCAGGACTGCTGGCAGGCCATTCCATCCTCTCCACTCCCAAAATCTGGAGGTAGTCTCTGATAAACCCCGCTCTGTGGGGGCGAGCGTTGTCATCTTGAAGGATAGAGTTCAGTCCCAGATTGTGGAGATATGGGATTGCCACTTTTTGCAGTATCTCATCTGGATATCTCTCTGCATTGAGATTGCCTCCAATAATGACAAGCCTCGTTTTTCCAGTGAGGCCACCCTCACTGTTGAACATTACGTTCCCCCACATGTCCAGTGCACATGTTGCCATATCATCCTTCAAACCTTGACTGCAAATCTGTGGAAGACAGCCTAAGTGCTGACAGGGTGAGGAAACAGGCTTCCTGGGGTGTCATCTTCTTGGGACACCCACTTCTCAGCCTGTCTTTGTCATTCCCTGTTACATGGAATTTGTCACTCAGTTTAGAGATGGCACTAGGGCTCACTCTAAAAAATTCTGCAACTTGATTTTGCGGGACACCAGCTTGAAGTTAACCAGCTGCGATCACCTGATTGTTTTTTGGCATTGGCAGAGAAGATTTGGCACATTTTTCATTGGTGTAACCCACATACTCAGCTCTGCTGCTCATCCCACAAATACATGTTCCTTACATATGTGGCACCATTTAAAAAGGTAATTAACAGGCTTTCAAATGGTTCAAGATTTATTACCAAGAAGCATAGTTACAACAGAGAAATAATCCACCAAACACGTATGTCCCCATTTTTTGTGCTAAGTTAATTTGCTGAATGGTGTCATTTTTGAAATTCATAAAAAGCATAATTTATGCCAGCTACGAATGGTGATTAAGCCTTGTCTTTAGCTGGCCATACAAACTTCATACAAACACTTTGAGCCCCATTTGTTTTAAGAATTTCTTTGAGCTTTAGGGTCTGTGCCCATAGCCACTGGTTTTGTGCCATTCAGCTTCTGAACAGTGATATGCTTGGCAGTGTCAGTTATTCCTCACTAATCAATCAAAATAAAGAACGAGCGGGGCGTCTGATACCAAAGAGGCAGTTAAGAGTGGAATTACACCCATCTTTGCAATTTCCAGGACTGCAACTTTTGTTAATGCCAAGAGATGATTCCTTTACACTTTTGTCATCTTGGTGATATTTCTTTCAATAAAGGAAAATGTCAAGCATGCAGAGGTATTCTAAAAAGACCTTATAGATACTATGGAGGGAAGCAGATGGAAACCTTTATTACTTGGCAGCAGTAGGTACTGGAGAGAAATGCACTGAAACTGAGATTGTGGATGCAAAAGCAGAGGCTATGGACATTTTAACAGCATCCCATCACATCAGCATCCTATTAAAACTAAAAAAATGTAAGAAATTATGAGCAAACATAAAACAAGCTGTTTTAAAGTGAATATTTTATTCTCCAGGTATGGTCCAGAGGCTGCTGCCGCAGTGGCCAATGACCCAGGAGCAATGCAGCGTCTCCAGGAGCAGGCTCACCACCAGCACCACCATTCAGGAGGAGCTGGAGGCAAGCTGCCTCAATCTGCCTCCTCAAGCACAGGCATGCTCCATGGCTCAGCAAATACTAGTTCCTCTCGCCTCTCCACCTTGCCACAGGTGGAAAAAATGGCCACGGCCTTCACTGAGGCAATTGGCAGCAAAGGTAACTACATGGATATAAGGACACAAGGAATAGCAGTGGAGGGCAGGGAAGGAGGGGCAGCTGGAGGCACAGGGGTAGGAGGGGAGGTAGTTGTGGATATGCGAGGTGGGGCTGAGAACGGGACAGAGGCTGGGGAGGATTCGGATGATGATGGCCGTGGCTCAGCATCAGAGATCTCCACCATTGCCAAGGAAGTCGACAAGGTCAACCAGATCATCAACAACTGTATAGATGCCCTGAAGCTGGATGCCTCTGCTAATGTTGTGACCACAGCTGACAATGCCAACTCTGTATCCTGCTCCCAGCCTCCAGTTTGCAATGCATCCCTGCCCCGAAATCTCCTGCCCCTCTCCCCAGGCCACCCTGGAGATCAGATCATGGCTTCCTCCCCTAAGGTGCATCCAAAGTCTCACCCCCAGCCTCATCCTCAGCCACATCCTCCTCAGCCACATCCTCAACCACATCCTCAGCCACATCCTCAGCTACATCAGCAGCCTCATCCACCTTCCATGGCTCCAGTGCCCCTGGTAATGCCCCTGTCTGAGCGGCCTGGCATCAGCGGTGGTGGATTCCTCTCACCTCCTTACCGTGACCCACCTCCTGCTAATGCAGTACGGCCCCTTCAGAGGCAGTTGAGTGCTGATACGGCTGTGAAGAACCGTTGTATTCCACCTCCTGGTGGAGCTGTGAAGGCTGCAAGGGTGTACAGTGTGGATATCCCTGAGAAGGCTGGTGATCCTCCTAAGTACCCGACAGAAAAAAGCAGCCCTGTGGGTTGTGGTGGAGGAGGTGGAAGTGGAGGAAATGGCGGAGTTGGGGGCTGCAACACCAATGGAATGGGAAACATAAATGGCGGTGGGGTGAGCGTGAATGGGGGTGGGATGGGTTGTAATAACGTAAGTGGCGGTGGGATGGTTGGTCCCGGACAGCAGCAGCACCACCTGGAGGTTCAGCCAGACTACCACAGCTCTGAGCACCGCCACTCCTTTCCTGCACTCTACTACGAGGGCGGGAACGAGTCACCTTCACCAGCCCAAAAGGCTTCATTCCTTAAGCCGTTGGGCCGTGCCAAGAGGGATGCCACCGCCACCTACTCCCAGCTCTCACCTTCTCGTCATCACAACTACAACTCTGGTTACTCCTCCAGTCCGGAGTATTCCTCTGAGAGCACACTGCGGATCTGGGAGCGATTCAGGCCTTACAAAAAAAGCCCCAGAGAGGAAGCGTCCTACATAGCAGCAGGTCATGCCCTGCGTAAGAAGGTGCAGTTTGCAAAGGATGAGGACCTCCATGATATTTTGGACTATTGGAAGGGAGTATCCGCTCAGCAGAAGCTGTGAGCTGCAGAAGCATCGAATGCTCTAAAGAAGATTGTGAGGTTGGATGCCAACAGCAGACTAATCTAGGAGGTAGATGTAAATGTAGCAAGACGGATTATAGTGGTTCCTCTGAAGTGTCCATCAAGGGTCATTTCTGGACTGGAAGATAAGAGTCATTCTCTTGAGGTGATATAAAACAAAGATTATCTGGAAATTCATTGACATTTCATTTACAGAGGTTTTTTCTGGGGTTGGCTGTTTTAATGAAAACACAAAGGTACAGTATTTTTAACCATTTTCAAGCTGTTCACCAGACTACCTCATACTGGGCACTTTGGTTCCTCGCAGGCTTCCTCAGACCCATTGAATCCCAGCTTAAGAGCAATGTAAAGGTGGTGACAAGCAAGTGTCCTCTACCTCATTACTGGCACATTGTAGCTCGCTATCTCAGCAGAAGCAGCCCCATTCACGACTATCCTCCTTTTCTCTAATCCCATCACTCCACCATTCAGAAAACAATCATTCCATGGCTCAACCAACACCTGCTCTTTTATAGAAGCATCATTTAGGTTGATAATGAGGCAGCAGGATGAGAAATTAGGTGCATTTGTTTTGGAATAGCCTCTATCTCCCTCTTTGGGGAAGGAACACCAAGTGATATTATCAGGCTAATTGTTCTTCCTGGCAATTAGTCGGTGTAAGAATGGGTCAGGGAGGCTGAGTGTTAGGCATGCTTATTGATTTGAAACCCCTAACTACATATGTTCAGTGGTGTGTGGGCATGTATATACTGTTCCTGCATGCTGGTGTGAGTGATTGTGTGTGGGCGGGTGAGTAGGGTTGGGGCTCAGTCGTCCATTATTCTCAGTTTCCTCTCTGCAAAGTGGATGGCTCAGAGGAGATGCTTTGCATATATATAACAATGCATTTGGGGAGTTGTGGGTGTGCGCTCGTGTTGTCAGTTTGACCCAGGCTGCTTGTCGATCAAGATAACACGAAGTAGACCTTTCAGAACGTTCAGGCAGTCGGTGTCCTAGCACATTCCTCATTTACAGGTGTAGCATATTTCTTTTGATAAGGCATGCTACTAGGTAAGGAATTTACATTTCAATAGGCTGAGTGATGCAGGAATTACTTTAGGTCTGCAAGATGGGTGTTAGCTTCAATATTATAGAGCCCAGTAATCACATTTAAGGACAGAAGGCATGTAAGAGGTTTCCTGCAATTTATTAGAACATGCTAGTGTTAAATAAAGGGTTAGGGTAAGGAATCATGTATCAGCTCACGGTGAGGCTGCACATAAACACACAGTGTGTTAAATGCTGCCCGTTCTACACAGTGAGATAAAATAGATGGGAAGTGGAGTTAGGGCCCCGGGGATACACCCTGTACTCAGTGTATATGTCCCGGCTCTGCTCTGGGTGGGAGCTTGCTATGGACCAAAGTGCCTATGGGAGGTATGTGTTCACAAGTTTGCATTTGTATTTAATATGTAAGCGTTTCCATTTCAGTACGGTGTATAAAGACAAATGTTTAAAGGAGCAAGAGGGCCGCTGCATTGGTTTACTTTGGTTCATAAGGGAGTCTGGTTGGAGTTTATGTCTGTTGTGAGGAAATCTTATAAAACAAATCGGAGCAAGGCTTGGCATTGTAAAATATGAATATGAAATGTTTCCCCCCAAAAAAGGTAATGCTTTGAGGATTTTCAACAAAAATACTTAAAACCCAGTGCATAAGGCATACATTTAATACAGATTTTCCATCCAAAAAGTTGGCTCTCGCTCCTATTCCACTGCCACCAGTATAGTAGCATCAAATGCTAAGACATGCACCATCAAGACTGCTGATGCAGCAGCCATCCATCCAGACCAAGTGGAGTTATGTGCCACTTTTCAACAGCTTTTCTCCATCATGATACTTTTGCATGTAATGCACATAGACTTTTCCATCTGCAAAAGATGCATGTTACCATCAGGATGCTTGAGCTAAACAAATACACCTGTCTGCAAATTCCCTACAGTAACCTGTGAAGTGCATATTTCATACACGGAAAGTTTAGAAAGCCAAAAATGTCTGAATTAAATGACTACAAACCATTTTATTCTGAAAACAAAACATCTTCTACAGCTGCATTTCAGATGATGCATATATGAGAGCTTTGTTAATACACCTGTCAACAAATTCCCTATGGCAGCCCTCCAGACTTCAGTATGCTGAAGTGAAATGTGAAAGTTATCTTCACCCATTAAAGAAACCTTGCACAACCTTATTCAAATATTTACCTACTATTTACTATATTTTGTTCCATTAACAGGAAATTTCGATGACAAGCTTAGCTTTCAGATGCATTAACATTACTTAGAAAGTGTTTGTGAGGTCACTAAATACAATGAATGACTCATTAACATTTTTTTTTTCCAATCAGGCATCTGCAAAGTCACTGAAATTTTTCTTTCACTTGTTTTATATCTATAAACTTACTCTGTGGCCCAAGTAGCATTAATGTCCCAAAAGACTCCAGTAAACCCAACACCAGCTAAACAGTTACACTGGTTGGAAACATAAGGCAAAATAAATGTATAAACAGGTGACATACAAGTCAAACTTCTGGCTGTGTTTTGTTAGATCTGATTATAATAGAAATAACGTATTCAGGCTATAGGCCATGGGTCCGTAGGCTGCTTCAAAACAATCACCTTTCACTTCATCAAGTAAAAGCGAACCACACAGCTGCACAAAAATTGCACACTCAGGGAATTACTTCACATATATCAAACAGGAAGACTTCCTAAACCTGCTTGCCCTCTGGTAGACCCCCCAAAATAGACTGCTTCCCCCTGTACTGGTCAACTACATCCACATCAGTGTAGTATTCATTTTGGCTGTCCTTTTACTCTGGCACTCTTCTCCACAAGTGGCATCTGACCTCTCCGTCCCTGCCACCATACATCTCAATTGCCAAAGTATAATTCGGTTTTAAAATGTCTAATTAATTCATTCCGCTTCATGATTTTCTTCCCATGTCCGCCACCTCTGTCCAACTTAATGGGGTAAATTAATGAGTAATTTTGCAGAGGCTGATGTTGTACCATCATCTGAGGTCAGAAAGGCGTGCTGATATTATTAACTGAGCCAGACTAGGAGCCTGATTGAAATTAATGATGGCTGCCTTCTTCTGCCTACCTCTTTTTATGTCCTTCCCCTGTGATGAGATCATAAACCATGTTCCATCTTTGACTGTAGCAGACAGTAAAAGATGTATCTTGAAAAACAAAATACATCTCCATGACTTCAGGATAGGAAGAAATGTCTTCCTTTTGTTTTGGCTACATGTAGTTTCTACATTACATTTCATTAGATATTAGGATGCATGCATGCAACAAATATTCTTTTTTATGCAACAGTATCTTAAGAATATAGACTCCCTTTCTTAAAACAAATTCAAAAGGGGTTAAAACTGGCAAAAAGTGCAAAAAGGTGATGAAATGGGTTATTAAAATTGAATAAACATGGTCAAATTAGGTTGAAGGAGCAATATTTTGTTAAAAGTGTCTAAAAAGGAAAAAAAGTACTGAAATTGGATTTAAAGAGTAGCAGATATGGATTTAAAGTGGCATAAATGTGTCTATATTGGCAAAAATTGGGTTAAAGAGACCAACATTTGTTTAGAGTGGCAAAGTAGAGCAGAAATGCTGGTGAAATTGGACTTTTAAAGTAGCAGACTTAGATTAAAAGTGGCCAAATGGGATAAAAATGGGTTAACAGAGGGGAAGAAACAGGGGAAAGTGACAAAAATTGGTTGAAAATGGCAAAATTGAAACAAACAAAAGGTTTAAAGGGGTTACAAGTGGCAAAAATGGGCACAACAAATGGTGACATACCCTTAAATTTGGCAAAAAATGAGCAGTAAAGTGGTAAAGCAATGACTGGCGGCAAAAATGGGTGAACAGAAATTACAACAGGCTGAGGATAGGATAAGTAAGATATTCCTCTATTAGCCAAGGGGAAATTCCACATTCCAGAAAGTGGCAACATTGGAATTAAAGTGGCAAACCAGGTAGAAAAGTAGTGGAAAGAGGTGAAAATTGACAAAAATGGCTTAAAAATGGTTGAAGTGCAGGGAATAGGAAATAGAATGGGATTGTAGTGGCATAAAATGGTTAAAATGAGGCACAAATCTGTTAAAAGATGTACAAATATGCTTCAAGCGGTATAGTTGTGCAGTATAGTTAGTGAAATGGGATTAAAATGCAAAAAATCTGTTTAAAGTAGCAAAAGTGGGTTAGAAGTGGGTAATACAGGGAGAAAATATGGGTGGTATGGTTTCAAAGTGGCAAAACTGGCTTAAAGTTGCATAAATTGAGGGCAAAATTGGATTTAAAAGTGGCAAAATTGTGTTTAAAGTTTACAATATGGTTTTAAAAATGGGTCAAATGTGGCAAAAATGGTTTACATTGGCAACAAAGGTTATAAAGTTAAAAAAAATAAATAAATCATAGTGGCAAAAATGTGCCATATGAATATGAATATGAACACTTTTAGCTCCAAAATAGGGGAATTGATAGCCAGGACCCATGCTAGCACCAGTGCTACTGCTCCAACACACAGGCACTGATGCCCTCAATAAACCAGACCTGGGGAGGATCAATTCACTGTTTTATTAAGGGGCCGTGCCAAATCTGTGGGCGCTACAGTCTAGAAGAACATACTGATATCACTGAGCCAGTAAGGAATATCTTTATATAAACCAATAAATTGAACTCACTCTGCCTTTAAATTCAACATTTCCCAGTAAAACTGGCCACAGCAAGCGTCTTGTTCAACCATTGAAACCCAGAGATTTTTTTTAATGAAGGGCAGAACACGTCGATACCTCGAGGGGGGAATATGGAAATATGTTTTGTAATTTGAGTGAGCTGGACATTTAATTATGCTGTAATGATCTGCCCACTGTTTTTGCTGTTAGTACTTTATTACGTCTCATAGTGAGTAATGACTCCCCATCTGACCTCTCCATGTCATCTGTGGCAGCCAATCCAATACAGCCAACAGCATTCACAGCAGGGTGTCAAACGTGTGTCATTTACTCTGGTATCAGATCAATAGAACTTAATTTGGGAGAGTAGGACCAAATCAAAAACACTGCAAATTCCCTTGGGTGCTCAGTTGGACAGCCTCCGTTTCACACAGGGACCTGTTTTCTATTTTGGCCTATTGTTCAGACTCCAGCGGTAGCTCTCCTACATGTAAGGTTCAAGGAATCACCGATCAATTAGTTTTAGATTGGTACCACGGGCTATGTAGGGGTAGAGGCTTTTCAAAAAGTAATAGCTTCATTTGGATGAATGGGAGGGGGAGCGGAGCCAAGGCTACCTGCACATAGCCTCCAGGCCTTTCCCCAGATGTAAGGCAAACATTAGCTGAGTTATTCCAAAGCACACCACAATGTCATTATTTAAATAGAGGATCATTAGTCATCTCTGTCTACTGCTCTTATTTGAAACATTAGACTTTCATTTCAAATTAAACACTTCGCTTGTTTTCCAAAGCACTTATATTCACTCTACAGAACCAAATTTGAAGATTAAACCTGCAGGGATAGGCAATGACTTCAGAGTATTCGAACAGCCATTCATTTATTTAAGAAATTGAAGATTTTAAGCAGCTTTTATCCAAACTTTTAATACGTCTTTTCCATTGTTTTACCAGGCCCTGGTTGTAATGTGGCACCACTGCAAATCAGTGGATGTAGTGCACATGAAAGCTGCTTCGTGGCCAGAAACAAAGACAACAAAGGACAATAGACACCTAAAAATCATTAATAGATCCCCGACAGTAACATAACCTAAACAAAAACCCAGGCACCATATTTGACCCAATACTATAAGTTCCTAGTCAAAAGAACTAACACCTAATAAAGTTTTGTGTCAATGTTAAGATGAGTCAGCAGATAAGCTTTCAAATACCAAGATGGATGTTATTAATGCACAACTATCTCAGTTGTAATGCAAGTTTACGAGCTCTAAGTAAGAAGAACAAAAGAAAAATCACGGACATTTACCTGATACCTTGTCATCTCCCTGTTTCCTTGTTCTTCTCCCATCCCAACCTGAGCAACGTGGGCTATAGGAAAGAGGTGACAGGAGTAAAAAAATTGTGCCAATATTCATATTCTGTGAGGATACTACTCTAAGAATCAGTGCAATCAAGCTGATTTTGTCACTGTTGCTTGTTTGCATTGCGTGTAGTTAGGACAAGGTGTAAGAAATCATGCCAGACCATTCATTTAATTTGAAGCAAACACATACAGTATAATTGTGCTCTACAGAAAGGATAAGACCTCAGCATAGAAGCCCCTAAACCCAGTTAAATCCGTACTATTCACCTCCATAAGGCTGAGCATTGGCAACCTTTTTGGGGTTGTCAAGTGGGAACCTCTGTTTGCTGGTGTTTCATTCAGTTAGTCCCACAATACCTATGGCCAACTTGCCAACTCACTGCCAACATTCTCTTTCTTACCTGCCTTGCATGGCCTTTGCTGCCACCTCCAACAGACGGAGACTTAGTAAGAGGGTAGGGGAAGCAGAGCTAGGGTGAGGTGCCCTGACTGGGGCTAGTCCCTAGCTCTGCTGGACTAAGCTATTGCTCTACCGCCCTCTTCTACCTACCCCAGCACGACTCTTAATTAAGAACCCTTCGGAACCCAGGCAACTCGTGGGTTTAGCCACATTAGTTGAGACCAAAGCTGCGTTCCATTTGTCAAGGATGTTGGAAGTCAGATGTTGCATGTCATAGCTGGGAATGACATCACACCCAAGTTCATCTCATTCTTTCACTCAAGAGCCAACTGGGCGTTTTATGTGAATAATACTTAGACAATCTAAACTATTTTTTTAAGTGAAATGGATGATTTCTTAGTTAAAAGTCAGACTGAAGAGATGCTAAACATCTTAGCCTGTTAATGGCAATTTACATTATGTGTTAACATCAAGCTAATGCACCAAGATTTTCCATTCCAGTCCTTCTAAAGGCCCATTTATGCTCAACATTAAATACAAATCGGACGGAGCCTTCTGTGCGTGCCCCACGTTCATTTCGTCCGTATTTCTGCACGTTTCCATAAAGCTTACGGATACGGGCCAAACGGAGCAGTACCACCGGAAATTGTGGGGGCAGTGTTGCTGTCACTACCCGATACATAACTCAAGTGAGACACAAAGAAGAAATAACAATGGCGAAACTTTCTGAGGAAAAGTTGTGCGAGGCCTCCTACAACGCTGCCTCTGTTTTTGTCTTTTATGCAAGAGGTACATTATCAATACCTCCTCCACAGTCGCCATGTTTGTTTTTGAGTTTGTTGTTGACATACACTTTTGACTCTAGGCTGCCACCCCTGGTGGATGTATGGGTTAACATCCACGCCAATGTAAAGGACACATGGAAGTATGTGAGCAGTGACGGTAACATCGTTTGAAAAGGACGTATACATTTTTGTACGTAAAGGGAGTATAAATGGGCCTTAATAAGGATGTTTGAACAGAATTTTCCGTCAAATGCACGCTCCTAAACGCCAGGTTAGAGCAGGATTTTCTGAACATTTTGACCAAGCCTTGCTCCTATTTCTAGACCAATATTTCTTCTGCTTTTTATAACATGCTTCCATTTGCAGCACATGGTTTTACTCAATGAGAAGTTTTAATTCTTTCTTCTGTTTCACTGGGAGGTGTCTGACTCCAATCCTCAGGGACCAGAATCCTCAAGTTAAGACTGATTGTTTGACAAATGCTGTTCTTCAGCGATTCTCTACGTGGCCTCTGTCTAGTCTGGCCAATTAACTATAGTGATGAGTCAATATGGAGGAATTGCTGACAGCCTGAGGTGCGGACAGAAGAATAATAGGGAGAAAAGGAGGCGGCCCAGTCTGCGGTGTCCCTGGGGAGTGGAGTTGTACCCTTTTTTTTCAGGGGTCTCATTTATAGAACAGTTTGTATGATACATACATGCTGTGTGCATTTGGCAAAATCCAAAATTGGAACATGCACATGGAGAGCACAGAGTAGGAGGCTGATTTTATGAATTGCACAGTCAGTGTAAAACAATTTATGTATGGAAATGCATGAAAATTAGCCAGCATATCAAAGTTTTCTTTGCTTTAATTGTGTCAGCTGGAAGAAAAATAAGAAGTTAGCCTTTCTGACACAGAAATTATCTTCTATTTGGTGGAAATTGATGTGCCAGGGATATCAACATACAATCTGGCTTTAATTCACCTCCTAAATATTGGTGTTACCACCTTTCCCCACTTCCAAAATGGGTCAGACACTCACGGGTCAGAGTTTGTGCACACACTTTAGTGTCTGCTTTGTTATGCCAGAGCTCATACTGTGAACAGGAACCAGCAAATGCCTGCTTAATGGCTGTGTTTTTTTTTTTTTTTTTTTTTGTTGTATATGCAATATTTATAAATGAGACCCCGGAGCTGTGAAATCCAAAGCACATTTGGAACTCATAATCAAACATGGTGTCTGCCCTGAACATAATAATAGAAGCATTCATCGGGCTTTTCTTTTCCCAGGCTGGGGTCACAGAGAGTCTAAGAGCCTAATTTAAGTTAACGTCAAGATTATGTTCTCAATGATTAACAAGTACTGTGGGCGAAACAGCTCTGTGGAATAGGCAACAAGCTCTTTACTCATTTAAAGACTAGGAGGATATTTTCTATATGCCTCACACCAATTCATGTAAACTGTTCCAGACAATATGCCGGCGGCCTCGGGGACTCATTGCTTTACAAGTTTAGTTTCTCAAGTTTTTAAAGTTCAGGATTATTGGAAAACACAAATCAATAGTCATGGAAAATCATGAAACAACACTCTCTTCTGCCTCCCTTTGGAGTTTTAGTTGCTCTCATGGTGAATTTCTGCCGGAAAACTGTAGACTTGCAATGGTTCCCTGGGAATGTCGGAGACGCCTCTTTGCTCCTGTTTCATTAAGCTTTCAAAATCATGCTAGAAGGTCAGCAGTGGGAAAAAGAACTGTGTCAGAGCTGGGAATATTGTTCAGAGAGGAAGGCCTCAAGCTTTCCTCCTCCTATCCTGATCTGTCCCATCCTTTTCAGCCATTTTTAAGTACCTAAAAACAGTGATATATGACTGCAACATACAGTTTAATTTCAGAGTTGAAATGGGAGTAATGGGACGAAAGTTAAATGATTGAAAATATTTAAAAAGGTCCCCATTATTTAACCTCAGTGTTGGCCCAGGAACATTTATCTCCCCCTCACAAAGATGTGCATTCTGCTAAACAGAAAAATATATTTGTTGTAAACATGTAAAATATAATACTTTATTACATCAGATTCATTTCAGAAGCTGCAGCTTGGTGCAACTTGAAGAGAAGTATTTTTTTGTGCTATTGTGTGACAGGGTGGGAATGTCCTGCTTTCTGCTTCAAGGCTAAAGAGCTAGCCACGGAGTTAAATGAAGGCATTTCAATCAAAGGTTTCTCCAAGTTGCTTATCTTGTAAAAGATGTGTTGGATATTAAATGGTATATTTTGAAAATTGAAATAGACATGTAACATTTACAGCTTTACTTTGGAGGTAGATTTCTTCATCCTTTGGTGATATTCATCTTTCCAGGTTGGGCCAAAAATATTGGAGGTTTATTTGCAGAGAAAGGCAGACATTTAGGCCCTGTCCACACGGAAACAAATTCAGGTGTATACGCAAAAGTTTTTTGTCGGATCAGCATTTCATCTGCACGGACACGGCATTTCGGATGACTGTAAACGATACTTTTTGAAAACGGGTCCCAGAGTGCATAAATCCATAAACGACTACCGTTTCGTCTCCGTGTGGACAGCTATCCGCATCTTTCTTGAAACGACTACGTCACACACAGCGTAGCTCTCTTAGGACGCCTGCGCGGGTCCAACCAAAACAATGGCTGAATACAGGGTTGTGTTTGTGCTGCAGAAGCTACTGAGCTTGTTATGGATTTTACTGCAAAATCTGATGCTTCTTTACCACCACCGGGAAACGCATACACCATATGTCCTTAAATCCAATGCAGAGAACAACCAGAAGGGCACCTAGAAGAAAGTTTGTGTCAGTCTTCTGTGATCTTCTCTTCTCGTTTGGCGAGTGTCCATGGCAGCATTACAGCACCACACACAGGCTTGGCATATGCACTACAGCGTTTTCAGGGGTTCCGAACTTACACAGATATTTCCTGGATTGATTCCGTCTTTACAGAAAACTTTTTCAAAACAAAACGGCAATATATCGTTTTCATCTCCATGTGGACGGGGCCTTAGGCTCAGTCTGTATAGAAATCCTGATCTGTTGGACTGAAAGGCAAGACCATAGACTGTACAAAGTAGTCGATGAAGTCTGGGTCCCCTATAGGTTTCTAGAGCCATCTTTTAAAGCCCCTCCATGGGAGTTGTCAGCATTAGACAAACATGCCGACACCCAAAGATGTGCCCAAAAGAAGCTGTCACAACGGACTATCCAAACTGCTAGTATGCTATTAGTTGCATTCTTGGTGACAGTCATATGACTTGGACAGGCATTTATTTCGAGTCCAAGCTTTGTTGGCTTACCTACCAATGGGCTAGCGTAACTGTCAGTCAAAAGAATTCAGCTACAGTAAACATGCAATGATTCTTAACACAGCTAGCAGCAACAATTTCAACATATTACAGTACAGTTACCTTAACCTTTACTTTGCATGTTGGTTAGGCCGACAATCTCCTCTACTGGATAGTCTTAGAGCCACAGTGCATTTTTGAGTGGTTCAGTGCAATCAGAGTGCTCCTGTTTCAACATAAAAACTCTTGCCAATGTGTTATATATGCAAGGTTTTCTCATCTATCCAAAAATGAATACTACATATTCAGAACACACTCGTTCAATCAGTCAGTTAGTATGGCTTTTATAGCACCAACTCATAGCCGAAGTTGTCTTGGAGCACCTTAAAGAGAGCAGGTCTAGACCCTACTCTCTGATGTGGCCTGTAATAGACCAGTGTTAATCACCATGAGCACAGCACTAGCAGTATTTAGCCTCATAAAAGTGGCGACAAAAACTTTCCCCGAGGGGGCAGGAATATTGACCAGACTCATTTTGACAGCCCTTTTCTGAGGGGTGGAGGAAAGCAGGAAGAGGAGGGGGACAAGAGAAACAACAATACAACAAATGGAAGACAAATTTATGGCAGTTGTGCCCATAAATTCTTCTCCCATTCTGTAGGAAATTGCTTTGACTTTGTTAATGAAAGTAGCAAAATGATAGAGGCACTGGGCATTATTACATGCCTAATGTGGAATCTCATTTAGCTTGCTTTCACACTAGCGACATCAAACCGTGCCAGGGCCCACTTACGTATTTACTTGGTCTGAAACAGCAGGTGGCGGTATGCACGTAGCTAGTTTACAACCTCACAAAGGAGGAGAAAAAAGAAGCTACCATGGCAACCACTAGGGTCATGATCTGAGCGAAGATTATTTTTGTTCTGACCCGGCAAAAAGTCCATCCTGCAGCCATGGATGATTAAAATCACTTTTTAAGATGCCAGCAACTTTGCTCTTCATATCTGCACATCCACTACAGCTCAGAGGATAAAATGGGCTCACGCTGCGCAGATACAGCAGTTTTTGAGGTGACAGGAGACTTCTGTTGCCTTTACACCTCCTCTCACTGACTCCAACTTGTGTTCATCTGTAAGATGAGTCACAACAGACCATTTATTGGCTGGATTCTGGTGATTTCCGCCCTTTATTAAGGAAAAATGTGAACAAACTGCTGCACTGTGAAAAGAAGTTAAGTTTTTACGGTGATGTCATAAAGCTGGTACGATGCTCTGTCCCGTATCCAAGCGCGGTTGCATTCACATCTCATCCGAACCGTGCCAGAGTCCACTTGAATCGCGCCCGAGACCACCTCCCCAAGTGGGTTCGGGCGTGGTTCATTTGCATTCACACTACTGAAATGAACTGGACTTTGGGCTCAAGTGCACTCGGATCTGGGACCGGGCCCCTTGTGTGAAAGCCACCTTAGTATGCATATTGTGAATATGTGGGGCTTTTGCCTAACTTTCAATCAACCTAGAAACAGACGAGGAGGTTCAAGCTGAGGCAGGTCTCTAGCCTCCAGAAAAACAGTCTTATTCCCCTAATTATGCAAAAAGTTGATCCTCATTAAACACCTTAATCCTTATTGAACACCAACACAGTCTTGGATTCCAACAAGATTTTAAATTCTGTTTACAATTCTAAACACCTGTCGTGTTGATCTGCCTAAAGGGTTCTCTACTTTCAGAGATGCATGGACATTTACACTGGAAAGTCAACCAGTGACTCCATATGCACAAAGCCGTAAAGCTGACCTTGGCCCTGGCTAGCTCTGCCTGCCCTAAAGAGAAAGCAGGACTTTGATTTAACTGCAAAATGTTAGCCGTCTGTCTGCTGTTGAGGTCAGTCTGTCATTGTGTTGATTCATTTGTGGGTTGACATGATCCACTGATCATTTGACTCATCATGAACCAAATAAGGGACTGACTGAAGGAGTTTCCTTGTGAATCCAACATACAACAAAAACGGAGAGAGTTTCTACCGGTGGCTAACTGTGACAAACACACACTCACACACACACACATCTACAACCACACATGCACAAACACTAATGTAGAGAATCAATGAATATACTGTACGTGTTTGAATAGATTAGCTTTACACTATATGGACATGAAATGTGAGAATACACACCACATATACCTTACCAGTATACATAACAAACAACACACAAACACCTTCCCACACACACAAAAGGTACAATATTCACACATGCCTACGCAAAGTATGGACTAAGTATTCTTATCCACGTTTACAGACACATATGGTCTTAAAAAGTGCCAAAACGGCAAGTTTTTCTGTGCAGGCGGAGCAGAACCAAACATCTGTAAAAATCAAAGTGTCTTTACAGGCGGCACAGCCTCATGGTTCTTTCTTTCTTTATTCATTTATTTCTAGTTAGTTTATTGTTTTGTTCTGGATTTTCTTGGCTCTGTGGTTTATTTTTCAAGCTCTATGTATTTTAAGTGTTCTACTTCTAGTACTCTATTTTAATTTGTTATATCTGCAAAAGTGTGGATGAAAATGTGTCTTGTGAATGTCATAGAAGTTTCCATGGCTCCTCCTGATCCGTCAAAAGTTGAAATTGCTTCTATAAATAGTCACATACAGTTAAGCACAACTCCTAGTTGTCAAGAATGTGAAAAAAAACAAGTCTGAATAGTCAAATACTTTGAATAAAACTACATTGGAATAGTCCAAAGTACACTGAAATCCTAACAGTACAGCAGGGGTGAAAAGAAACCACTTGGAGTAACATTACAATAAATGCACCCTTAAATGCAGTGGTTTACTGTTTTTTCCAAAAACTATAATTACTATTGAAGAGATTCTGCAATTCAAAACAGGAAGTAAGCAAAGGAGGCAAAGGCAACCAACTTGTAAATGTCTAGTAGGGCCACAGTATTACTGGAGTGGAGAGGGTAGTGAAGCCTAGTAAAGCTGGAGATGCATGGGAGACAGAAATTATCAGTATTGTGCAGGAGTGCATGTACAAAATGACTCAGTGGCATAGAGTGATTTCCAGATAATGTGACAGCATTTAAACCTTTCAGGAGCTCACGTTTAGTTGCTTCCTCTATGAGTAACCCAGTTAACTGTAAGATATTACATTTTCTCAATAAGCTGTTTAGTTTCATGCTTTAACTTTGTATACCATCTTTTTAGAGGTGTACTGTCAGAACAAAAGAGTACTGTTAGGGTCCAGTTATGTTCCCTAGGGTACTAAAATGCTGATGATGTACCCTTAAGTTTATTTTTTTTTGTCCTTATGGTACTTATTGTTTCCTTTTCTGCATCAAAGGGTCAGAGTAAGTTCCAGAATGATCATCAGATAGGGTACAACAAATAGAGGCGCAATTGCAATGTTGAACTATCAGTGTGTACTTTACCCCGTTTGGATTTAAAAATGCATTTGTTTTGAAAAACATACAATCTGGTAGGTTGAAAGTCACAATGTTGGAGCATTGGCTTATGGGATTAGGTCGTTTTGCACACCTGATAGTCCGGGGGGACTCGGTCCGTTTTGGAACAGAAATGGCAACATAGTTGCACTTTCCTTTGGTTTGGTTAGCATTCACACTGCTCTTGGTCAAACGGACCAAACTGTCTGAATGCCTACAACTTCTGCCCGCTTCTTAAATCACATATAAATCCGTACATCATTACACTTTATGCCACTTCCTGCCTTTGGTTCACAAGTTGGTCCGATTTGCTTTCGTACCCCTAACGAACCGCACCAGGGTTCATTTGGAAGTGGACCAAGATCCCCTGTTTTCAAGCTGACCAGAGTCCGCTTGTTTGGTCCACATCAGAGCTTGTGTGAGCTTTCACACCACTCCAAATGAACCGCACTATCCGGGAAAAAGGACCAGAGTTCATTTAAAGTGGACCAAACAGCTCTGAGGTGAATGTGCCCTTAAAAACAACTTACTACAGGTAGAAATTACATTAAATTATCTCAAGGTAATAGTAAAAAGTGAAATGTGTGATATCACAAGGGGCGGATTATTTTTATTGTCTGCTAGTTCTGGTGGACAAATAACAACCCCTAATTTCCACATACTCCATCTATGCAGTATTGTTTCCACAAAGGGCACTCTGTAGTTCCCTTTCTAGTCAATCCTTGTCGTTCCACAGCATGTGCTCCCGCCCGTCTCTAGTTCTGCTTGACCTGCTTGCAGGTCTATTTCATGCAGAGGACGCTGTCAAAACAAGTTAATCAACTGTGGATTAATTTATGTTAAGTAATGCAGCGTTAGGACACTAGTAGCTTACAAACTATCTATGATAAATATTAAAACTTCATTCCAGCAGATGCTGTTGGTCTTCTGCCTCACTTACCATAACGATGTACCTCCTGTTGATGCAGTTGCCGGACACAAACCCACACATGTAGAGCATCAGACTTCTTCCCCTACGGCAAGCAGGACGTCAGGTAGTACAGTCTTTTCAAAGTAAAAAGCTATCGAGAAGAACAAGCCCTATTGGAGGAAGACTGTGTAAAGCATGCAATCGGCTTGAAAATACAACAGAATGCTCAGAATACTCACTGTAAATGTCATTATTATATTAACATTAAGTCCCATTGTGTGGCAAAAGCAACGGGCCATCATTTGGTCAGATTGTTATAGAGGTAATGCAATGCCATGGACAAATAAAAGTTATCTTTTCAGGTGTAAAACCCTCTAGTTTCTCATGATGACTCTCAAGTAAACATACACCTTTAACTTCCCATGTACTTGCCCATGCTTGAGGGCATGCACCATCGGTCGATGCAAACTGCTACAGGCACGAAACATGGTGCAGGCGGAGTATGTGTAATTTGCAGGTAACTTTCCATCTGTGAGAAAGCAGGAAGACACTGCTGTAGCTTAACTACGATCTGCCGAAAAGACAAGTTTGCATGATTATCAAGATGTAAAGTGTTAAATTCTTACCTTAAATGCCTCATGATTAATGCTCTAAGGCTGACAGCCCTGGTATTTACATGTGAATTCACAGTTTAGTTTCATGTCAGACAAGGGCAGGGTTATTTTGTGAAGGTGTATGAATTTTTTAGTCTTTGCTTTACAGATACACACACATCCATCCATCTACACTTACACACACACTGGAAACTGAGCTGAAGAGCTGATAATTCGCCTGTCACTGCTGGCCTTTAAAAGGACCTTGTTTTCAGAGCCTCTTAAGGGGTAGGCTGGAAAACAGCAGGATGGTCTGAGTGAGAAGAGTGAACCTGCAGGAGCTGGTGCATAATGTGTATGTGTGGATATGGCTGCTCTTCACTGCTTGTCTGTTTTGTGTGTCTGCGTTCATGTGTATGCACTGATGTTATCGGCTTTCACATAACCTGTTGGATCTGACAGTGCAGCTTTGCATGAGTGCATATTCAACATGAGAACTGGTAGCATTTATAATGGAATGAGTGTGTGAGTGTGTGTTGAGGTATTTTATTATGAAGGTCCGCTCTGTCGAGAGAGTGATGGCTGAGGCCGAGTATCTGAGGCATTTTCAATTAATCTGCCTCTCAGTCTGCAGGGCTCTCCAATAAGTCTGTGCTCATTCAGTGGCTCACCGCCACTCACACAATCTCTCACTTTCCTCTCTCTATCTCTCTCACACTGTCAAAAAGGCATAGAGTGTAATTGCATGCTGCTTATTTCATACACACTTTCAGCCTTACAAGCTCGGTCATAACGCAGACAATCATGTCCCCCACACAAGCATTGATTGTAATTTTACACCACCACACCTATTGTCTCTTCCTTTAATGGCACTCTTATTCATGCATGCAACATAACAAAGCCACACACCTTCCCTAGCCTGTTTACTTCTGGTCGACTGAATCCCCTTTCTTCCTGTGCTTTAGTGCTTTTACTCCTGACCTTCCTCCCCTGTGTTGTCTGATTAGCATTAGCACAGCAGGGTTAGCTTGCACTCTGACAGCAAGCGTGGTGTGCAAGTTGCCCCGACTCTGGCACCGTCAGCAGGGGGCAGGGGCAGAATAGATCCTGTCTGACCATATGCAGACCTGGGTCAGTTGACAGGGAAGCTTTAAATCTTTGCTTTTAGACCTTTGTGAGTATGCTGACCCAGACTATATGTGTTTTGTGGACCTGGATATGACTTACAATCGCATCCTTTGGTGGGGGGGATCTTGTGGCGGATGCTCTAGGAACATGGAGCATCAGGGCCATAGCTACAAACCATCTGGTCCCCATACAACCAAAGCGGGAGCTGTATCTGAATTCTCTGCATAAAGTCAGACACGTATCCTGTGCACGTTGGTCTCTTCCTGGGCTGTCCCTTATCACCAGTGATTTTAATGGACAAGATCTCCATGGTATTCTGACAGAGAGGGCTTTGCCCTTAGTGAAGGAGTTCAGGTATCTCACAGTCTTAATCAAGAGTGACCAGCATTTTTCACAGGAGCTGTCTGTGCAGCAATCCAAGTATTCCTGGCAAAATTGCAGCCTTTCCAGTCAATGTCTTTCCACAACATGACTTACAATCCATCTCCGACTCATGCAAGTAGTACCTGTCTAAATGGCATACATGCCAAGTGTACTTGCTTCTTCCATATAATGTCAAACTGACCAGATTAGAAATGCCCAGAGCATCCAGTCAGCTTCTTCGTAAAACACCAGGCATGGGCTGCAATTGTTTATCCTGTTACTAAACCAGTATAAGCAAACCAGCCTCAGCAAGGCAAAGAATCCTTCAGGAGAAACAGATATGAGTGAAGACACCAGTTTAGCACTTTGCCATGTCACCCTGGTTCTGTTGTGCTCTGGCCTCCTGGTGGCTATTGTCCAGGCCTGCGCCAGGCCATGCCACCTCTATCTAGTATCTTCCTAGCTGACCATGGCTGCCCCCCATGTCTGGACCAGCACACCAGGTCATGGGCACCCAATTGTGATGGGTCATTGCTTTGAGCCATCTGGTCCAGGTAGGTCCAAAGTGGGGGCTGTGTCCACATTGTGAGCATACATTGCAGTCATATATTCACTTCCCTCTTCAGACTCTTCCTGTGTATGTTGACCCTTGCAGGGGAGGACCTCAGAAATCCATCTCCACTTTTTGCAGATGGTGCGGCTCTGATGGCTTCCTCAGGGACCTCCAACAGGCACTGGGGAAGATTGCAGCCAAATGCCAAGTGATCAGGATTAGGTTCAGTGCTTGTAAGTGTAGGCCAGGGTATTCTGCAAGGTAATGGTGGGGTGAAGTTTTTTTTTTTCCCCCAGTGAAGGACTTCAAGTGTGTCTGGGTCTTCAAGACTGACACACAGTAGCCACAGGCCCCAACAGTGCAATGTCCCAAGCACATTCGCAGCCTTTCTTATTGACTGAAATCAACATAGTACCAAGCTGATTTTAAGTTGGTTGCTCTAAATCTGTCTGAACCTGTCAAACAGGACTTCTCTCGGTTTCAGAAAAGACCCAGTGGGCAAGGGTATTTGCAATCTGTGAGAATGCTGCAGACAGATTTGTGCAGTGTCTGCAATGTTGCATCCATTGCACTGGACTGTCTAGAACTTTGCCAAAAGGTAATTCTCTTGATGCACTGGTTGATCTAGGTTCCAATCCTAACAACCAAAATGAATAAAATTGCAGATACAAGCAGTTGAAATCAGGTTCTGTGTTGCCTGGGCTCTTAGATGGGCTTAGGAACGCAGACATGTAGAGGGATCTTAGTATGGAGTCTTGTTTGTAGTGGAAGTGGACAAAGGCTCCTTTGAAAATGGTTAAAAACCCACTTTCACTCTAATCAGCTCTAAAACGTCTTTTTATGAAAGGCAGAACAAGAAAACAGCAACATTAAAGGCCCAGTTTTAATGAGGTTCCAGCAGTAGTTTGAGCTTGTAAATAAAATTAAGAGAATAGGTAGCCTGTAGCCTTTTCTTTAGATATAATTGGCTGGTTAATGATTTTCAGGGTAAGATAATGAAGAGTATGATCTCCCAGCCAATCTCCTGTTAGCTAGAAGGCTTTCTAGTGGAGGAAACTGAAGACACATCCCAGTATGTCCCCCGAATATCCTGAAAAGGCGCTGTCATCCAATTGCCTTAAAGCACACCACTCATTCAGCCCATGCAGACAGTAGCACAGCACATTAAAATCTTAACAGTAGAGGGACACAGCAGCAGTACGCTAGCCTTGTTCCTTGGGCATCACTTAAATAACAATTGCTTTGGCAATTACTAACTCTGGAACATGATCCGAGGGAGAAGCGTTCATGCTTTCAGTTGCTCCCCGGGGCGAACAAACTCTGCAAATTTAATAACAGGCATTCAAATAGAGAGTGTGGAGTGTGGCGGAAGACACACTGAGCGGGTGTCTGAGCCTGGGAAGCTTGGGAGATGTCATGCAGCAGGTTGTTATGGAGCAGTGAAGTGCTCTGACTCATTTCTTTTTTGCACTTTCCCTCCTTAAACCTCTTGTCTACCTTTGCATCAGTGGGAAATTGCTTACTTTTCTCAGGATTCTTTTTACACTTGTCAGAGTAATAGCCTGCACTTGTATTTCTCTAGCACTCACAATATGTTAAGGTGGCAGTGGTGAGAAGTCTCCTGGTTACTGTGGAAAAAATGGGCATTGGAGAGGGTTTCTAGTTAGACAAATGTATCTTTTATTTTAAAGGCAGTGCAGTTATTTCCTTTTATTTAACGTATTATGACACTATGTTTATTTACGTTTATTTTCTGTAGCAGTTTGTCATCAGCAATGGTTCATAAATGTAAGGCACAATCAGTCTCTTGCTGGTATATTTAGTTCTTCACACATCTAATCTGAAAACCATTTTGTCACTGCTCTATTTGATGGTCATTCAGTGTGAAGAATGCATAAATGCAGTGGATTTATTGGAAGCTGTTATTATAGCAAAACAATTTATAAAACATGACAAAATCTCTTCACACATTTGTGGATTTGCTGAAGCATTGCAGACTCGTTTTGCCCCAGTGATATCTCCATGGAAGAACCATTGGACAGTAACTGAACCAAATATTTGAGGACTAACATTGCAAAGCCTCAAATGTGGCATTTTGGCTGCTGCCATCTTTGTTTTGCAGAAAGAGGGATCATTTTGGTCAACCAGATAGAGGAGCACTGCTACGCCTCTTTCTATCCAGTGACTTTGGTGGTTTTCTTATCAAGAAAATGCTTCCTGGGATGACGACTCGGGTGGAATTGGGGCTCATCGTCTTCATTGGTTTTACTAGTCCAAGAGGCTGCATCTCTTTCTGATTCTGCTTTTGCTTTTGAACGGTTGATTTTATTTGGATTTTTGTGCCTGACTTACTTGTGACATAGAAAAAATGGCCTTTCTTTCTGTTAAGAAAACCCTCACAGGGTAAAAAATGCCATTCATAAATGATCACTTCTTACTTTTGGTTGGTGGGCTTATCCTAAGCCTGAAAATTCCCATGTTGTTAGTAGCTTGTTGGGCACAAAATACAGATTGCACAGATTGCACCTGACATTGTAGAGTGAATGGGATGTTTTTCACATCCACTGAGGAAACTTCCTAATACAAGGTGTTTGGAAGGGCAGAACTTTTCAAAAAAATCTTGGAGAGTGATTGGATGAACATTCTGTCCATCACATTCATTATAGGCCAATTAGAGACAAGTTAAACTGGCACTTTACTGTGGCTACAATACAACTAAATCTGGCCTATAACTATTACAAACTCATGCCTAGGAAAACATGAGAAGAGCAAAAACATATATTCCACCAAGAAAAGCTATCATTGTAGTTCGGTTAGAACCCCTTTGTCAAGAAACACACATGATCTGCATCTTTCGATATTAGTAGTTATTAATCGGCACTTATCGCTGTTCTTCCTTTCTATGAGCCTGCATGGAAAGCATTGAGCATGAACAGCACATGTTCCTGCTCTCCTTATGCTGATTAGGAAAGCATAGCCTCCGATTTCCATATACAATGTGTGCGCCGCATGCTGAAGCACCGTTGGTTTGCTCCGACTGAAGTAGAGCGACCGGCGTGCAGTCCTGATCAGGAAGAGATCACAGGAGAACTGTGAGTTCACGCAGGAATAGTATGTCAACAGTAGACTATTTTACCTTTTGGGGTTAATTTATCATCCTTTCTGGTATAATTCCATGATATTCTTGCTTCCACCATTGAGTGAGTACATTAGGAAGTTGAAAGGTTAATGTTTGCTTAAAGATCTGTGGTTTTATGCAAAATTCTTTGGCTAAACATCTCCAAAAGTCAACTTTTCCTCGTCAATGTCGCCATTGTAGCTCTGTGACCTATTGACCTCTCTGTGTCCCTTTGCTCTCACTGCAGGATGAGACATAATGTTAATATAGTGATGATTTACGATTGGGAGTCCGTGCATTGTGTTTTATTTTGAAAGAACCAGATGTTCTACGCTTGTGACTTCCATGGTTGGTGCTTTCTGAACGACAGTGAATTTACGAGGTTTGGCAGCGGCCGGCGCTGAAATAGACCTGCAGCATATCTGAAACGAAGCGGAGCGAAGTGGTGGTCCAGGCACGCGCCGCTGCTGGTCTGGAGCACTGGCTATGGAAATGCTTTGATAGACTAGAGAGGGAGCAAAGTGCTCCGCAGTACGATTCAACGACGTTCCGCGGTATATGTATATGGAAATTGGGGGTTAGGCAGGGAGAGAAGCAGCAAAAATCCCAGAGCAAAGCAGGCATCAGTGACAACAGAATGACACTGATTAAGTCAAAAGCAGAATGAAGGAGGGGCTGGGTGGAGGAGGGTTGCAAGGGCAACTTGCAGAGAGAGTGGCAGACCAAAGCCAGGCAAGAGCAGTTATAATCTCTCAGATGTAGTCCCCTTGGGCTAAACGTCTGCTGAATGACATTGTAAATGAGGTAGCATGAGTGCTATTAGCCTATGGCTAATAGAGAAAGTCAGCTGGCTGTCAGCTGATGAGGGCTGAGCTAATCACTACACTGGAAGCATCCATTACTACTGGCTTGCAATTGAACTAAACTGCCTGTAGCTACTGCTTCATTCTCCTCAAATGATGCTGATTGGCCAAGTTCATTCTCAGATCTGACGCAGTCATCTCCGATTAGATTTTTGCAAGATAGATCAACTTGATCAGCTCTGGCCAATCCACCTGCTTTGCAAGGTTAAGGTGTAGCCACCACACCTTTGCAAATAGTTGGGGATGACAATTTTAAAGCCTCATGTTTGGCCTTACTAATCTGGGGTTTGCACCTTGAAAGGAATATAGTTGATGTAAAGCATAAAAAGTATCTCTACAACTCTCTGAGTGACAGTTGGCTGACATGAGTGACATGTTGTAGCGCTTCTTCCAACAAGTAGCGCCACTCCAGCCATTATCAAGTGGCTTTCCTTTCACCCAAGAGGTTTAAAATTCCCCCAAAAACACCAGTTTGTTGCGCTGCATAACGGCGTATCTTGCTCTTGGCTGTTGTCACGTGCTTTTGATTTCTGTGACTTTAGTTCTAGTTATCATTCAACGTTAACTCTTTAAATCGCTCTTTGTTTCCTGAGCCTCCCTGTTGCCAGAAATCCCGCACCATCTGTTGGTTAAAGCAGAGACATTTCACTCCTTCCCCACCCCTCTCTGCTCCATGGGTCAGTGCCTCTGCGTGATGCCACGTCGTGGTCCCTGGTCACAGAGCAATCGATTACAGGCAGCAGCAGTGGTTGCCGGGGGCGACGGGCGGAACAGTCAAGGTTGCTAGGTAGCAGATAAGAACACAGGCTCTCATTAATTGCCTTCTGCCTTCTCTCTGTGGCAAACACAGGGGTGGAGGATTTTGCTGCAGGATGCAACGCACACATCCAACTACACATGGAGTATATGTGTACCTGAAGGCACATACATCTGATAATTTAATGACCTTTTTACAGCGGCATCTATCACTTTAAGACATGAACGATCCAGGTAGAGACAGAAGGCAAGGACAGGAACATGGAGGGTAAAAAACGGTGCTGCGAAAAAGGACTTACCCTGTTCCTGCTATCTCTTCTTTGTTTTTTATTTTTGTTGCAGTTAAATGTATCAGGTCAAACTTTAAAATTTGATAAAGATAATGGAGTAAATACAAAATGCAGTTTTTAAAATGATGATTTCATTTATTAGGGGAAAAACACCATCCAAACCTACTTTCCCCATGTGCAAAAATAATTGCCTCCGAAACCTAGTAAACACCCTTAGCAGCAACTAGAAAGCAAACATTTGCAATAAGTAGCAATAAGTTTTTCACATCCCACTCCTCTTTGGAGAATATTTTACCAAAAGTCTTGGGGATCATCAAAAGGAATTTTTGCTAAGTGTGAGATGAGCAGATGTGTTCTTTTTGTTCAGCAGTGGTTTTGGCCTTGGAAATCTCCCATGATGCCATTTTTCCTCAGTCTCGTTCTTATTGTAGAATCATGAACACTGACCTTAACCCTTTATGACCTCCCATAGAAGGCAAAGACGACGATAAAATGAAATTGCGCTCAATTTGCAAAAAGACAGCGTATTTATAAAGAGTAAACTATATTCGTGCAATCACATCTCTAAGCGTGCCAGATACTTTTGTTGAAACAATATCAAGATTAACTTTTTACCTGCAAGATTGATTGTTTTTAATGTGTGTACTTTTTCCTACATCCTGCAAAAGAAGTAAGGATATTTCTGGAAGGAAGCAGCTCTCTGGGACTCAATGTGTGATATGTTAGTGCTACTCCTCTGGTTTTATATGCAAAAAGAATTATTGCTCTATCTCATTTGATTGCAGTTCCACCTGTGGTTAAAGATAGAAATGCAATGGGAGCGCCAGCGCTCCCGCAGGTCTGAAAGGGTTGAGTCAATGAGGCCTGCAGGTCATTACATGGTGGTCTGGGTTCTTTTGTGACCTCCTAGAAGAGTCATCAGTGCACTCTTGGAGTCATTCTGGCAGGCTGGCCATTCCTGAGACAGTTCACCTCTGTTCCAAGTTTTCCCCATTTGTAGAAAAATAGCTCTCACTGTGGTTTTGCTGGAGTCTCAAATCCTTAGAAATGTCTTTGTAACCACTTCCAAACTGATGGATGTCAGTGAATTTGTTTCTCATCTGTTGTTGAATTTCTTTAGATGGCACCATTCCTGAAATCTTTTAGCCTACTTCACTGTCAGACAGGTTCTTTGTAAGGGATTTGCAGATCCAGCTGGTCTGGCAGTAATCAAGCCTGGGTGTGGCTTGTGAAATTGTGCTCAGTTTTCCAAAAAAAAAGTGGTTAATCACAGTTAGTTCATGATTTAACATGAGGAGGACAGGTTTTCACATAGAGCCAAATAGGTTTTGATGTTTTTTCTCCCTTAATGAATGACATTTTAGGCTTAGAAAGCTGTTCTTCCAGTTGTTGACAACTCATCTAGACGGCCATAAAAATGTCTGATGTGAACATCTTTGAGGATCTGATCCAGACTCTCAGACCCTGCAGCAATCATATGTCTTTGATATTTGCTATGTACATATAAAGTGTGAACATCGTTATTTTTTTTAACAGTTGTAGCTTCCAGGCAGTGATGTTATCCTTGTTAGCTATGGTCGGAGCTGCAAGCTTCTGAGTTTGAATGGTTTGATTTGAAGAGACAGTTTTTGTGTTCATTTACTTTGCTGACTTTCATCAAAGCTGAACGGTCAAACTGACCATTGCTTTTTTGCTGTTCAAACAGGATACCTTAAAAAGTAACCTTGCACCTCTCCCTGTATTAAAACCCATGTGATGCAGTGGAAGTAGCCCATTTAAATGGACAACCAACATTTTAAAGTGCTCCAATGCATAAACCTGTTTGATTAAATGAGAAACTGGCAATCTCATTTTAACAACTGTACTCATTCCTCCTTAACCGTCCTCCAGTGTGCATTCACCGTGTTATTTACTGAGCTCGTCTCGTGTCCCCTAGTCCACCTTGCACTACCTTTGCAACTAAGCAAGCTCTCAAGGTCCACCCTGTTGAAAATAAACCTAATCTGTTCATTAAAGATAGATGCCCTGCACAGACCACTGTAGCTGTTGAGGATTTAGGCTTACAGTTAGCCCCCTTTGTGTCCAGCACAGCCCTAAGCTGACCTGGAAGTCCCTCGTAGAGGTGCATTTTAAGGCAAAAACACTCCTGGCAATAGTGGGAGCACATGTTCACTTGCTGTTCAAACAATTTGAGTACTGTGCGTAAAAATGAGATGGAAATAAGAGACTCCTGTGATGAATGCTGAGATTTTTTTGCACCAGGCTTACCACAGGGCCCACGGTGATGAGGTACGATTGCAGCATATGGCTCCCTCAGTCCCAGTTTGCTCATACCAGATCAAATACAAAAGAAATCAAAGGAACGACTTTCCTGCTGTAGTTTTACATAACAGATTCAACTTTTCTACTGTAGTTTGGTTCAAAGAAAACAAACAGTGGGTGTGCTGGATCCTGAAGGCAATGAGGAGGGGAGATGAAGGCCGTGAAGTGATGGGGAAGTAGAAACGTAGAAGAACTAACAAAGGAGCGGGTAAGAGCGATAAAACGAGAGGGGAGGTGGAAAGATTTTGATAACTGGAGAAAGAGATGGGAGCATCTTTAGGAGGATGAAACGACTGCACAGAAAGAAGGAAGAGTTCAGAGACAGGACTGCATGTTTGGGAATTGCTCTTTTGAGATAAGCCAGACAGAGAGGGAGAGGGTGAGGGGATGGGACGGAGATATTCTGAGAGGAATGACTGCAGGATTGTGTACAAAGAGATGACTCTACGGATATACCGTTGGGTATATATGTTAAGGAGCGATTACAGACAGGAAGTCAGAAAGCAGAGGGTTATGGGAAGCTGCAACAACAAAGACTGACAATCTTGATTTTATAACTTGTGAGCGAGCGTGTCGGAGAGATCTCCACTATCTGAATGAAAGGAAAAGCCCAGTGGAGGATTGGGGAAAAGATGAAGAATGAGGTGCATATGTGTCTTGGAGTGTGGGGTTGCAGAGTACACCCTGAACTTTAAATACTACGAGACTGACAGACATTCTTGGCTGATAATTCCCCCTGCCATCCTTTATCACCCCTGTCACTCTACGTGGATGCCATCTACGACTAGAGAGATTGAAACATTTAAGTAGCGGTGACATTTTCACATCAATCAATGCCCATTTTGCTGCTGCCTTTTTCCACACAGAGGTTATGATGGCAAGTTGTTTGAGCTGTCAGTGGATAGATACTCCATGAGGGGGGTTTAGTTTAACTCTTTCAGCAATGGACCTGCAACAAGGAAAGAAAAAGCACACCAGGTAGAAAGTCTAGAGCATTCTGTATAGCAGTGATACTCAAAACGTGGCTCTGGAGCCACATGTGGCTTTTTTGTGGCTCGTTTATGTCTTAATTTTAAATATAATACCCCCAAAACCCTAAATAAAGCAAACTTTTTTGGCAATATTACCATTTTTGGCACTTTTCACCCATTTAAGCTATCTTTTGCCATTAAATATCCCTTTTTTCCTTTTTTGGAGGGGCCATTTTGCAACTTATTTTGCCACTTTTATTACACTTTCATTCCAATTTTTGCCTTTTTTTCACCATGTTTGGCCACTTTTTGCCCATTTAAGCTACCTTTTGCCAAATCAATACCCATTTTTTCCTATTTTTTGCCCATTTTTGCAACTTCTTTTTGATATTTGGCCCGATTTTTGCCCCTTTTTAACCATTTTTTTTGCCTCTTTGAGCCCATTTGTTGCCCTTTTTCACAATGTTTTTGACACTTTTTGCCCATTTAAGCTACCTTTTTCCATTACATTCCACTTGTTCCCTATTTTTTTGCACATTTTTGCCACTCTTGACTGCTTTTGCCTTTTTAAATCACTTTAGACTAACTTTTGGACCTATTTTCGCTCATTTCTGACCATTTTTCCACTATTTCTCCCCATTTTCAACCCATATTGTACATTTTTGGCTGTTTTTTGCCAATTTTTGCCCCTTTTTAACCATTTTTTGCCACTTCTAGCCCATTGTTGCTCTGTTTTTAACCATTTTTGCCAATTTTTGCCCATTTAAACTACCTTTTCCATTACATTCCACTTGTACCCTATTTTTTTTTTATTATTATTATTTTGCACATTTTTGCCGCTCTTGACTGCTTTTTGCCCATTTTAGTCACATTAGACTAACTTTTGGACCTATTTTTGCTCATTTCTGACCATTTTCCACTATTTCTCCCCATTTTCACCCCTTTTCATGCATTTTGTTTTATGACCATTTTTATGACCACCAAAGCCTGAAAAAGTGATTTTTGCATAATATGTCCCCTTTAACTGAGTCAAGTGAGGCCTGCAGGTCTTTAGATGGTGGTCTGGGTTCTTTTGTGGCCTCCTAATACTGATTTTGCTAGGCTGGCCCACACCTGTAAAGGTTCACCACTGTTTCAACTTTTCCCCAGTTGTGGGTAACAGCTCTCACTTGGCTTGCTGGAGTCCCAAAGTCTTCGAAATGGCTTTGCATACTTTTCCAGACTGATAGATGTCAGTGATGTGTTTCATCTGTTCTTCAATATTCTTTAGGTTGGGGTGCAATATATCTTCACAGCCAGTGCTTTCAAACTGGGCTGGAGTAATGCATCGATGCATGTAATTAATGATGTTGCACTTACTTTGCAATAACTTGCATGCAATATTTTCCCATCACTGACAAATCAAAGTAGGTTTTCACTTCAATTTGCCAGTTATTTTAAAATATTAATGTTGTCTAAATACCATGAATCCGTGCGATTTCACAGATTAACTCTTCAAATCGACTTCTTCTGCCTGGCAGATGGAAGAGTAGTGTGTGAGATATGTGGACAGACAGGAGACGAAGCATTGAAGAATTCCAAAAAGGAAAAGCGTGTAGTGTATTATGAAATATGATAGAGGCAGCTTGTTGTGCTCCAGGCAGAATAGCACACTTAGCATGCAGAGAGGTGGTGGGTGAAGGAGGAGAGAGAGGGAGAGCGGGACACTCATTCGGAGACAGATGGAATGAGATTTCCCTGAAATGGTTCTGAGCATCGCTTGGACGAGCATCTACCTCCCCCGCTTTTTTACAACCCCCCCCCCCCCCCTAAATGCCCATCCTATCTCTGTCACTCCCTGACTACCTCTCTTCTGCTTCCTCCTCTTCTCCCTCTCCATCCCCACTCAGCCCTTCCCTTGTTTTGAGCTGAAATGACACCCTGCTATTTCAGTTTCATCAGAATGTGCTCGGCATTTCTGTGTTAAAGCCGTGTGCATCTGCTGAAACATGGACTGATCATGTATATGCTTGGTTTTACAGTGACACATAAATGGGGCTTATTTATGGAAGAGTATAAAAGACAATAGAGCTTGTCTTTATTTTACAGCATGTGCACAGATCGTATGTCAGTTACTCCTTTAATGCGTGTAATGTGCATGTCACAGACGGATACATGCTCACATGTGCACTCACTCCATGTTTCCGAGTATGTGTGGGCGTTTAAGTTGATCATTGATCATCCCCTCCATCCTGACACGGGGGCTTGTTTTGAGAGCCACTTACCCTGATTGGACTAAATGAACAGAGAGAGAGGGAGAGAGAGAGTAAATGCTGATAAAATAGCAGGGTGGCGTTCTGTGTACTGCAGGCCGATCCATCAATAGAAGCCGTTAAGGGGCGGAGGAAGAGATAGCTGAGCGATGCCTTCAAAACACGATGCAATCATAGACTCCTATCCACTAGAGACGGAGACATAAACAGAGCCATTAAAGGTTATTCAGACACAGGGTTTACACCTGCACACTGCGTGCTATGTGCTCCACATGTCCCCTGACATAAACAGCAACCATTCATTTGTCAGGGCTATCACGCACTCATGATCTGAACCGCAGCTGGCTGTGCTATCACATCTTTTACATCCAGACATGCACTGTGGTGAGACGGAAAGAGGTTTGCAGCACCGTGACAATAACCACGAGGTATCTCTCCTTGCAGATTCACCTTAAAAATGAGGAATCTATGCACTAGGATTGTAGAAAAAATACAATCAGAGATCTAATGCTTACAGATAAAACGCACCCTGTTGACATCAAACAAGCTGAACTTTGTCTGCACGGACAAACCAGCCCCCTTCAGCAGAATTCTTCTGATGATTTATTTACCTCTGTCAACAAACATCTGCATCAATGCACAGCTAATAATCTATTATAGATCAAACATTCAAACTTGAGCCAAAAAATCTGCTTTATTCTTTGCGGTGCAAGCCAGGGGTTCTCAATGTTAGGGTCAGGACCCCATTTGGGGTTGCGAGACACTGAGAGAGGGTCTCCAGATGCCCCAAAAAGAACTAAGAACATTTTTTAAATTACACTGTTGCCACTTACACCATACTTGCCAAATTTTAACTTGTTTTTTTTATCAATTTTTCCCACAAATTTTATCAAATTGAACCCATTTTTGCAACTTAAAACCCATTTTTTTGACAATTTAAACCCTTTCCAACACTTTTTGCTGCCTGTTTTTGCCACTTCTAAACCAAATCTTGCAACTCTCTGCCTATTGTTGGCTCTGCTGATCCATTATTGCTGCTATTAACCTCTTTTACATCATTTTAAGCCACACCTCGCAATTTGATATGCACATTTTTGCCAGTTTTTGACTATTTCTACATCAGCTAACCCTTTGTTACCAGTTTATATCAATTATCATCCCAAACACCATTTTCAGCAACATTTTTGCTCCTATTAGCCCTTTTTTTTTTGCCACTTGCTGCCCAGTTTGCCACTCTTTAACCCCTTTTTGCAACTCACCTGTCAATTATTGTTCCTCTGTGCCAATCTTTAACCTCTTTTCACTACTTTTCCAGGCTATTTCTGCTTTATTTTTGCCAATTTTAACCCATTGTTGAGGGACAAAAAACATACTCGTTGGTTTAATTAATCACTCTAAATTGCCCGTTATTGTGAATATGTGTATGCCTGGTTGTAAGCGGTATAGAAAATTGATGGATGGACCCATTGTTGGTGTGTTATGCCCCTTTAACCCAATTTTAGCTGTTCTCTAACCCCCATTATGACTCTCTTGTATCAATTTTTGCCACTTTTTAACCCCGTTTCAGTACTTTTTAAAAAACATATTTGCCACTTTTAACCCATTTTTGATAACTTTTTCCCCCTTTTTCCTCTTTAACTATTTTTTCCATTCTTTAACAACTTTGAAAGCACTTTTTCTGCATGTTTTATCCCCTTTTTACCACTCTCGTATAATTTCTTGCTACTTAATAACCCCTTTTCATTACTTTTTTGCCCCATTTTTGATATTTTTGCCACATTTAAACCTCTTTTCACCACTTAATCAGGCCACTTTTGCAACATTTCTGCCAGTCTTAGTCCATTTTTAAAAAAATATTTAATAATAATGGCTGACAAGTGAATTTCTGTAAAAAAAAAAAAAAAAAATCAAATGTTAAATCGTAAACCACAACATCTGCTTTTCCTCCTTCTCTGAATTTGATGATCTTCTAAGGACCGCACAGGAAGCTTTTTGGGGCCTGATTTGGCCCTCGGGCCACCAGTTGATGATGAGTGCCATAAGTCCTTTTTATAAAATTTTAAATATATTACACCTAACAATCATTATGAAACACAGAAATGAAAGCAACACTAGTGTCTACAAAAAATTATTAGTGCAGTAGTTGATGCAGTAAGCTTGCAGACGTCTCGGCCCTCAGCTTGATAATCTTGACATAATTTGATCATTAGGATAAACTAATTAAGTAACTGTTCAGTAAGATACATACAGCAAAGATAACGACAGAAAAAAGTGAAGTTTAGACTTAAAAAGAAAAGTGAAAAGTAAACACTGTCTAGTACGTGCTATGTTCTCTCTATTTAACGAGTAAATCTTCAGCTGTCGCCGCCATCATTAGCAGCTGGAGCGGCCGCAGCTGTCTCTTGTTAGAAGGTGATCCCGGGTCTCCGCTGGGATCACACCACTGGTGATGTGTTCTCACTGTTACCTCTGCCACTGACAATGTGTGAAATTACATTTAAAGGACGTGATAGCTGGCATAAAAATAAAGGCCACACTCGTCTCCACTGATGACGGAGTCTGAGTGTTCACAAACATTAGGGCAAACACCGTCTTAATGCAAGCAGTGAACATGAAACTGTAGGAGGAGATACAGGGGCTGTCACTTCTCTGTGATAATTGGAAATATCACCTCGTTATAGAGAAATTAATTCCATTGTATATTAAATATCCTCAAGCAGATGTGAAGTCTGACAATGTAACAGCAGCATATCCTCATACTACCACATTCCTTTGTCTTTGGTTTTAAAGGTCAGGACTGTAGTTTTCTTTACCCTTAGGAGTCATTTTACAATCATGTAAAACATTCAGTGAATCTCGCTGGGAGGGAAATGTTAACTCTCAGATGCTGTAACAGAAATTGTTACACTGAGCGTGTTTGTGACCAAAAATGGCACCATACATAAATTAAAATAATATGCTGAGAGCACAACAGGGTAAACTCAATCACAGCGAGCCACAACAGGTGACGATACTGACCTTAATGTAAGATTACCAAACAATACCAAAATGCAGTGTCCAACTTCAGATGGCTCTCATGCATCACACACGTACATCAGGTAGTCTCTGCACTGGCCGTGTGCTTGGCAAACAAGTGGTTTTTTTATTTAAGGCTCCATGAACTCCGGGTAACTCAGTTCACATCAACAAGAGGGGCAAATAACATTGCAAGTCTTATCTGGCATGATCTTAAAGCTGAACATGGCACTCAAAAGACTCCTATAGTCCTGTCCTCTGTCCTTTAAATTAATCATGGAAATATATATATATATACATATATACAGTGCGTAACAAATTTATTAGACCACCTGTCATATTTGTCTCAGAGACCATCCAGCATCATGAAGTGCTTTTGTGCGGACTCTTTCATTTTCAGTGAGCTCTCCACGTTTTACCATTTTGAACAGGAATGAGGAATTTCAAACTGAATTCAACCAAATTTGAGCCGGCTCACTGGGCCTCTCTGAGAAATCAGAAATGAATCAAGCATAACATTCAACCACTAAAACTCATTTTTATGTTCAGGAATGCAAGTAAATAACTATAATTTGACATATTTAAGAAGAAATAATAATGTGCTTTACTATTTTTTTCAGTTTTTTTGTAAATCAGTAAATTTTTAAAATTATGAATACCAAAAATAATTATATTTTAGTATTAAAAATATCATTTGGGTTAAAGAGCTTCTACATATTGGTGTATTAACCATTGCAGAAGCATAAAAAATGATTTTGGTAATTACCAATGCTGTTAATTTAGGGTAGCTGTGGCATAAACCTTACTTTGGTTAGTGTTAAGGTGGTCTAATAAATTTGTTAAGCGCTGTATATGTATATGTATAAATTTAGTAATAAAGTATGAATAGATTATATGTGATTATTACTTAATGTTACAATACAAATTAAATTAAATTAAATTAAAAAGCAATAAATATTGAATACATTAAATTAAATTAAATTAAATTAAATTAAATTAAATTAAATTAAAATAATTGAACTAAATTAAATCAAATTAATTCAAATTAAATAGCAATGAAAATAAATACATTAAAAAATGGAAGAAAAAAAAAACTCCCCTATTTTATGCATTAACTTTATTTAATAAATAGCAGACCTTATCATAAATATTGAATACTAATTAAGTTTTGGGAATTCAAGCCTTGATGTTTTAAATGTTAAAAAAAATTATAAAAGAGTTTTTTTCATACCATTACCACATTTATTACCACAGCCCTAAATATGTTAATAATGAAAATAAACTTTGATTTTTATACTTTTTTTATTTAAATATTTTAATAATACTGTACCAACAAGGTTTTTTTTTATGCTATAGCTGTTGGATCAAAATTTGTGGTTTAAATGGGTTTCAGTGGAGCAGTTTTGGTCAAAAACACGAAGTGTATAAATAAATGTGTACAGAGGTAAAAAAAAAAAAAAAAAAAAAAAAAAATTGGCTTTTACATCCTAAAGATGGTACCCAATCATAAAATATCAAAACTGATTGATTTTCTGGAATTTAAAAACTAAAATAGTTTAAGTGCAAAAACGGGGTTTTGTAACATAAAAACACGAAAAATAAAACATTGTTATATAATATATACAAATTGGATTTCATCTGCACCTTCACTGGTTAATAATGAGCAAAAACTTTGATTTTTTTAAAATCTTTTTTAAAATTTATTTTACAATTTTAGTTAGTTTTTACAAACGTGACAAACAGGAAAACTGAATTTCAAAAGCAATGGCTCCAGAAGGAAAGCTGAATATCACTAGATGCATGTTTTCTTTTGTTTGTTTGTTTGTTTGTTTGTTTGTTTGTTTTTTAACTGCAATGGTTGGGGGATCAGATCTTTGGTTTTGGTCACAAACATCCTGAGTGTATACAAAGGTGACAGAGCAACAAAAGTTTTGTTGTTAGCATTTACAAAGTTAAAATAACATCAAAAAAAAAAAAAAGAAAAAAGGAAAATTTACCACATAATGGCTCGTACATCCTCTAAAGGTTAAATTTCCCAGTAAAAGTTACATCAGGACAAGACGTTCACACTAATACCTTTAAATTCCACATTCCCCATCCTTATGAAGGAGCAGCTCTCCTGAAGAGATAGATCCGCCTGGGAAATCTCCCAGGTCGAAATCTGGTCGTCTTTATTGCTGTAGGATTTACACATTATGATTCTCATAACCGCACAGCTGTGTCTCTCATGAACCCAATGATGTCTCCGTAAACAGCTGATATTTTCTCAAACACGACACCTTGTTACATCATTACTGTCCCAGCAGTAGCAGCCGACTCTCCTCCTGAAGAAAATACTTCATTTCTCCTCCTTGTGTTTCCCGAGCTGTCGCATGACCTTAATCATATAAGGCCGAATCAGTCTCATCTCCAGCTGTTTCCATGGCGATGGCCCCAGGTGGGACACCAATGGACGTATCGGGCACATTTTCTCACGCTGCTAAGTTATCTTCTCCCATCTCAATTAATGGCCAACAATAGTCTCTGTGAAGTCGTCGGCTGAATGAGCCAATAACACGTTCTCAGTTCTTCGTAGGGGAGATTTGTCCACCTGCTCTCTGTATCGCCGCTGAATCTGCCTTCTGAATGACAAAGATGCACGCTGGTTCACCCAAAACCCACTGCTCTTTAGCTATTGTACAATTTTAAAGTCATAAATACTCACACTGGTTTCACAAATGGTGTTTTTAAAATTATCACTGCAGTTAAAAAGACTGATTTTAGCTTTCACATAGCTATTTTAATGGTTTCAGCTCCATTCTTAGCAATAAATGGACCGATTACTGCTGTTATCATTCATTCTTGAAGCAACTCAACCTCACATTTGACTAAGTGGAAGTCAGTTACATATTTAACAAACTTGACAGGCAACCCATATTTGTAATTGGAACATTTATTGCATCAGCAGACAAGTGTTTGTGTTCGACGTCTGGGCTCTGTCTCATCACCTCTTGTAGATTGAATTTACATGCAGAGTCGAAAGGTGGATGCTTGACTGGGGTTCAAAGCAAGAGCAGAGAGCTGATTCAAAGCAGAGCAGAGAGACAGCTATCACTACAGCCTTGGTAGACTCTATATTAAGAGGATGTTTGCCAGGGGATTGAATTGAAATGCATGCTTGGTGTACAATCAGCACAGCTAAAATGGTCTGCCTGAACTCGCGAGCATTGCTCCATTAACACTGAAAATACTTTGAAATTTTAGCTGAACCCCCTTTTTGTGCTTACAAATCAAAGTAGGTCTAAATTAGAGTTTTTTAGGCCAGTGTTGCCAACTTAGCGACTTTTCAGACCCCTCTAGCCACTCTTTTCCGAAAAGCGACAAGCGACTCTGGAGACTCTGATGTGAAAGCACATGTCGTTGTTGCTCTTTTCAGTTATCGGTGCTGCCGTGGGCCCGTCCCAAAAGTTTAGACTGCATGTTAAAGGGATGCTTCAACATTTTAGCAAATTTGCCCATTGCCATAATTCCTATAGTCTTAGTAATAGGTTTATTTCCTTTAGTTTAGTTTAGGTGCAAGCTGTTTTAAGATCTGGGGGACTGATATACCAGCTGCTCAGCTGATGCTATGAAGACAGGCAGCATTTTTTTGCTTCCCTTCATCAAACTCATCAAATACACAATCCAACAACTCCAAAACGCTCTCGTGGACAAGTTGTGACCTGCCCATTCACCACGCTATGAAATAATCATGGAACATTATGAGACAAAGTCGTTTTAGAGGCATACGCAAAGCCGGAACTACACTCCAGACATGGCTGCTAGGCGGAGTGATTTCAAAAGCGCATGTTTAGGAGGAAAATGTTGCGTTGCATTGTGCAGCATCACTTGCATGTCATCAGGATACTTCTATAAAAAAGTGTAATCAAGCTGATTTTGTAACTTGCACCGTATCCAGTTAGGACCCGGAGTTAGAAGAGTTAGTTATTAATTTTTTTTTTTGTTTTTTTTTGTTTTTTTATTGAAACAGTATCATTGAGGATTCATATTCTGTTTTCTTTCACATTAAGGGAAAATCACATTTTACTTTTCAACCCCCAAAGGTTTCAAAAAACTTTCAGTCCTCTGGGTTCAAATTAATTATGTTTCACTTCACTTAAGAAGATTTTAAGACCGGTTATTTTACTGCAGGCTGGTTGCCTTAAGAAGGATCACTGCAGATAGAACGTTTTCTGTTGCTGTGTAAGGTAGAGTTAGGGTTTCCGTCTTGTTGGTGCATTGAGAATAACCAAAGGATTGTCTGATTTAAATGCCGGTCCAATATGGGGGGGGGGTCATATCATAATTTAGTATTCAGGTTAAAAAATCCCAGTTTTACATTGCATCACTCTCCTGAGCAAATATCTAATACATGATTGGCCATTCAGTGTTTCATGTGACCACATTACACCAACCATGCCTACCAGTGTGCCCTCTGACCTCCTCTCCTCACATGGTGGATCGTTGCCAGGCTGCAGCATGAAGTTGCATTATCTCTGCAGAGATGGATGTCGCTGTACGGTTATCAGTGACACCGATACATTAAGCTCCTCGCTCCGTCGCTTTCTCATAGGCTTGTCCTTGACCGGTAATGAGCTGGTGCTCCTTTTCTTTGCACTGGATACTTTCAGGATCCAGCTCATGGTTTCTCCAGAGCTGGCCATTTTTACCCCTTTCCTGGCTCTCTTTGAAATGTACATAATGAAAAACCCTGAAGCTCCCACTGTGATAAATCAAAATTTTGTCTTCTGACCTGGCTTGTGCATGGGAGAGGCAGGAAAAGGGCGAGTGAGGGTCAAATGAGCATGAAGTGAGAAAGAGAGGCAGCGAGGAGTAGATCAGCTCAGTGATGATGATAGTATGTGAGTGAGTGGAAAGCCTGTGGGGGCTATTACAGGTAGTTATAGGCATTACATTAATGCTGTGTGCCTGTGTGTTTGGTTTAATTGCCCTAATCTTGATGAGTGTATATGACTCTATGTCTGAGTCATTCTCTGTGTGAGCCTACAGCCTGTTACACACCTACTGTGTCTTTGTCCTGACCTTACATGAGTGTCAGCCGTCCCCACAGAGGGATGCCAGGCGAGAGGCACTCAGTGCAGACATCCTTCCATGGGTGACAGATCGCTTCATTGCTCGCAGCTGACATGCAAAACCAGATTGAAATGCACATGCAAACACGACAGACTGTACATGGACACGCTACATGATGCCTTGTTAGCTGTTTGTCTGCCTCCATTAACATCAGAGTCCCTGTGAACAAATTTAGCAGTGCTAACTGTGCGACACATGGCCAAATGTTTGAGCTGTTTGCTCATCCAGGCAGGCTGTTAAAGAACAGGGAGTGTTAGCATATTTCACTCTCAAATAGTCAGTGACAATGAGAAAAAAAGATGATATCTAGAGACCAGTTTTTACCAGTTTGAGCCAGCTGTTGTTCAACTTTTTGTTAACGACAATGATCTCCAGAAGACACATCCTCTTCCTAAGCCTGGTTTTTACCTCTGTCTTGAATGCTTGCAGGTTCTATGTGACCTTTGCTGTTTTAAGAACGACATTCTTGTAGGTTGTTGTGTCTGCAATGCTAGACCCCCACATTTCCTGCATGTTTCTATACAAGAAACTAGCACCTGAAACTGAGGGTGTTTTCTTGGACTTGGAGCTGATGGATACTGGGCGGCAGTTGCTAAAAACAAAGAGTAAGAAGCAATCCAGGCATCAGAAACATGGATGGGGAAATGCAAATCTGATATTTTCAAATGCTGATAAGCAGATCTGACTCATTGTGACTGCCTCTTGCAGCCTTTTATCTCACTATAGACGTTACCCTCAAATTCCACATACTCCGTCTGTCCACTCATGAAGCAAATTTTTGCAATCCACTGCATGCATACAATAAGCTCCAGTTCACTCTGACATGCACCAGGTCTGTTTTCGATGCCAGCTGCAGCCAAACCACAACAATAAAAGTCGAGCAGATCTATCAAAGCAGCTGGAAAAACATGCAAAGCATCCGGTCAACTTCAAAACACAACACAATGCATGGACTGTAGGAAAACCATCACTTAATCTACATTATGTCTCATCCTGTGGCACAAGCTACAGGTCAGTGTGAGGGTCATAGAGCTACTTTGGCACTACAGATGAAAAAAAAAGTGAACTTTTGAGAAGGAAACCACCAAAATTGTTTTGAAACCCTTATCACTGGAGCACACATAAACCTTTTAACTTCACATTTTCACTCATGCAGCAAAGCAAAAAATCATGGAATACCGTCAAATTGACCAGCAAAGCAACCAATTACATGCAGATTAACCTGTGGTTTACATACTATTCCTCCATGACCTCATAGCTCTTCAGTGATCGTGCACTCCAGGAATGCTTCCAGTGGACAATGGCGAATGCTTTTGGTCAGAGAAAAGAACTTAGCACACGGACTGCAGCACAGGCTGAGTATGTGCAATCTGGGGGTCAGAGACTGGCAGTCACTAATGCTACATGACTGACCAATCACAGGGCTTGTTGTATTCACTGTTTCAATGCAGTCTTGATTAGTCATGCACATCAGCTGTTTGTGTAGGCATCTGTTTAGCGTTCAGGTTTGTACGGCTCTATGATGTCTGCTATGGAAATGATTCAACACTAAAGTATCAATCAAACCGCCATGCTTCCTTTTGGGCCAGTATAAACATTTTTAACCTTTTCACATGAATTAAAAATGCATTCATGCATTGCTGTCAAATCAACATCAGCTTCGACTGTTTCATTGAAAAATTTGAACAAAGTGGATCTACACAGATTGGTCTTACAGAAGACCTTTGTATAAACTATTTGATTTGTGTTTGTCAGGGTGCAGATGATCTAACAGTTAGGTCTAGCCCCCCCTACAGGATCCTGCACCCTAGATTGGGGACTAATGATCCAGGGTGTACCCACTCTCTGGGTAAATAACAGCTGAGATCAGCTCCAGACCACTTCAACAGTAGAGATAATGGATGGATTGATTAGTCAAAAAGCTACAACTCTGTAGATGTATGACCTCCCCCCACATCACCAACACCAACACCCCTCCTCTAAAACCACCTTCAAGCCAAATGTTGGCCTTTTCCTGCGTTTTAGGACAAACCAGAAGAATAATAAAATCATAATGTTGTTCATTTTGAGCAACCGTTCCCTTTAGTGAGATGAACAGCCTCCAGGGACCATTAGTGGGTTGTTAAGTCTTGTTAAAACTATTTACATTCAGACTCATTGCCTGCAGATGAAGGAGTTTTTATTAAAATGTTGTGATGTTTATTTCCTCATTATGTTGCTCCCTGTGATTCACATTCTAATATCTTCTACAAACACAGATAATTCAATCCTGAAAATGTTGGAGGATTTACTCTATGGTTTAACTTTTTTCCTGCATCAATGAGCTGCAGGGTATTCATTAAGGATATAAACATTATGTGTACAAACACATGAAGAGCAGAGCAATTTACAGTTGAATTTGTACTTTTTGAGGAGATGTGACTGATTTGAAAGGAGCATGAGATTTGCAGGTTGATTAGTGCTGCATCAGCAGTATTGCAGATATGGTGCTGGTCCATAGCAGTGAAGACTGAGCTGAACCAGAAGGCAAAGCTTTTGATTTACTAGTCAATCTTCGTTTCAACCCTCACCTATGGGCATGAGCTTTGGGTAGTGTCAAAAAAAAAAAAAAAAAAAAATAGATCAGGGATACAAGCAGCCAATGAGTTTCTATCAAAGGGTGGCAGGGCTAAGCCTTACCCCCAAATTCCACATACTCCGTCTGAAAAGAGATCCACACCGATCGGGAGAGCAAATCTCTCCCTCTCTAGTCAATCTGAGTAATTCCACTGTTTGTGCTCCGGTCTGTCACCAGCAGGTACCAGGAGTGTCACTCTGCTCTGCTTTACTCGAAATATATGCCTGCTCTGTTTTCAGTGTTGGCCACTGCCAAAGCACATGATTACATGTAGAACGGATTGTTCCAAACAGCTGGAAAAAAAAACAAAAAACATGCAAAGCATTTTCAAGGGAGGAATTAAGAATAGAGCTGTTACTCTGTGCATTGAAAGGAGTCAGTTTGGGTATCTGATCAGCATGCCTCCTGGGCACCCCATCTTTGGAGGACTTCCAGGCAAGTCCAACTGGAAGGAGACCACAGGGTAGACCCAGTATCCTTTGGAGAGATTATCTCTGGATGGACTGATGGACGGATGGATGGATGGATGGATGGACGGATGGATGGATGCATGGATGGATGCATGGATGGATGGATGCATGGATGGATGCATGGATGGATGATGATGGATGAAGTGTTAATTTTGACAGCAATCTTTAATCTTTAGTTCTTGTCTAGTTTTACTCAAAACAAAAAACTTGAAAAACATTTAACTTTAGTTTTAGTCTATCAAAAGAATGAAATTTTAGTCAAAACTTCCAGTTAAATACTTACTTGCCAGGAATCTTTGCATATCTTTAAAAAGATCCACTTTTTGATGTTTGACAGTTTTTTTGTGCCATATTGGATTTTTCACCTAACTCAAACTAAGGGTATTAGACTTCCTGAGTACAGACCTGCTTTTATAGGATGGTCTAAGATTTGTGCACACAATAAACCACAAGAAAAGGAACTTGTTATGGATTGAAAAAGAAGCTGTGAGTTTTTTTAAAAGTGAAATGAGACATTAAGGAGCAGTGGTGGTCTTTGATAGCCCACATAAAAATAGATAAAGATGTATTATGTCTGCATCAAAACATTGCATATTAGTGCTTTGGGAGTTTCTCCAAGAATAAAACTAAACCCCAGTGTAAAGAAGAAGTGAAAATGATCACCACTGATACATGTATGAAGCGGAGGAAGCCCAGTGAGCATTAATAAAGGCTTTTATTGACGTGCCAGCAGTTATTAGTTCAGCCTGTCATGTGATAGGACGGATCAGAGGGAACCATGGCGCTTGGATGTGACACGCATGGAGACGGCTGAAATTGAGACAATGAACTAAGATGTGAATGTCGTGTGTCTTCACTGTACAGCTCCAACCAACAGCCTGCTAATGTACCGTTCACAGAGCCCTATCAGCAGCTGTAGCTTTTTTTCTACCCAGCCTATGTTCATTTCTGTTCACTGTTGTCTTTGTTTTGTGTGCTCTGATCTATTCTTGGTGTTGTTTTACAGCCGTTTGGTTGCCTGTTCGGGAGGAGGTGTGTAAACTAGACGAAGAAGGCAAACAAACAAGATAAATCTGTGAATTTTGTACAAACTGTAGGAACAAATGACTGTTTTTCTACCGAGCCTGTTATCTCTACAGTATATGTTTCTTTGGTGGGGGGGTGGAGGGGAGGGTGGGAGGAGAGGGGAGATGTGTGGAGGGCGGGGAGGGAGGGGGGAGATTTTTCTGTAAAACGGTCGGGGATTGTGCAATGACTACTTGTAATTAAATCCAGAGTATAGAGGTGGAAAAAATGTCCCTTATGACAAATGAAATAAAGTGTTATATTTGCATGATTTCCTGTATTTTCATGGAGCAGATATTTATGGTTGTGTATACTGAGTACATGTACGTCACATTATTAACTGTTTAATTATGAAAATGAACAAAAAGCTGTCACTTTCTTCTGTGAATATAAATATACATTTTTCTTAGCTCTTTTCTGACTAACTCAGCTGTTGCTGGATGTTTCTTTGTGTGATGCACGCTCCGTTTTCACGCTTCCTTCCTGTCATGCCACTGCAGTATCGGATCTTTCCATCAGGGAACGTGATATCTTTCATGAGCCCAGTTTATGCGGCACTCCTTCAAAGTTTATTCATTCTCCGAGGCACTGGGAGAGCCTGTTATTCTCAAATAACAGCCTAACAACTCTCACTTTCAACCTTTTTCCCTGCAGAGACGGATTTACATTTCTGAATCAAAGTTTGAAATGCCATCTCCCCTTCAGAAAATCCCTAAAATACATTACACGAGACCTTTTTCTTAAAAATGGCCGCCACAGGGGAGGAGTCCTTCTTCATTGTTCAGCTCCTGCAACACAAGTGGAAACAAAAAACAGAAAAGAAACTCCTACATAAGTTTGGTTGTGTTAAAAGTTCTTCAACAAAACTACAGACAACCATGATGGATAAACAAACTAAAAACACTTTAGAGGCTTTAAAGCAGGGGTGTCAAACTCAAGGCCCGGGGGCCAAATCCGGCCTGTGGTGCAGTTTCACCCGGCCCACCAGATCATATGATATCTTAATTAGAAATGGCCCACCAGTATGAGGTCAGCAGATTTCTTCCTGTATAAAAATGTAAACTTTTTCTCGATGTTTTAAAATGGTCTTGTTGAATCATAGAAATTAGAAAAAATAAATAGTAAAAAAATTGATAAAAAGTCAGAAACACAGGAGATATTTATGTTTTCTCTAAATTTTCAATTTTGCATCTCTCATGACTAAAAGTTATGGTTTTGACTGTTTATTTCGTATTTTAAAATATACATCTCATAACTTTGACCTTTTCTCTCATATTTTTACCTTTTAGATTCATAATTTTACATTTTTAAAACCTTTGTTGACCTTTTAAATCATGCTTTTGAATTTTACCTCATGCTTTGACCTTTTTCAACTCCTAACGTTGACTTTGATCTCAGTTATTTACCTTTAAAATTAATGAATTTGAATTTTAATCTCACATTTGACACTTTTAACTCAGGAATTTGATGTTTCTTACATTTTAATTGTTAAATATAATGATTTTTCTTTCTCAGTTGTGCTGACCATTTCAACTTCTAACTTTCACTTTCTTATATTTTGATTGTTAAATATCATGATTGATTTTTTTCTCAGTTTTTCTGACATTTCAACTCCCAAATTTGACTTTTATCTATTTTTTTACCCTTAAAACTCATGATTTTGAATTTTGTTCCATATTTTTACCTTTAAAACTCATGATTTTGACTTTTATCTCTCTTTTGACTGTTAAAAATCATGGTTTCTATATAAAAACATTATTTTGACTTTAAATGTCATGTTTTTACCTTTAAAACTTATAAGTTTGATTTTTATCTCAGATTTTGAGATTTTAACTTATCGTGTTGACCTTTTAATCACAAAATCATTTAGGTTTACACTCAGTGGTTAAATATTGACCCTGTTAGGCCCTCATGTTAGACTCAAATCCAGAATCCGGCCCCTGCTGTGATTGAGTCTGACACCCCTGGTTTAATGAGAGTGTTATTCAACATGTGGCTCTTTTGTGATGATGTGTGACTCTTTTATGTCTTAATTTGAAATATTATTCCCCCAGAAAACCTTAAAAAAGGGAAACTTTGACCTCAGAAATTATCCATTGCAAGTCACATTAATCAGTTTGTTTCCCACTCTTCTACACTTGGCTTTAATTTTCAAACTTTATTTTTTGTCTGTATATTTTTTGCCACTTTTAATCCTTTACTGCTTTAAGCCAACTTTTACCACTTCTTTTTGCCACTGTCATCCAAGTTTTGCCCCTTTTTTCTCAGATTTGGACTCTTTTATCCGGTTTTTGCTATTTTTGCCACTATTCTCCCATTTTTTGCCAATCTTGCTTGTTGCCCATTCTCCCACCTTTTGCTGCCTGTTACCCATTTTAGTCACTTCTCACTCATTTTTAGTCATGTTTTTGCCACTTTTTATCCATTTTTGCCACCTGTAACTCATTTTTGTGTCACTTCTCACCCAAATTTTGTCATTTTTTCCTCCACATTTTTGTCACTTTCCACCCAGTTTTTGGCATTTTATGCCTTATTTGCCCCTTCTCACCCTTTTTGACGCTTTTTGACCATTTTGCCCCCTTTCACTTATTTTTATTGCCACTTTTCACCCCATAGATTGTGGCTCTTGCAAAGGTATTTTTCAACAATTTGGCTGTTTGGTTGAGCAGGGTTGAGTAACGCTACTTTAAAGGTTTCTTTTCAGCATAGATACAGGTCAGCAAAGTTTGGTGAATTAAACACCCATAAGGCTGCATGAGGCAAGAGGGGTCTGTCTGCAGACCTTGCAGACCACTACTGTGACACACCACATCTGTCAGAATGCAAGGGGTGTTATTTGCAGACATGTTTTAGATTTTTTTTAATTAAGCAAGTCTACAGATATCTTTCATGACATTATGCTGCAAACATTACAGACTCAGCAACATTTCATGAAATGGAAAAAAGGTCCAGTGTCTTATCTGGGATTGAATTATGCATGGACCCATTTTAGGAGTAGTTTTGCAAACAATTAACCTAACACACTCTTGCATAGATATATTTCTTCATTCAGGAACACTTCTGTCATACAAGAGAAGGAAAGTTAAAATCATGAGTTTAAAGGTCAAGATATGAGATAAAATACAAAATCATGAGTTTAAAATGTCAAACTATGGGATAACAAATCAAAGTAAGTAGTTGAAAAGGTCAAAATATGAGATTAAAAATCGAAATCTTGAGTTTAAGAGGTCAAAATATAACTTGATATTTAAGATTGTGAATCTCAAAGGTCAAAATTTGCGATGAAATTCTAAATTGTGAGTTTAAAAAGTAAAAATATGGGATTAAAATTCAACGTCAGGAGTTAAACAGGGCAAAATATGAGATTGAATTTGAAATCATGATCTTGAAATTTCAAAAAAAAAGGACTTGAAATTTAAAATTGGAATCTAAAAGTTCACAAAATGAAATAAGCAGTCAAAATGCTAAGCTTAAGTCAGAATTTGAGATGCAAATTGAAAATATTAAATGAAAACAAATTAATTTCTCTCCCCCATTCCTCACTTTCTATCTCACTATTTTTATCTTTGCATTTTCAAATTTTTATGACTTAACAGGATATTTTAAATCTTCAAGGTTAAATTTAGAGTTTGACACCTGTTCCCTATATGAATGGGACATTAATGACAATGCATACTGAGTACAGTCAAATTAGTTCAAAATGAATACATAGTAGCAAGAATCTGAATATGAGGGTGCAGCAAGCTTTATGCCATAAAGGAGGAGGCTGGGGTGGAGGAGGTGAAGCTTTGCCAGCAGCAGCAGCATGGTGCATCAGTATTAATGCAAACAGGGTTTAGTGAGAAGTACATCATATTGAAAAACCCCAGTGTGTTGAGAGAAAGAGCTGTGATTGGCTGTGGGGGCTGGGAGGTGATAACTGGGATCAGCTGGCTGTCAGCTGATCATATATGACTACCATGTTCTGCATGAAGTAACGCTGAGCTTCATTAATACCATTTAATTTCACCATTATTTATTCATAATTGAAATTTTAATCAAGACCAAAAATACCTTTGTGCAAAGTCTCAGCCAATCAGGTCATTTTACACTCCCAGGCTTGGGTAACCAAAAGGTTATAGTGTCCTTTGTGGATTCCTCAAACTTGTGCAGCTGGGCGACCAAGGCTCTGCAAGATGGATCTGCTAGATGGTAGACATGGAATCTACATGGAAGTGTCACCAACTGGATGAAGTTTACTCTAACCCCGAATTTCCATATACAGCGCGCGTGCCGCGGAACGCCACTGAATCGTACTGCGGAGCACATCGCTCCCTCTCTAGTCTATCAGAGCATTTCCATAGCCGGCGCTCCAGACCGGCAGCGGTGCGTGCCTGGAGCGCCACTCCGCTTCGCTTCGTTCCTGATACGCTGCAGGTCTATTTTCAGCACCAGCCGCTGCCAAACCTCATAAATTTACCGTTATTCAGAAAGCACCAACCATGGAAGTCACAAGCGTAGAACATCCGGTTCTTTCAAAATAAAACACAATGCACGGACTCCTGATCGTAAATCATCACTATATCAACATTATGTCTCATCCTGCAGTGAGAGCAAAAGGACACAGCTACAATGGCACCATTGACAAGGAAAAGTTAACTTTTGGGGATATTTAGCCAAAGAACTTTGCATAAAACCACAGATCCTTTAAGCAAACATTAACCTTTTAACTTCCTAATGTACTCAGTCAATGGAGGAAGCAATAATATCATGGACTTATACTGGAAAGGATGATAAATTAACCCCAAAAGGTAAAATAGTCCGCTGTTGACATGATATTCCTGAGTGAACTTGCAGCTCTCCCGTGATCTCTTCCTGCTGATCAGGGCTTGCACGCCGCGGTGCAGTGCTCTAGACTTGCTTCCAGTGGGCGAGGTCGCTTGCCTTTCGGTCGGAGTAAAGCCGCGGCGCGCACGCTGTATATGGAAATTCAGGGTAACAGCTCGCAAACACTGCAGCAAATGAGTAACAAAGTCTGTAAGTACTGAATAAATACTATCCTCTCATCTAGGCTTTCACCACTAGTCTTTTTCTCTTTTAATGTGTTTCACTCTAAAACTGAACTCACTCCAGGATAGCCAGATGGTGACGTTGATGGTCCTCCAAATTTGATTAGACGAGCTCCTCTGAGATCTCATTACTGTGGAATCACCACTTATGTAATCTTCTTTCCTACAGCACGAGTGTTTTTCAGACTATAAGGTTAAAAATTGCTATCCCGATGCCCATGGTCTTCTATGTTTGTAAAATGGCTAATATTTGAAGTTTTCATGTAAGCCAGTCTGACATGAAGACTCTTCAGGTCAGGTATTGTTCCAGCTGACCCCTCCATGAAGCATGTGGTCGCCCCTGTTGTCTGGTCTGGTCCTGGGCAGTATGCAGGGAGCTGGATGCCTGCAGAAGCTCAGCTGCTGCTCCTTCCCATCCCCACACTCATGAGCACATCAGCATTATAAACATGCTTTTGCCAATGATAATGAAAAGAAGTCATCACAACCCTGGCTGTCAGTGCACATCCGGGTCCAAGAGTATAGAAAGACCAGGAGGACCCAGGACTGCAAGACCATGACTTTCATCCTCATGCTCAGATACCATGACTGCCGTTTCCAGTGAACCCAGTCTGCAGTTGATCTCAGCCTCACACTTAGCAGATCGATGGATTACATTGCCAAGGTAGGTGAGTGTTCACATGTATTTATGTCAGGTCAGAGTGAAAAAGTGCTGACCAGTGAGAGAACATTTTCCTTGTGCATCACGTTTGTCCACTTGTACAGTTGCAATTCCCAAAAAGTTGGGGCACTGTGTAAAATGTTTAGATGTTATAATGGATACATTTCATATTTCATAAAAAATATGAATTTGAAGGCAGCAACAAATCTAAAAAGTGTAGGGACAGGGCCATGTTTACTGTTGTGTACCATCCCCTCTTCTTTTAACAACAGTTTTAGAGATTTGGAGAGGAACGCTGACCCATTCTTGTCTGATGTAGGGTTCTAGCTGATCAACAGTCCTGCGTCCTCTTGGCCAGATTTTTTTGTATTTTCTATTGGTGAAAGGTCTGGACTGCAGGCAAGCCAGTTCAGCCTGACTCTTCTTCTGTGAAGCCATGCTGTTGTGATGGATGTGGTACATGGTCTAACTTTGTCCTGCTGAGATAGTCAAGGCCACCCCTGGTAGAGACATTGTCCAGATAGGAGCATATGTTGCTTGTTACGTTTCCCCCCCAAGAAAACAAATTTTAACACAAAGGTCGCTAAAGGGGAAACTAACAAAATCTGCATGAGCAAAACAAAATGGGTCTTGGGTTTCTAAAAGGGGGCAGGGGATTATTTCTCCACACTGCCACCCACTAACTCTATCAAACTGATGGAAGAACTGAAGATTTGACCCAAAGTAAGGATGTGGGAGTCATTCGAGTAAGGCTAATTGAAATAAAATATTTTGGATTGTCTCCCCCACACACAAACTTAAGGCAGTCAAATTATTTGTTTTCTTAAATTCAAGCACAAAGAGAGCCAACTGATGGTGTTGATCCTCACACACTCACAACCCCACTGAACTGAGCACCAAACTGCTCCCTATATAACTTCCCTGCCCTGCTGATTACCAACAGCTCTCAGCTGGGAGCAGCCACCTCAGGTGCACCAAGTTTCCCTAAACGAGCAGGGGGAATCTTTACTGGGTTTTTGTGGGGAAAATCAAGTACAAATCTAACTATTCACAACATGCTCTAAAGCCTGTTTCAGACTGGGAGCATGACGCGCGCGTCTTGACCGCGACACGCGTGGATTTTCACTTTGATTGCATGTTAACAAGTCAGGGCTTTCAGACTGCCAGCATGAGCGCCAGCACGGCTGATACGCATGGCTCAGGCGCGGAGAGCTCAGAGATTCGAAGCCTCGCCTATTTTTTCCACCCACTGCATACGGCCGGTGACCATATTAGACAGGAAAATGGAGAGCCATATTTACATCGTTGTGGCAAATATGCACATAGAATATGTTTACAATGTGTTTCTTGATATCCCTGAGGAAGGCCACAAGCTTAAATGTGCCTGTTTTATAAAGTTGTTCCCCAAAGATCTACTATTAGTGAAACTTTCTGTCTCCACACTGTTAGAATATCAATATATTAAAATATTCAAAGTAAAAGCCCGGTTTAGTAATTCTGTAGAGAAACTCCGTTCACTTGTACAGAATGCTTTTATTTTGAATAGTTCCCGACAAACTTCCTCAATAAGCTAAATCAAGAAGAATGTAGGGGGTTTATTCAGGTAAAACTCGTAAGGAAGGACAGGGCCTTGAGAGCAGGAAAATGCGGTTGACACGCAGCAAACTCGCGCCCTGCCACATCAGCAGGAGCCGGAGCTGACACGCGTGGCACACACAAGCAGCAAAACACGCTCCCAGTCTGAAACGGGCGTAAAACCTTTCTCTACTTTCGGAATTGATTGTTCCTTTTCAGATGTGTAAGCTGCCCACGCCATAGGCGCTAATGCAACCCCATACCATCAGAGATGCAGGCTTTTAATCTGTGCACTGGTAACAAGCTGGTCCTCTCTTCTTAAGTCTGCATGCATGGTTTCCAAAACAAATTTCAAATTTTGATTCATCTGACCACAGAACAGTTTTCCATTTTAAATGAGCTTTGGCCCAAAGAAAGACAGTGGTGTTTCTTGATACTGTTCACATATGGCTTCTTCTTTGCATGATACAGCTTTAACTTGTTTTTGTGGATGGCACGATGAACTGAGTCCATGCAGGGATTTTCAGAACAGAATCATAACTGTTTTTAATGTAGTGGCCCCTGAGGGCCCAGAGATGTCAAGCACCTTGCACCTTACGAATGAGATTTCTCCAAATTCTCTGAATGTTTTGGTTAGATTACCATATGTACTACAGATAGTGGGATTTTTTAACCTGACACGCCAGATGGATGTGTTTCACACATCCGTCTGGGAAAGCTTCAATAGGAAATGTTTGAGAAAAGGCTGAGGCTTTGAAAAAACTGGGAGTGTGGTTGGGCAAATTTTCTGTCTGTTACATCTCTATGAGCCAATCAGGGCAACAAAACATGTGATGTAGCCACTATCAAGCTGCGCATGCACAGCTACTGAGGAATAACGTGAAACATGGGGACTACAGACATGTAAGTACTCGACTTTTGTCGTTTTCAAAAGAAAACAACTCACTGCTGTTCCTTGTTCTTCTTTAAACAAGGAAATATCGTCAAGTTCTGATAAAACTTACGCTTTAGCAGCATCCATGCTGATCTTGTCCTCCATAACTGCACCAGCTCTTGCTGCTGCTTGTTTACATCACGACTCTGCTGTGCCTGAAAGTACTGCCCCTCGTCGCTGATTGGTCCTGTCACTTTCTAACTGGGCCAAAATGGTTCGGATGGGAGCTTTGCAAGATAGATTTGCCGGTGAAAAACAAGGAAACAGGCATATCCATCTGCTTTCCAAGGTTAGGGATTTTTGGAGTCTTTGCAATTTTACATTGAGAAATATTGTTCTGAAATTGTTCCAAAATTTTCCCAAGGAGTTTTTTGCAGAATGGTGAACCTCTGTGTGTCTTTATCTCTGAGAGACTTGTCTCCAATTAACCATATTACTTTTAAAATGCACCTACAGCTGTTTTTCATTCGTACCACTTTCTGTTTTTAGCTTGTTGTTGCCCCGTCCCTACTTTTCTTTTAGATGTGTTGCTGCCATCACATTCAAGATGACCTAGTATTTTTGCACAAAATGGTGAAATGTGTCAGTTAAACTTCTGATGGCTGTTTTTGTTTTATTGTGAATAAAATATGAGTTCATGAGATTTGTAAATTGTTGCCCCAACTTTTTTGGAATAGGGGTTGTAAATGTCCTTGTTGACCCCAGACTAAAAGAGACGTAGTCATGCAGCAAATAAAGTGATCCATGATTTAGACCCATATAGAGCAGGGGTTCTCAACCTTTTCAGCCCACAACCCCCAAAATAAAGGTGCCAGAGACCGGGGACCCCCAGTGTACCTGAAGGTGGTTGAACACAGCCATGAACATTCAAGAATAGTCATGTGAAGACAAGGCCATCCATGAGGGGGGGAAAAATGGGAGAGCTTTCTGGGGTCCAGCCAAACTGGGGGCCAGCAAACTCATGGTCCATTATAAAGTTAAGCTGTGGTATATTTAAGCTGAATAATAACCACTCTGATCAAAGAAACAAATTTTATTCATATGTGTAGTAAGTAGCCCTTGTAAAAATGTAAATCTTTTTGTTAAAAACAAAATCAAAATGTTAAAAATAGCAGAAAATAGTTAATAATGGCAAAAAAATGGTGGAAAAGGTGGTGAAATTCGATTTTAAAGTAGCAGAAATGGGTTAGAAATGCCAAAAAATGGATAAAAGTGGCAAAGAATGACCAAAAAAAAAAAAAAAAAAAAGGCAAAAATGGGTTAAAGTGGTGAAAATGGGCATATTAAGTGGTAAAAGGGATTAAAAAACTGGCTGAAATGGCATTAAAGTGGGAAAAATATGTGCAAATTTAGTGAAAGGGATGAAAATTGATATAAATTGGCAAAAAAGGGTTAGCTGAGGCAGAAAAAGTCTGAAATTGGCAAAAGATGGGATTTTCAAATTATGAAATATGGCTTAAAAAGTGGTAGAAGGAGTTAATAGTGGCAATAATGTGTCAACAGAGTGTTGGCAGAGTGTTGCAAGATTTGGTTTAGAAGTGGCAAAAACAGGCAGAAAAAAAGTGGTGAAAAGGGTTTAAAACTGGAAAAAAAATGGATTTTAAGTTGCAAAAATGTGTTAAAATTGGAAAAATTGGTGGGAAAAAGTGAAAAAAATGGGTTTCAATTTGGCAAGATTGGTAAAAAGTGGAAACAGTGTAATTAAAAATGTTCTTAGTTTTTTAAGGCATAGGGAGACACCCTCTCAGTGTCTCACGACCCCAATGGGGTCCCAACCCCAAAGTTGAGAACCCCTGGTCTAATGGTGTGAGAACGCTCTGACATGAGCAGCTCTACTCTGGGGATACACAGACAGACAGGACAGGGTTAAATCGTCAAACAGAAAATGAAATCTTGCCTCTTGCCTCACCAGCAGCGCAGATAAATTCATATTTATTCTCAGAGGTGTGAAGCTTTTATCAGACCGGTTTTTAATCATTGCCCACCCACTGGATTCCAGCCTGCTGCCAAAAATCTGTCAGCACTGTTGTAGATTGTTTATATGACAATCTGGAGCCCACAATATAAATGCAACTGCAATCTAATGCATCATTTTATGCTGTCACATCAGCACCAATAAAAACATAAGCACCAACAGTTGTCACATTTATATAATTGCCCTCAAATTGACTCAGAATTATAGTGCATGTCGGGAATGAAACTCAAAAATAAAACCTCTACTTTTGTTAAGCTTTCAAGCCAGAAAAAGACATTTCAACTGTCACAACATAAACGCTCTGTGAGCTAAATATGCAGCTCACGTCTAACAGCAGCCTGGATTAGACTTCGGACAGCTGTGAGGCTTTCACAGTTTTGTTTTGCAGGCTCAAAGCCTTCTGTGGTGGAAACGACACTGGTGGCCCGCAGCATTAAACAGAGATGGGCTGGTAGATGCAGGCACTTGACTCTGCCCTCCTCCTTGATGGGAACTCATTGTGTTCTGACCTTTGCGTTCCCTCGATATCTCTCTCCATGTCTCTCTCGCCGCTTTCCTCTCTCCTGCTATCTCGCTGTGAGGGCTGGGGACCTGACAGCTGATTTGAAGCAGTGCAGCGGCACCGGCGTTTTGTTTAATGATTTCACCCCCCCTCTCCCATCTCCCTTTCTTGGATGCGGCTGTCTTAATATGTTCTGTCTTTCACCTTTGATTCTCTTGCTCTCCCTCTTTTCATTTCACTACTGCCGATCTGTTTCCATCTCTCCATTGTTTTAATGAGAGTAAAGATGGAGGGGAAGGATTGGACATCAGTATGCAGGTCGTCTACTCCAGCTCTCTGCAGACACCTGGAATCTGGGCCGCAGAAACAATGGCTACTCTAGGCCAGGGGACTTAGGACTTGAAACATACAGACCATTAACAACTCTTTAAGATTTCTTAATAAAATGACAGAATGGAAAGATGAGAACAGAGATAAGTCAAGATTAGTAGAGTCACAGAGACACATACAGTTGCAAGAAAAAGTATGTGAATCCTTTGGGATTTCTTGGATTTCTGCATAAATTGGAAATAAAATGTGTTCTGATCGTCATCTAAGTCACACCAATAGACAAACACAGTCTGCTTAAACTGATACCGCACAAAAATATGTTTTCATGTTTTTATTGAAGAAAACATGTAAACATTCACAGTGCAGGGTGGAAAAAGTATGTGAACCTTTGGATTTAATAACTGGTTGACCCTCCATTGGCAGCAATAACCTCAACCAAACGTTTCCTGTAGCTGCAAATCAGACCTGCACAACGGTCAGGAGGATTTTGGACCATTCCTCTTTACAAAACTGTTTCAGTTCAGCAATATTCTTGGGATTTCTGGTGTGAGGTCATGCCACAGCATCTCAATCGGGTTGAGGTCAGGACTCTGACTGGGCCACTCCGGAAGGCGTATTTTCTTCTGTTGAAGCCATTCTGTTGTTGATTTACTTCTATGCTTTGGGTCGTTGTCCTGTTGCATCACCCATCCTCTGTTGAGCTTCGGTTGGCGGACAGATGGTCTTAAGTTTTCCTGCAAAATGTCTTGATAAACTTGGGAATTCTGGCCCTGAGGCAGCAAAGCAGCCCCAAACCATGATGGCTCCTCCACCATATTTCACAGTTGGGATGAGGTTTTGATGTTGGTGTGCTGTGCCTTTTATTCTCCACACATAGCGTTGTGTGGAGAATAAAAGGCAATAACTACAATAACAATAAATAAAAACAATAACTACCTATTTGGAATAACCTGCATGCCAGATCTGGACTCACCTTGTTGTGTTTGCCCTAAGAAAGGGTAGATTTCCAAATTCCTGACTTTCTCTCTAACCATGTGTTGGTTCACAGTTGAAAAGGCCACTTTCCTCTACAGTTGCACTTGAATAATGACACTTTAAAATAAATTGTATTTGGCCACACCTCGTAGGCATGCAGTCTGCACTTGCAAACATTTGTGTTACAGAATGGGTCGTTCTGAAGAGCTCAGTGACTTTAAGTGTGGTATTGTGATGGATGCCACCTTTGCAGTTGATGAAATTTCATCCCTGCTGGATATTCCACAGTCAGCTGTAAGAGATATTATTAGAAAATGGAAGCATTTAGGAACAACAGCAACTCAACCAAGAAACAGAAGACCACATAAATGGTGGGTTGAAGTCGCCACCACTCTGCTGATTCCATAGCTGAAGAGTTCTGATCATCCACTGCTGCAGGCAAGCTTTAAATCACCAAATCCAATGCCAAGGGTTGGATGCAGTGGTGTAAAACACACCAACCCTGGACTGTGGAGCAGTGGAAACCTGCTCTGTGGAGTGACCAATCACTTTGTGCCAACTGTGAAGTTTGGTGGAGGAGGGATAATGGTATGGACCTGTTTTTCAGGGTTTGGGATAGACATCTTATTTCTAATGAAGGTCAATCTTGATGCTTCAGCATACCAAGAAACCGTGGACAATGCTAAGCTTCCAACTTTGTGGCAACAGTTTGGGGAAGGCCCTTTTCTATTCTAACATGGCTGTGCCTCAGTGCACAAAGAAGGACTGTAAAGACATGGTTTGATAGTTTGGTGTGGAAGAACTTGACTGGACTACACAGATCTGACCTCAACCCCATCAAGCACCTTTAGGATGAACTGGATCAGATCTTGTGAGCCAGGGCTTCTCGTCCGGCATCAGTGCCTGACTTCATAATTGCTTTACAGAATGAATGGGCACACGTTCCCACAGAAACACTCATCTTGAGGAAAGTCTTCCAAGAAGAGTGGAGGCTGTCAGAGCTGCAAACCTAGAATATAAATACCATTATATTCTCAGAGTACCAGTGCAAAAATGCAAAAGAAATCACAAATAATTCCAAAGAACCATTAGACAACAGGAGGTTGGCCTGGTCCAGAGATTTTCCATGAATAATGGTGGTTTACTGTTTATAAATACACCTTAAAGACGATGAGCAGGGCTGAGCAGCACTTCGTCATGGTACATGGTTTGGCAATGTCTGTTGTGGCCATAAGGTAACTGGGAGTGGGAGGATGGACCGTCAGCATCATCTATTGTTGTTATTTTAATTGACAGCCCCTGGGTGGAAGAATTTACACACTGTTTATGCAAACTTAAACATTTCAAATCATCCTTTTTTTCTAAATACTATTTTTGTTTTGTTGGATGGATTACAGTCTACAGTCCTGCATGAAAATGTAGTTCAGGATGTTTTTGTGTCGACCTGAGCTGACATGTTTACACTGGCCCCATATGAGTTCAGGGCAGATTTGTCCATCTGCTCCTCATAGGTCCCATGTGGTCTAATGTCCATTCAGCCTGTATCAGCAGGGCTGTAATGGGACCAGTGTGGGCCAAGAGTGGATGCCTCAATCCTCTGACTTTGGATTTTAACAACAAAGGTCAAATGTGTAGTCTAAAAATATGATTTATGTTTTAGTAGTTGTGCAAGAAAAGAAGCATGAGCTTGCACTCTTGCAAAGCCCTGAAACAGATCATCATTGTAGTGGATGCTAGACAGTCAAAATTCTTATTTTTGCTCTGCTATTGACATGCATAGAGATAGGGATGGGCTCTCTGTCCATACTCTGCATTAATGTTGTCAATATTTTTTTTTCTTGAAGCTTGGAGATATGGACCAAATGGTAGCAAAGGAGAAATTGAGATGCATGCAATCTAGTGGATGTTTCTTTTGAATGTGCAGGTAATGTTCAGGAATACACCAATTTTCATCCAATTAATGTTTTGTGTGTTTTTTTTTTTTTTTCTAATCAACCATCCTGTAATCAAACTGGCATTTAAAGGGTTAAAATCTGGAAATTTATTTAATATTTGATTGTTTTGATTAGAACTGAAGTTGATCAAAAGATGTGACCCAAAAAAGCAGAAAAAATATTAATGTATACTACAGGGGTCATCAACTAGATCTGTACAAGGGCCAAATTTAGTCTGGGCAGAAACTCTGGGGGCTGGACTTTCAAATACACAAAAATTAGATCAACATTTTGGTATGATAAACATATTACTGTCCTGCAGGCCCCAAGAAGACAGGCCTGCCCACATAGCACCAGTATTAACTCATTTTGACACTTTTAACCCTTTTTGATACTTTCTGCCTCTTTAACCAATTTTTTTACATTCTTTTACGTCTTTTGAACCACTTTTCCTGCCTGTTTTGTCCCCTTTGTGTCACTCTTTTATCAATTTGTGCCACTCTTCTAATATTTTTGCCACTTTTTAACCCCTCTTTTGCAACTTTCTTGCTAAATATTGCCCCTGTGTGCCTCTCTTTAACACCTTTTCACTACTTTGCCAGGCTATTTTTACTATATTTCTGCCCCTGTTTATGGCATAAAAGTGGCAAAAAATGGGTAAAAAGTTGCAAAAAAAATGTCAAAATGGGAAAAGAGTAGGAAAAAAGTGGTATTTAATGTAAACAGGTAGCCTAAATGGGTGAAAAATGGCAACAAAAATGCTGAAAAGAGCAAAAATGTGAAAAAGTGGCCAAAAGAAGTGGCAAAAACGGGCAAAGAAGATGAAACAAGTGATTGACTGGGAGAAAAAATGGTGAAAAAGGGGCTAAAATTGGATTTAAAAAAAATGGTAAAAAGTTGTGAACCTTGTCAAAATGGGCAAAAAAAGTAGGGAAAAGTGGTATTTAATGGCAAAAGGTAGCTGAGTGCAAAATTGGGAAAAAGGGTCAAAAAAGGTTCCCTTTTTTAAGGTTTTCTGGAGTAATTATATTTAGAATTAAGATATAAAAGAGCCACATGTGGCTCCAGAGCCACATGTTGAGTATCACTGCTTTAGGCCAACCTTAATCATAACTCAAAATAGGAGGCATAGGAGGCAAATAGCCTCTTGCCTTACTCAAGCTAGTGAGTTTAGACTATCAGCCAAAGACAGATACCCCTGGATTCCCCACTCCTGACCTTACAGTAGTTTAACCATCCTGAGAAAATCTGTGATGGAGAAATATCAGAATATAAAGAATTTCCATAACAAACCGCAGAGATTATGCTTCTTCATGTGATGTAATTGCCTCTCCCCAAGTTTAAAGTAAGCCGTCTACTTTAAATCTGCATTCACTGTGCTGCTGCCACCTCATCTTCTTTCTATAAGTCCAAACTTTAGCTGCCATAAACATTTAAAGTTCACCTCCCAAGCTGCTTCAGAGTTTATATTGCACCACAGCTGCGGACTGCAATTCAAACCAACATTCAATTCAGTTTTGCTGAGGCAGTTAACACCATGAGCACTCTCTTAACGCACTGAGGGTCTGGGCTTTTCAGGGGCTGCAGTCCTCTCCCATATGAGTCTAAAAGGTATTCACCCTCCAGGTAGACCATTTGAAATGACTATATTTTGCTGTGTTTGGGTTTTCTTCTTGGCCCGGACACAAATTGGACCTTTAAAAGCTCCCTTCAGATGCTGACAACCCTCCTACGAGCGACAGGGGAACTAGACGGCTCCAATCATGCATCTTTTACTCAGCTGTCATCCAACTACCTGCAACACAATGCTGTGCAAACAAAGCGCAGCAGGAAACTGGACGGAGCATGTCTGTCACTGACGGTTTGGGTAAAATGACCTGTCATTTATGTGCCATTAAGGACTGTGTCATCATCATGGAACAAACAAACGAAAAGGGAAGAGAAAGAGCCTCTCTGACTTTTTTTTTTCCCACAGCAGACATATTCATGCGACGTCAGGTTCAGGGTAGGAAGCTCAGAAGTTCAAATTATGCCATGTTTTTTCTTTTAGTCTTGACTTGTTAGTCATATTAATGTCTGGATTCTGACAGCTGTTTTTAAGTAACACACGCCTATTGTGGAGGGACAGCAAGAGGGTCTCACAGACACCAGTTTTAAACTCTTTCTGCCTGTTTCTGCCACTTCTGAACCAATTCTTGCCACTTAAGCTTAATGTTGCCTCTTTTGACCCATTATTGCTACTATTTACCCTTTTTTATGCCCATTTTTTTCTTATTTCACCGTAAGTCCCCTGCCAATTTTTCCTAGTTTAACCAATATCTGCCTATTTTTCCTTTCTCAGTTAACCCTTTTTATGCCAGCTTATTTAAATTTTTCATCCAGTTTCACCAAATTTTCCCCCATTGTTGCCAATTTAAAGCCATTCCAGCCATTTTTTAACTCCCTTTTACCACTATTTATGCCCATTTTTTGCCACTTCAACCCATTTTTGCCATTTTTTGCCATTTTGCCTCTTCTTAACCATTTCTGCTACTTTTAAAATCCAGTTTCACCACCTTTCCACAATTTTTTTTCCATTACTAACCCATTGTAGGAATTTTTAATCCATTTTAATGATTTTTTTTTTTTTAACAAAGGAGATTTACATTTTTAAGAAGGCCATTTACTACACAAATTATTTTAAAGAAAGAGATTTTTTTTCTTTGATAGGAGTGGTTATTTTTTTTTAGGTTAAATATAAAATATGAATATCATAGCTCAACTTTACTATGGACCATGGTCTCGCTCACCTCCATGGTCCCCCAGTTTGGCCGGGCTCCCATTTATCCCCCTTTATTGACAGCTTTGTCTGCACTTGACTATCCCAAATTGTGCATGGTTCTGTTCAACCACCCTCAGGTACAGTGGGGGTCCCCAGTCTCTGGCACCTTTACTTTGGGGGTCGCGGGCTGAAAAGGTGGAGAACCCCTGTCATAAGCTATGACCATTTTTGATTTGGGGGTTGGTTTTGTGGAAAAAATAGCAAATGTTTGAGTCCTTAAATGCTGGACTACACTGGATTTGTATTAAAATCAAACACAAAAAAGCAGCAGTGAAAAATTATTCTCCAGCCTTTTAAAAAAACTAACAAACTTTAGTCTTTACTTTTGCTCAATTTTTGTCTCTCTTAATAAACTTAATAGCCAAACTGTAAAACTGATATGGGGTACATAATAAACCAATGCATTTCCAATGTTTTCATTTAAAATAAACCTGTGAATAAGAAGAGTGAAGCACTTTTACCTGCACAATTCCATATGCTCTGTCTGTGAAATGATCTGCTCTAAGATCTCTGCCCTCCCTCTGAGCAGTTACACTGCATGTGGTCTGGTCCATCTCCGGTGTGTCTCTGAAGCACCGCTCTGCTCCCCTCTAGGTACATGCCAGGGTGTTTTCAGCACCTGTTGCGGCCAAAGCGCATCAATCCTCTTAAAGCAGTTTGATCCAGACAGCTAGAAAACACGCAACGCATGGACTCCTAAATCGTCATAATATGTTGTCCTCAGGCAAAAGCAACAGGTCACCAGGTGGTTGGTGGCTCATAGAGCTACTACAGCACCACTGAAGAAGAAAAGTTAACTTTTTGACTTTTGACATGAAACCACACATCCTTTATGAAAAAACATTAACCCTTTAATTTCCTAATGTGATCAGCCAGTTAACCCCAGAAAGGCTAATCTGTTTCCAGGCTTTTTTCACTGTTGGTTTCTGTGCACCCAAAACACAGTGCAGACGGAGTATGTGGAATTTGCAGGTTAAATATGGGGGCATCATTTGACAGCAGGAATGAAACATGTTAATTTGACTGATTTTAGATAGATGTCTGCTCGCTGTGCTGTTTGGTGCATATTTTTCCCCCACTTTCTCTCCCAGTACTTCCTGTGTCTCCTCAGCTGTCCTATCTAAATGCTCGTCATACATCAAATCAGGTTTATACAAGGAAAAAACATGAAAACATTAAGGACAAAGGTCCAGCACACAGGTAGTTGCTTCATTTTCCCCCCATAATTCCTCAGTAGAAATATTTCTAAAACTTCTCCAGCTCTCACTGTTGTAATCAAGAGTAATTATCCCTGTTCATTTTCTTTCCAAAAATCTTCTTTTTTTAATACCTTTTTATTCATTTCAATTTCTCTGGAGTCTTCACTTCTTCCCCTGTGATAATTTTATGGAGTCATAAATGTTAAAAGAGTGAAACCATACGAGTGTGAAAGATAATATGTGGTCATATTACATGTTGATCATCGGTCCATTAAAGGCTGAGTGTGTTTTATTCCATGATGTATGCAGCCACATCACCCGTCTGTACGGCTCTGTTTTAGGGAACAGCCTCATTTTATTGCAAAGCCATACCTGCTCATTCACAATGCTGTGTCAGCAGCTATAAAGGCAGACACTGAAACGTTTAATGTGGTCATCCATCCACAGTGACCACACACACACACACACAGAGAGAGAGAGAGCGAGACAGATAGCTGAAAATTGCCTCCGTTGTGAAAATAGGCAAATATGAAGTGTGTCATTTCAGAGTCCATCTCAGGAAATAAGCAGCATTTTCTCTCACTCTGTCAGATATTGGTTTAGAAAAAAGCAATTTCTAAATAATCAAGAGATGTTGCATTCACTTTTAAGCTGGGTTTTACAGACTGCTTACAAAGGTTGATGGAAATAAAAGTCAAAATACAGAACCCAGCTGAGATTTTATTGGATAGAATGTAGAATTGTGCAAAATTATGTACAGAAAAATAATATTTAACTGAAATTGTACCCTTTTAACAGCTGAATAAGAAGATTAAGGTGGATTTGAAACAGGCTGAAATTACCATTAATGTCTCTTTATAAGCTACAAATGCAAAGAAAAGCCCCAGCATCCTGAATGGTCATTTCTGTATGGTTATTTTAGAAACTAAAGCTACTGATGAGTGACTGCAGTCAAAAGTGGCACAACTAGAACATTTAAGCTGTTTAAATCAGTGTTATGACACTGTATGCCACAATTCAGTGGTGAAAATGGAAGAAAAGGTACTTAGAGATACATCTAAGTCAACAGAGGTTGGTTTTGTCCATTGTTACATGTTATCTGTATGTGGGGGGCAGGTGTGCAACATAATGTTTGGAAAGTAGCATTCTCTCCCTGTTCCCACTAAGTGAAAGACTCTATCAAAGTCCTTCACTTGGTTATGGCAAAAACTTAAAAAGGATGTTTTTTTTAATGTCACATAAAAACACACAAAACAGAACAGTGCAAAAGAAAATGCCACCTTTATCTCTTACATATATGAACTAACCAGAAAAACACACCAGATTGTCAAAAACAAACACCTGAGGTGTTTACAAAGGTTGAAAAATAGTCTTAAAAATTCAAGTTTTCCCAGCAAAGACCTATAAACACATGCAAACACAAACAGATTTAAGGTTAACATCAATGTCAAAGAATCCCATGAGAAAAAGGTTAGACGGGACCCACAGACATTGGTTTTATTCCAAGAGGAAGAACATACTGGATGCAGTAGCGAACATAGAGCTGTCCGTGGTGCTGAAAGCCAGTGAATCCTGATGCTCCATAGTTTTCAGCACCTGCAACTCTCATTCATTAATCACAGCTTTATTCTTCAGTCAGTAATCATAAAGAAGTTTTGATTGAGACAGATATGGTTGCAAATTAAAGGTTTATCAAACACATTGCAGCACTTTAGTTCATTGTTGCATAGAGAAAGATATTTAGCTAAAAGCTTTTGGAAATCCCTTATTTAGCATGAATACAAATGGGACCGGCGTACTGATTGATAGTGCAGTTCACATGCGATTTGAGTGCATTTCACTCTCTGTGCATGCTTTAAAGGTCGAATGCTATGGTTTTCTCTCATTTGTGCAGGTTTAGAATATGCAAAAGCTGCTAAATCCTTCAATGAATCAGGTCTTTAGTAGTTGTATCATTTTCACAGGCTATATTTAGAGTTTTTCATGCAAATACCCAGGAAACTTAAGTTTTAATTTCACATTTTTCATGTGTCCCTTAACAAAAGGACACATGAAAAATGTGTCCCTAAAAAAATAAATAAATTAAAAGAAAAAGGAGATACACAATGCTTGCCAAAATATCGTGATGGAAAGCTTTAGGCTATTCACACTACTAGAGGCTATTTTGGCTGACCAGCTAGCTACCTTTACAAAAACAAACCAGTATTTTTAATGCCATCCTTACTGGTCTGTGTAAGGATAACAGTCCATCTAATATTCCCATGGTAACATTCCTTGGAACAGGTGGCTTGTCTGTCAGTGCAGGGTCAGTAGTGAACCTCTCTGCCCTCTTTCATCACCCTGACCATGATGCCATGCTTCAAATGACAGCAGCTGACAGATAATAACCAGCCAGTGATAAGGAAGACAGCAGAGCTCGTCCTTGGAATGACAGGAGGTGGACAAGGGTCTGCAGGGGTTAGTCTCATCCCAAAATCCTCAGGAAACCGATGACACAAGATGAACATGAGATTGTGAATAAGATATCAGCATGCTTTTATACTGTTCTAGCTCAGTTGTAGGGAATATTTTTCCAGTGTAAGGTAGTATACATGATTAAATCAAGACTATTACAAGACACTTCTGTCAAATTCTTTGCACATCAGATGTCCACTCTGCTGATGCCTGAAAGAAACCTGCTGTTTGTGCACAGCCCAAGGGATTACAAGTAAACATGGAGAAGGCCACAGAATACTGCAGCTGGGCTTGCTGTTTACTGCCAAGATAGGTTGTTGTGATGTTAGCTGTCATTGCAGGAGAGTTGGGAGTGTCACTATCTGGAGATGATGTGCAGTTTTTAGGAGGAAAAGGGATCTTCTTTGCAACCAAAAGACAGTTGAAGTAAGTCACATTACTTGCAATTGACAGTCAACTGCAAGCAACAGTATTCAAAGGAAAAAATGCCCTTAAGTTTTGTTTCATATTTTGACATTTCAAATTCACAATTTCACTGTTTATCTCATATTTTGGTTGTTAAATTTCATGATTTTGAATTTGATCTCAGTTTTGCTGACCATATCAACTTCTAATTTTCACTTTTATCTCATATTTCGACCTTTAAAACTGATGATTTTCAATTTTATTTCATATTTTGACTTTTAAAACTCATGATTTTGACTTTCATCTCATTTTTTTGACTGTTAAAAATGATGGTATCTGTATTCTATCTCATAATTTGCCTTTTAAAAACATTATTTTGACTTTAAATGTCATGTTTTTACCTTTAAAACCTATAAGTTTGATTTTTTTTTAACTCAGATTTTGAGTTTTTAACTTATTATGGTGACCTTTTAATCTCAAAATCATTTAGGTTGACACTCAATGGTTAAATATTGACCCTGTTAGGCCCTCAGGTTAGACCCAAATTCAGAATCCAGCCCCTGCTGTGATTGAGTCTGATACCCCAGGCCTAGTGAGTCAAATCCAACCTCAAACTCTGTCTTGATTGGTCCATTCGGACTTAAGCAGGTAAAGGGAAGAGCCAGGCCACTGTGATGATTCCTGCTTTCCCATAGCATTGTCCTTTGATATCGTTTCACCTTGAGCCTTGTGGTAGAATAATTTATGTACTGTACCTTTAAATAAAGTCATCTGCATAATCAATGCATCTGACCTTTTTCACTAGCTTGTAAATAATAACAACAGCATCCTTTTTACCTCATATTCTACCTTCTTTGACCCTCTCTCCTTCCTGTCCGACAGGAAGTTTCTTCTTTGAGGAACAAATTCATAGATGTTGTCTGGCATGCTTGTGGGCAAAAGTGTGGCTCAAAAGTCTCATTTATATACAAAGAAACGCAGCTACATGCACACAAAGAAGCAGTAATTCATTGCTCATTCGGCAGTCAACCTCACTGTGCAATCAATTGTGCACATGAATGCTACACACACAGCTACAGCCACAAACACACTCTTACAGACACAAAGCAGGGATTAATCAGATCTTTGACCCAAACACTAATTGCAGACCCAGCAGTATTTCCTGCTGATTTGTTATCTCTCCATTGTGCTAAGTCCGTCCTTTTACTCTGAAACAAGACTTTCCGTGCTGAGAGAGAGATAGTGATACAGTGAGAGTAATACCAATCAGGGGAAATCAGGTCGGAGCACTCGGGCCCATCTTTCACTCCTGTCCCCTTAACTCGTCTCCTTTTATTATCTTCACACTGCTCTCTCCAATTCTTCCTCATCTTGACTCCACTTTACCTGCAATTTCCTCCCTTTTCTCTCCTCTTCCACCACACCGTGACCTTTTTTCCTCTCATTTCTGAGCAGAGTGTTCCATAGAGTTAAGTGCACGGAGGTATCACATGCTGGGAATTTACGGACTTCCAATATGGTTAAAATTCTGCTTTTAAATAGGGTTCACTGGCATTAATACCAGCGGTGTAGTGGGGTCTGGAGGAGTGGGTATGCTCTTAATTTATGCCCTGAGTGGATTTTTTGTCCCTTTTCTACCTTTATTCATAGGAGAGCTGAAAAGAGACTGGAAATATGGAGAGTTAGGAGGAAGACATGCAGGAACTAGCACTAGAACTGAGGAACCTTTGACCAGTATGTTGAGAACTGTAGTCTTTGTGCATGGGCACATGCATAGAGAATCTCAGCTTGAGACTTGAAATGGTTGTGGAACTTCTCCCCTCTGGATTAATTTGTACATCCAGAATTGGCTGCATATCCAAATAAATAAATAAATACGAGCATATATGGTGTTATCATGGCAGTGGCTGTGGTTAATCCATCTCTGCCATGTTTGCTGTCAGCTTTGAAAGGTCTTCCCTCTACAGAAGTGGTAGGAGAGACGCTCTCTAACATCAACCTACAATCTTGCTCCAAATTTCAGTCAGAACAACGTAAGCCTGTCGCCTAGATCACTACCTATTTCAGTGCTTACCCATTCAAGGTCTAGGTAATCAATTTAGAGATTGAGACAAGGCGATATCTTGATTCAACAGCAAACTCCCTGGGGCAGTGGTTCCCAAACTTGGACTTGCAAACTCTTAAAAGGTACACATTTCAGGCCAATAAAAAGGAATATGCAGGTCATTCAGAAATTCATTTAGGGAGAAACTTCCATTAAATTATGTTTATACAGCAGGTAAAAATACAATAAATAAAATATAATCATGGCACAAACTTGTATATAGAATTTAAAAATCTACAACACTGTATTAGCCACCTATGGACACTAGTTTCAAGCAAAAGTTTAAGAAATACAAGTCATCAAAGATTTTCATAAAAATATTTATCTTGTTCTGTTTCTTGGTCATCATACATTTTATGGTATTGGCATTTGGTCTTAAAAGTTTTTTAATGGTTTTTTTTTTTTTTTTTCCAATTTTTAAATTTACTTGGGGACCACATTGAGTGCAAAAGGCAGCTGAGTTCACATCACAGACTTTGAATGAATTCATCTGTGAGCGAGAGGAGTTGCTGAAATCTGTTAATTTATGATTGGTCCCCAAAGTCACATGGTATGGCAAGATCGACATGTCTGAGTGGTCTCCAAAGTCACGTGGCACGGACAAGCAGTAAAGCCAAAACAATCTTGAGGACAGGGAGGCAGGGAGGCACTCGGCGGAGAAGCAGTGATGAGACATATTTTATAGTACTCATTTGGTATCAATGCTATGCTAGAGAGATTGACACCAAAAGAGTACTTTGTGAATATCGACGACCATCACTACTCAGAGGGGCTGCAAAACAAAACACAGATATCTGCTCTGTGAGGAGCAGGCTAAACGTGAGAAGAAGAGACTAATATCTGCTTAAATCTGGGATATTTGGACTCATCAGATATTCCACACTGTTTCCTAGTCTGTGGATTTGGATATGTGGCCACAAATCCTGATGTTTATGTGGACCTGATTCAAAGTACACGAAGCAGAGCCTGAAGGCTCACATCAGCCGTGATTGATGTGAAACTGAATTGATGTTGAAGTTTTGTGAGTACGAAGCTTTAGATCAGTTGATTCTCCAGGTTGTGGATCGTTATTTATCTGCTTCTTACATCAGGTAACCTGTGAGAGCATCGCTCTATGGTTGTTGAACTTGTTTGTAAAACTTCAGGCTGCAGCCTATTAAAAAAAAAAAAAACAGATCAACACACCCAGGATTTCTTACTTTGATTTCAACACCAAAATTCTCACGGTGCAGCTTCCAACTTTTATTTATTTCACTTATTCTAAAATATATTTAACCAGGAAAAACACCTCATTGAGATCTCATTTACAAGAGTGTCCTGGCCAAGACAGGCAGCAGCAGTTAACAGAGTTACAGACATGAAATTTAAGAGTTATAAACACAGATCAACAAATCCTGAATGACAGAGCTCAAAATTGTGGGTCAAAACATCTACAATGTGAAGCATCATCCTCCAATGCCTTCAATCTACTTTTTAAAAAAGATTTAAAGTGCCCAGCTCCTAAAAACATAAGGTCTCCTGTAGAAGATTCCAGGCTGCAGGAGCCACATACCTGAAACTGCTTTTACCCATTTCAAGATAGACTTTGGACACAGAGAGCAAAAATAAATCTTGAGACTGAGTCACAGAGCGTGCTGTAACTTTCTGAACTTTTCATATGAATAAAAACACACAAGTATGATGGAAGCAGATTTGGTACAGCCTTAAAAATAAGGATAAGCCAATGATTCATCCTACGCTTTGATAAAAAAGGCCAACCAACTCGATCATACACAATACAATGATGAGATAGAGACTTTAGGCTCATTATAAACCTCAGTGCCCCCTGGTACACAGTATCTAAACATATTAACACCATATTAAATTAAAGGCACAAAAGTGGCTGCAACAAGTCTTTTCTTTGCTGTAAATGAAAAACAGGACTTATTTATGAAATTAAATCCCAGCCGCAACTTAGGCAACTGTATACTATTACATATAAAATGCTATAGACTAGATACACTATATTGTCAAAAGTATTCACTCACCCATCCAAATAATTGAAGTCAGTTGTTCCAATCACTTCCATGTCCACAGGTGTATAAAATCAAGCACCTAGACATGCAGACTGTTTCTTAAAACATCTGTGAAAGAATGGGTCGCTCTCAGGAGCTCAGTGAATTCCAGCGTGCTACTGTGATAGGATGCCACCTTTGCAACAAGTCCAGTGGTGAAATTTCCTCGCTCCTAAATATTCCACAGTCAACTGTCAGTGGTATTATAACAAAGTGGATGTGATTGAGAACAAAAGCAACTCATAGTGCATAGTGCACAGGGGTCACCAACTTCCTGCAGAGTCAATCACTACAGACCTCCAAACTTCATGTGGCCTTCAGATAAGCTTAAGAACAGCTCAAGAGAGCTTCATGGAATGGGCTTCCATGGCTGAGCAGCTGCATCCAAGCCATACATCACCAAGTGCAATGCAAAGCATCAGATGCAGTGGTGTAAAGCATGCCGCCACTGGACTCTAGAGCAGTGGAGATGCGCTCTCTGGAGTGACGAGTCGCACTTCTACATCTGGCAATCTGATGGACAAGTCTGGGTTTGGCAGCTGCCAGGAGAATGGTACTTGTCGGACTGCATTCTGCCAAATGTAAAGTTTGGTGGAGGGGGGATTATGGTGTGGGCTTGTTTTTCAGTAGCTGGGCTTGGCCCCTTAGTTCCAGTGAAAGGAACCCTAAATGCTTCAGCATACCAAGAGATTTTGGACAATTCCATGCTCCCAACTTTGTGGGAACAGTTTGGGGATGGCCCCTTCCTGTTCCAACATGACTGTGCACCAGTGCACAAAGCAAGGTCCATAAAGACATGGATGAGAGAGTTTGGTGTGGATGAACTTGACCTGTGGCCTGCACAGAGTCCTGACCTCAACCCCATAGAACACCTTTGGGATGAATTGGAGGGGAGACTGAGAGCCAGGCCTTCTTGTCCAACATCAGTGTGTGACCTCACAAATGTGCTTCTGGAAGAATGGTCAAAAATTCCCATAAACACACTCTTAAACCTTGTGGAAAGTCTTCCCAGAAGAGTTGAAGCTGTTATAGCTGCAAAGGGTGGATCGACATCATATTAACCCCTATGGATTAAGAATGGGATGTCACTTAAGTTTGTATGCAAGTCAAGGCAGGTGAGTGAATACCTTTGGTAATATAGTGTATATTCACATATCAACGTACCGTTACGACTCAAAATGTTTCTGTGCACGTATTTTAACAGCTGAGGATATGTGTTGACTGTGGTCAATGTAGTAAAACTGTGTTTTTTTTTAAAAACAGCACTTTCAATTGAATAAAACTGTCTACTGCTTATTCCCTACTGATTTCTGTAACTCAACCGTTCTAAACTCAGCAGCTAGAACAGCAGACTCAAGCTGCATGTGATTTTACAGCCTAGCCTTGACAGTCCACTCACCAAGTGCGGGTATGGGTGTCTGTGGAAATGCTAACTAGTTTGGGGTTAAGTGTACCAAACCATGCCAAACCGTACTCAGTCAAACCAGCCTACCTGATGGAAATGCGGCTACTAATGCGTCTTAAAAGTAACGGTTGTTGCATGTCACGATTGCAAGAAGATTTTGGTTGCCTCCAGAAGGTTTTCAGGTTCAGGTTCAGGTTCTTGTTTATTACAAAATACAGTTGCGTTTTCACATGTTATAACTTGTTATCTGAATGCATCTGAGAATAAAAATTGCATGTGACTGTTTATTTCATTCCAAACTGTGAGGTTTGCTTTACTACTTTATCAGCCCCCATTCCTATGTTGAGACTGCTCTTTAGATTTTGAGACTTGGCAAGAAAAATTTTCCTCCTTTCATCCACCAAAGCATAAGAGAGACACCGCTGTTGGCCCTTGAAGTGGCATGAAAGGCATTTTAACAGGTCGGGAACTTCCATAGAAAACTGAAGAAAGGTATTCTTATCTGGATCTGACTTTGTGCACTGCTGGGGTCTTTTTGTGTTGAAATAAGAAAGAAAACAGACCCGGCCAGCTTGAAAAGACCCCTGTTTAATGTGTTTATACTTTCAGACCTTCCAAGGGTATGAATCACTGGCATGGACTCTTGCTACTGATGATCTTTTTGTGCCTAGGCTCAAAAGTTGTTATTTGCTTGTTGAGTTGAGGGGAAAGCAAAGATTTTATTTATGTAACTGCTTCTCTTGAGTTGCAAGTCTATCTTTTTTCCTCAGGCTCAGCTCAGAGTATCACCAAAATAGAAAATGGGACAAAGGCCAAAAGAGACAGGACGTAGCACAGCAGGAGATCTATGGCTGCTGTGCTGACAGAGAAAATTCTTTGAAAGTTTAAAACTCGAGTGTGCTGAAACTTTCCATGAATCTCAGAGGGGGGGAAGATAAATCAAGACAGGAGATTGTTTAATGTGAAAGTTTAGATTTCCAGGTTCTGTAAACACTTTAGAGCCATAAGACTTCAACTGTGTGTAAGCCACACCCCTGAAAAAAAGTGAGTCAGTGCAATTGTTCAAAACGTTTACAAATAAATCACATTTTAAATATGTGCCATTTTACAATGCTTTGTGCATTATAAGAACATGTCAGATCAAATCAATCTTGGTCCTCTACTGCTCAAACCTCCTGATAACCATAGTCCTGGCCTGCACCAGTCCCATGACCCATCTCTCCAGGTATCCTCATAGATGACCTCTCCATGCCACCCCTGGTCCAACCCACCATGTCTGGGGCACCCAGTATGCAGAGCAGGACCAGATGCAGTACCAGACGCTGACCCTTCCCATCATCCTTCACCTGATCATGTCACCATAGACACATGGTCTAGCGCAGTGGTTCTCAAATAGCATGGCGCCTTGAGGCAAGCCTAGGTGTGCTTTAGGCTGTTGTACAACTGTATGTTTTTACTACAACTTTATGACAAGAGCTGCAACCAGGTCTGCTCACAGAATTGGCCAGACCCCTGAAAACCCAATAAGTGGGCCCTCCCCAGTTGTGATTTATTGATAATGTCAGTGCATATGTACTGGATCAGTAGCACTAGTGCTAGCATCCTGGATAACAGCTCCTTCATTTTGGAGCTGTTATCTCCAAAGTGTTGCAAGCTGTTGTTGTTCAGATGTTGAAATTATTTATTTTTGCTGCTTTGAACTAATTAAACTTCTTTAACTTCCAATTTTTGCCCAATCCGTTAAAACCTTTTTGCTGCTTTTTGCCACTTTTTAGTCACATTGAACCCATTTTTGTCCCTTTTTCCCACTTTTTCGCCAATTGTGGCACATTTTTGCCTCTTCTCTTTGACACCTTTTTCGTGTTCTTGTGGGTTTTTTCACCCTAACTTGCCACTTTTAACCCAATTTTCTACTTTTTGCCCAATTTTGCTACATTTTTGCCATTATTTTCCACGTTTTGACCAATTTTGCAACACCAACCTATTTTTGCCCATTTCACTTATTTACTGTCTCTTTTCACATTCACTAAGTCACGACTCCGCTGCGCCCAAAAGTACTGCCCCTCGATGCTTTCTAACTGGGCCAAAACAGTTCTGACGGGAGCTTTGCAAGATGGATTCGCCAGTAAGAAACACGAAAACGTGTGTGTGCGTGTCCATCTGCTTTGCGAGGTTAATTTGGTTCAGTATTACCAATAAAAAGGTAATTCTGTTTTAAGAGAATTACATTTTTAAGAAAGCTATATCCTACCAAAGCACAAATAAATAAAACTTTTTTTTGTTACTTTGATAAGAGTGTTTATTTTTGGGGTTAAATTTATTGGTTATCACAGCTTACCTTAACAATGCACCATGGATTTGCTGACCTCAATGATCCCCCAGTTGGCTGGGACTCAGAAAGCTCTCCACCTTATCCCCACTTGTGTAAATTGTTTAACATTATTTAAAGAGTCGATTTTGTATTGATTTGAACATGGTGTGGCTTCAGATTTTGGCTCAATCTTAGGTGTGCTATTGGCAAAAATGGTTGAAAACCACTGGTCCTGCCAATGATCCCCGAAAAAGGGAAGTCAACACAAAGAAGTCCTGCCAGAGTCCCTGGCCATCAGTGAGCCTCCAGGCCTCACAACAGTATAGTAAGACTGGGAGGTCCAAAGACAGAAAGACTCTGACCCCAGCTGCACGCCAATACCCAGTGAGTACCACACCACCCTATATGACAGACCCATCATTCTGTGTGCAAAGTCAAATCTACAGCCTTGCAGTTAACAGATCAATGGATTCTGCTGCAAATGTAGGCACCCCAACTCCCCGATCTCTGCCATGACGCAGGAGACACACAGCCCTACTGGGCCTGCAATCTAAACCCCTGCAAGGACATCCACAGTCCCTGCAAGGGACCACAGCACCACCTGCAAAGACCAGAATGGTGATCTGGTCATCACCATGACTCTCCAGAGCTCATTGTCCACGCAGGCACCAAAGAGTGTAGGGGCCAAGACACCCAAGGATTAGCTGAGAAGAAGTCAGAGATGAAGCCACCAAACCGACACTACCCTCTGCACCAGAATTCCAGGTTTGAAACCAGGGGAATGTGCATGCATGATCCTGTGGAGCACCAGAGGACAATGCTTCTTCACTTTTTGCTAATCAAAAGCATCATTCATATGACTGCATCCCTGCATGCTAGGTACAATGAAGCCTCTTAGCATGTAGGGATGCCCACACACCAGCTCATACGCTAGTGGTGAATCTTTTACAAACTTTGGCCCTTGTTTTATGGTGCATGTGCATCTAAAGGGAAACAGAGTTTGGTATATAAATCAAAGTAGATAAACCAGCTCCAATTGCTGGTCGTCACTGAAGATGAAGTGCATTCAACTTTGGATCTGATTCCCTGCATGGATAGTAATGCTAAATGTAAACATGGTATTAGCTGACACAGCTGTTAAATCTATAAAATGTCCCATAGGTGCATCTGCTTCAGCTTCACGTCTCTCACAGTGTCGGCAGTAAATTGATTAATTGCTTGTAACTCTTGTCCTTCATTCTAACAGAACTCTCTGTTTTGAAAGTTGGTGGTGAATTTTATCATTGGAAACTTCTTTCAACTTCATGCATTTTGTGACAGCTGCAATCTGTTCACAGCAGATAGCAGAATCACTCCAGAACATTCCTGGAGTTTTAAAGACTTCTATCAAAGTAAAAGCCTTCTGCAGATACAGTACACTTTGTAAACCTGCCAATCAAATGGTGTCACTTTGTTTTGAAATGAAAGGAAAAAAAAAATCAGAGGAATTAAAGACTTTTTCTGTCAGTGGTTTTGAGGGGAGTTGGATTCCTGCATGATTTTTTTGTTGCAGAGATGGAGCTCCCAAAGTGAGACCAGACCCTTAAAGCACTCAGCCCCCTGTGATTCAAAGGGTTGGTGTTAAAGTTGGACTCTATCAGGACTCCATGCCACTCATGAAAGAAATCCACCGAATTGAGTTCTTTCTAAGAAACAGAAAAGAAGAAGAAAAGTACACAAAACTGCCAAAGAAACTTCAAAAACTTTAGCTGCAGCTTGGGGAAGTTGTTGAGCAGTTATGTCTGTCCACCTGATTTCCACCAAAAATACAGACTAGACTATACGCTATATGGATTTTGTGATGAGACATCATCACTGGAAACAGACTGCTTTCAGACCCTGGAAATTTTGTCAATAGAAGATATGCTGTTAAATGTTTTTTCAGCAACCTTTTCTTGCAGCAAAGATGAAACTTCTGACTGTTGATTAAAAAACTGAGAAAAAGTATGTTTAGTTTTCCCCAACAATACCAGATGAGACTGAACTGTTAATGCCAAGCCATTCGACATTCAAAGTCTATGGCATTTATCCACTTTAACTGTAAAAAGCAAGAGAAAGGTAAATATTTGCTTAGAATTACACCAGAATTAAGTACCTTTGTATTTGAAAAGCCCAGTCAACATGGGCTGCAGTCTCAGGTTGCAAATCGTTTATTTTTCTAACTAAAATCTCCCTTTGTGTGAGAAAATCTGCACTTCCAGGGATGTTCCAAATCAGACTTTGTGGGTGTTGAACTTTTCTGTTTTGGTGTTAAGAAGGATGTGATACCGCATCATGAAGGGCACAGCTGTTAGGCCACCAGCTAACACTGTTGCAGTCTCTCAGAAGGCTTTGGACCCATGTCTGCTCTGCTTCTTTGTCCGTTTTCCACTGAGCCAAATTTATTCTGAGACAGCGTTTTTATTTTAACCATATGCCACTATTTGTCATGCCAGTTTTTCCCATTTCTGCCAATTTTCTGCCTCAGTTAACCCATTTGTGCCAGTTTAAAACAATTTTTCACCAGGTTTTTCATACATTTTTGCTACCTTAAAACCTATCCTGGCCTTTTTTTTTCATTATAACCCATTTTTGCCATGTTTTGCTAATTTTTGCCACTTTTATCCAATTATTTGCCACTTCTAACCCATTTCTTCTACTTTCAAAATCCAGTTTCACCACCTTTTCCACCAATTCCTGCCATTTTTAACCCATTTCAAGTCTGTTTATAAGAATTTGTATTTTTGTTATTTGATGAGTAGTTATGATTCAGGTAAATTCAAAATATGGATGTCAAAGCTTAACTTTACTATTAACCAAGATTTTCCTGACCTCCGTGGTCACCCAGTTTGGCTGGGCCCCAGAAAGCTCTCCCCTTGAACCCCCTTATGGGCGGCCTTGTCTGTACACGACTATTCTTGAATGAGTATAGCTGTGTTCGAACACCTTCAGATACAGTGGGGGTCCCCAGTCTATGGTACCTTTATTTTGGGGTAGCGGGCTTAAATGATGAGAACCTCTGCTTTAGAGGAATAGCTTTGGTTTGTACAGAATGTTTTTATCTTGACCAGTTCCTAACACTCTTTCACCATACACTGAATCAAGTTCCTTATATGGGGGTTTATCGAGGTAAAACTTATGAAGAATGACAAACCCATACCCATGGGAAAACCCATTCAAAGTGCTTGGAAAGGGCAGGGCCTTTTTAAAAAAGGTTTTGGAATGTGATTGGAAAAGACAAAATGAGGTAGCAGGCATGCATAGCTCCAGTGGTAACCTGAGCTTGACAGACCGGCAGTGTGGAGCTTGTTGGTGGATAAAACTCATGCTGACGCCAGTCTGGAGAAGTCCATAACATCTTCCCTGCCAAGAGAAGCTTTCAGTATGTGTCTTTGCTCTTGCTCAAATGTGGTCCAGTTCTGTTAAAACTACTGCTGTACTACAGCTACAGCTGAGCTAAATGCTACACTGGTGGGAGTTATTGCTATCAGCTTTCCACACAACGAAACCCCACCCATAGTTCTCGGTTTTTTCTCCACAAATGATACTGATTGGTCTGGTCTGTTCTCAGATTTGGCACAGTCATTTCAGACTGATGCTTTGCAAGATGGAATTACCTGAAGACAGACATAGAATCTGGATAATCCATCTGCTCTGCAAGTATATCACTACCTAATAAGGTACTGTCAAATCTAGAAGTCTCAGTCATGCAGTTTCTGTGCAACTGTGTTGCTCTATCAGTATCATTTGTTTTTGCCAAGTTTGAGCGGGTACTGTGCAGTAGTGGCGCTCTCAGCTCACAGTGATTGCTGTGAGACAGTCTCACAGCTTGGAAGACACTCTGCCATCCTCCTGTGGTCCTTTCTGGTGAGTGTTTCCAGTCAAACTAGCACTCAAATATAATAACAGCACTAAGAGTACACTTCCTATTCTCTTTAAATGCTCAATTATGACATAAGGAGAAAGAAAAGCAGTTAAAAAGTGGTACAAAATACCAGTCTGGTCCATGCAATTATGAATTCCAGAACTCTGAGCTTTAAAGTGACTTTTGCACACATTGAATAGGGTTAAATTATGCAGCATGGAGCATCTGCATGCAACTGTAATAGTGTTGCATGTCTAAGTACTCTATATGAGCTGCAACCAGCTAATTAGATTAGGTAGTTTTCAAGACTATATTGTCATATCTCCATCTTCAAAATGGAAAAAGGTCAATGAATAATATTTTTAACCTTTTTTTCTTGTTGACAAAATTTATAATGATCATCTGAGGGCAAAAATATTAACCTGATATGCCAGATGGATGTGTGAAACACATCCATCTGGCAAAGCTTCAATAGGAAACGTTTGGGAAGGGACAGAGGCTTTGAAAAAATCTCAGAGTGTGATTGGATGAACATTCTGTCTGTCACATCTCTACGGGCCAATAAGAGCAACAAAACACATGACGTAGCCGCTATCGAGCTGCGCGTGCGCAGCTACCGAGGAATAACGTGAAACATGGTGACTACAGACTTGTAAGTATTCGACTTTTATCATTTTTGAAAAGAAAACAACTCACTGCTGTTCTTTGTTCTTCTTTTGATGAAGAAATGTCATCAAGTTCTGATAAAACTGGCGCTTTAGCAGCATCCACCCTAAGCTCTTCCTCCATAACTGCACTAGCTTCTTCTTGCTGCTTGCTCACGTCACGACACTGCCGTGCCTGAAAGTACTGCCCCTCATCGCTGATTGGTCCTGTCACTTTCTAACCGGGCCCAAACGGTTCAGATGGGAGCTTTGCAAGATGGATTTGCCAGTGAAAAACAAGGAAACGGGCGTATCCATCTGCTTTGCAAGGTTACAAAAATGCTAAATGTGAATAAAACCTGCAAGAGTTCTTGCCCATAGCCTAGGATTAATATGTGTGAGTGTTATTTGTGAGTATGTCTGATTATGGAAATAAATCATAAAAATAAAAAGAGAATACAATCAAAAACAAAGCAATGCAAATCAACAAACACTCTTGCATGCAATCAAGAGCAATGTGGCCTTTTAAAAGGACCGTCTTTAAAAAGATGCTACACTCACGTATCACTGAAACAAGACCTTTGATTAGACTTGAATGTTTAATTTATCTTGAAGCATCCACATCATGATAGGGAAAGAGATCCTAGATAAAACACCTTCAATAACCTCAAGTGAGGATCATGCGTCATTTTTACTTGTCAAATGAGACCAGTTGCAATTTCATGTTATCTTCAATCAAGTGTTTATTTGGTCACAGGATGCAGGAAAACAGAAATCAAAACACATTTGCATGAGTGAGAACACAAAATAAAACCAACAGGCTCTGGAAAACTTTCTCCATCATGCAAATACAGTTCAGTCAATTTAACACTGATTAAGACTTCATTATACAAACATGTTTAAGCTGGTGGTGTAAACACCCAAATATACAAAAACAGATTGCCAACAGGAAGTTAATAACACCTCACAGAAAATCACGTCCTCCTTCAAACTCTCCTCTCCTCCTCTCTCTCCCACCCTCCATTTCCTCCTTTTTTTTAGTGCTTGTAACTTTTTTAGCCCCCTCACTCTCTCTGCGGCCCTTCCTTTTCGTCTCTGGGTCAGACAAAGCCTAATTGGTGTTTGGCCATATCAGCAACTCAGCAGCAGACTGTTCGACCCGCCCTGAGCCCCGCTGGAACAAACCGACCAATTAAGTTCTTATTATCCTGACAAAGGGATGCTTTGTCTTTAGGGTTGTGGGTGTATGTGAGAGAAAAAGAGAGACGTTAAGGAAGAAAGTCAGTATTTATAAGAAAGACACACAGACTTTGGTGTTTGTGGAAGTGGAAAAAACTGCATATGCATTAATTTCCTTAAGAGGAACAGAGTGAGGTGCACTGATTGTGCAACTCATTTTGATTGAAATCAGGTGCAGCTGGTGCAGAATTCTCCAAAGGTTGGCAATATCGCACAAATCCACAATCTTAGTTTGTTAGCTTGGTGCAAACTCATAAAAGAGAAAGCTGTTTTGAGGGTGGCTTTGTGGGGAAAACCACAGGGTCCCTGTTTTGAGTTTAGGAAATTTGGTCAGAAATTAAACTTATTTCTGTAGAGCTGAATTTCAAAAGAGCTGAATGGAAATTTGACATCCAGGTAGGTTTCTGGCTGCCGCTTTGTTTTTCCAACGGCTGACAGTTAGACGAGCTACAGTCAGTTTGCCTTCGACAAACATTGTGTGAGCAGATGAAGTTGAAAACAGACCTGAAATAAGTAGTTTGAACCCAGTTTAGTGGTGTTGTCTCTGCCAGAGGTGGCAGACCCAACCATCTGTTTAGTTACACCTAGGCGGAAGGGCACATAGCCGAAGGTCGCACTGTAAAATAGTGCCAAACAAAGAGGCTCTCTCCATAAATGCTCAATATAGCATATAATTGAGCCAGCATTGTTCTCAGGCCCATTTTTACCTTAAACTCATTAAATTATGCAGAGCAGTTATACCCCTCTGTGGTGCTATACTAGTATAGCCTAGCTTCCCCTCCCTTTCAGTGAGCATTGCCCCTGTTGAAGGGGCAACACTCACCGGAGGCTAAAACCACTACTATTGCCAAGTTCCTCATACAACCCAACTTCAAAAATACTGAAATAAATCCCTTAAAGGTAAATCTTAAACAGCAAGGTGATGGATGTTATCCATGTATGATGGTCCAGTTGCTGTCAGATGACAGGGTCTTAGAGCATTAAAATAGTATCTAAAGGTGCTTTAAAAAATGTAAATATTGTGAAAAGCTAATTTTCCCCCAATATTCATTTCAAAAAGTGACAACACAGTACCTGGTCAGGGCTCCCTCTGTATGAATTACTGCATTGGATTAACGTATCATGGAGCCAGTCAGCCTGTGGCACTGCAGGGGTGTTATGAAGCTCTTGTTTCTCTGATAGCAGCCTTCAGCTGCTGGTATATATGGAAGTTTCAATTTTGAACTAAATTATGTGAATAAAATGAACTTTTTCAAGATATTCTCCTTTTTTAGATGCAAATTAAATTTTTACTTTTTGAAATATGGGACATCCCAGCTGATACAGGACATTTGCCAACCCTGGAGTGAATGTGTGCACAGCCTGCAGAGCTACCACCCCAAAGCTGCTTACACTTTTCAGCATAATCATAGCCCGACCAATTCAGGACCCACCGGCCCCAAAAATCTTGTGTAGTCTTCCAGTGGCACTACATCAGTTGAAATTATTGATTCTTCATCATGTAGTATTCCGCCATGTCCGTGGGTCAAGTCACAGCATGAATTTATGTCTCTGTGGTCACCTACTCTGACACAGTGACCATTATGACAATGAATTGTGTAGTCCGACCTCGGCTGAAGACAATCTCACAGAGAAAGCACAAAACAGTCAATTTAAAAGCAATGAGATGTTCTTCAACAGGTGAATGGACTTGAGGAGATGATCCTCTAGATGTTTTACCTCCAGGACACAGAAAGGTGGTGATAATGTCCATGAGAGTGTACAAGACTGAGATAACATGTCTGAGTGTTTGCGAGGATGGATGAGGATGAATGGATGTCTGTGGGTCAGCGTGTCCACTGAAGCTGTCGGCTGTGCTCTCTGAGGTCAGGCCCTTTCATCTCCATTTTCTCCTCGGTTTCCTCTCCCTGATCTTTTCTTAAAGCTAAAGGCGATCTAGATCAAACTCAGCTACGTTCTCTCTCTTTATGCTGGATGTGCAGAGCAGCTGCTCTGAGCGTCTAACAGCCTGAGGAAGATGAGTGGAATGATTGGTCTACTGTTCTGTGCAGGGTGTAAAAAACGACTGTGCATCAATTCTCAAAGGTACAGTGCAAAATTAGCCTGTGTGCAATTGAAGTTACATCACACCAAATGACGTCAGCACATTGAATAACCCACATAGCTTGTATGTAGAGAAAAAATAATGGATTAGTCATTTCTCTAATCATATAATTGTTGATTTACTTTTACCAACAGGGCAAAACTAAAAGAGCTGTACAAGGCTAGCCCTAGTTTGCCTAATGAGCCTCCTTATTAGACCACAACCTTTTCGGCTTTCACCTCTTCTGGCTGGACCAAGGTCTGACTGCTTGGTCCAGACCATGTTCCAGTGGAGGTTTCATTCCTGGCATTTAGATTTGGATCAAATTAAAAAGTCAGAAAGTGCAGACCAAATTATGTAGGTGTGAGAGCGCCCCAAGTGTACCCTCAGTGTCATCACCTGGCACTTAAGCAAGACCTGTGTCTTCCTCCAAAGTGCATTACTTATTAGACACCACAGTTAGTTTTTATGAAAATGAATAACAGAAATAATGATTTTAAACAAGAAACACTCCCTCAAAGTCATTTAACAACTTTCACCACAACATCAAGTGGGATATCCTTGGGAATTGAATCAGTGAAAAAATGTTTTACACATTTTTTCACTGATATAGGTAGTTTCTTTGAATTTTTATGAAATTTGTGTTGATATTTGAAATTTTTTTCAGTCAAAATGAATTCTTGTTCCAAGACAGGGCTGAGCCTTTTAACATTTTAACTATTATTTAACTTATCGGGTCCTATTAACCCTAAATTAGTGGGGGAAAAACAGAAAATGCATTCCAAACAAAAGCTGAGGTCTCAGGAAGTTAAATCAGGCTCAGGCCGATAGCTAAAGTTAACAGGACAGGCCAGGCTGGGCTCAGAAGGAACATGCAACAGCTCAGTTAGCTGGAATTTTAGGCTCTAATCTGCTCTCATCTGCTAACACAGGCTCCATTTAAATTAACTTAGTGCCTTTCAGAGCAGAGGAGAGCGAAGTGGTGTTTCGAGAATGTGCAAAAGACAGATCGACTAGGTTAATTGGCTCAGTGTTGAAAATAATTTCTGCAAAAAGATGTTTCTTGAAACTTTTCTGTTTGTATTAAACAGTAAAACAAACATAATAAATACATTTATCTCTGCAGTAGCTAGACCAGCCTGTGGGGTTGTAAGTAAAACTGACAGCCTCTGTGCACTTTGCAAACTTGTTTGTTGAGCAATGATAGCATCTTTGGTAAATATTTGAACAGGAATGTGATTTTAGCAGCCTTGAGCATCAAAGCAATCATTAAATAAAACAATCACAGTCAATATGTTCTGTATTTACAGCTCTCATAAATATTTATCCTGTTTGTGAAACTTTTCTTACTTATCCTTGATCTTATTTGCCATAACCCTCTTTTCTATCTCCTCTCTTCCTGTACCTGCTTTGTTTCATCCTTCCCTCAGCTCTTGCTTCATCTCCTCTCGTCTGTTCTCTTTCTACCTCTCCTTTTCCATTCCTGTCCTCCTCCCCTCTCTGACCTCTGCATGTCTGTCTCCATTAGCCTTCTTCTAGCCCGTCTTTCTTTATCTTATGAACTCGTCTCATCTTTTTGCTCCCTTCAGAGCTGACCTGACAGCTGAGCTCAATCTTTTCTCTTTCAGCCTATATCAAACTCTTTGCTCATCCTTTCCTTCATTGTTTTCTCAGTTCTTTTTGGTCTTTTTTCCTCTGCACAGCACCTTTGAACTTGCACACTCCACGAGAGACAGAGTACACCCTAATTATTTTTATTTGACTCTAATGAAGACAAAGGACATGTTGAAACATTAGTGTTTTACACCTGCAGCGACTCATTTTCTCTTTTTATCATTGGATTTTCCTGCAAAAAGGACTCACTGAATTTTCATTTAAATGTCAAAGTTAGAGAGATGTTGGTTCACCTGGTGCCAAGTCTGCCTGATGGGATGGATGCCAGGGTGAATCAATGGAGCAATCAAAGAAACAAGCTTCACTCAGGAAAAACACAGGATTTGATCTGAAATAAGTACCTTGGTTCATAAAAGTGCTTCCATAAACTAAAATGATTCCAAGAGTTTTTTGTTTGTTTGTTTGTTTCCTTTATTTCCTCTTATTTTCTTGGTTGCAATGGGAACGTGTTAAGCCATGATATAGTTGATTTGTTTGTACTGCCTAAAATGTATTAACTCCCTTGGATGTTTTAGCCTTTGATTTTATAAATCAATTATTTTCTATATAATTTAGCTTTTTGTGCTAGAAGTCTCACAATTAGATTGACACAACATAACAGCATTGACTGTAGTATAAAGACACCTGTGTCTGGAAGGTCTAGTCACTGGTCAATCAGTATCCCTGACAACCATTACACCATAAAGACAAAAGAACACTCCAAGCAACTCAGAGGAAAGGTTATTGAAAAGTATAAGTCAGAGGATGGATATAAAAACATTTCCAAGGCACTGAACATCCTCAAGCGTTCAGTTTAACCCATCATGAAGAAATGAAGGAATATGGCACATGTGTAAATCTGACTAGATCAGACCGTCCTCACAAACTGAGTGACCGTGCAAGGAGACTAGTGAGAGAGGCCACCAAGACTCCTATGACTACTCTGAAGGAGTAACAAGCTTCAGCAGCTGAGACAGGCGAGATTCTGCAGACAACAACTGTTGGGAGAGTGGCAAAGAGAAAGACACTGTTGAAGAAAACTCAGATTCAATCTGGACTACAGTTCACCAAAAGGCATGTGGGAGACTCCATGGTCAATCAGAATATAGTTCTTTGGCCCAATGAAACCAAAATGGAGCTTTTTGGCCACCAAACACTTCACCATCCCCACTGTGAGGCATGGTGCACCATCATGCTGTGGGGATGCTTCTCAGCAGCCGGCCCTGGAAGGCTTGTAAAGGTAGAGGGTAAAATGAGTGAACTACGGCCTGGGAGAAGATTTAATTTACAGCAAGACAATGAGCCGAAGCATACAGAGAAAGCTACACGGAAATGCTTTAAAGACAACAGGGTGAAAGTTCTGGAGTGGCCGAGTCAAAGCCCAGACCTCAATCCAACAGAGAACTTGTGGCTGGACTTGAAAAGGGCTGTTCACATCTGACTCCTGTGCAACCTGCAGAGCTTGAGCAGTTTAGCAAAGAAGAATGGTGTAAAGTTGTAGTGTTCAGATGTACAAGCCTGACTGAGACGAGACTGTATATATTAATTGCATGAGTGAATCACCAACATGATCACCTTTGCTAGAAAATCTTGTTAAATAGTATTAATCCTTAGAGCTTACAGCTATTTTTTCACCATCATGTCTCGTCTGGACTTTTTTCTTTAAAAGCTTCTAAAAACACCAATCCTGTGGCGCACAGTCAAGCTCTATCATCTTTTTTTTGTCAGGACAACCTGGGCTTTTAGGATATATAATGCCACTTGATTTCTGAAACAGTTACAGGACTCTAAAGACAAAAACAAAAATTGGAATTTGAAACTCAAAGATTTTTATTGATAACTTTGATATCTTTGCACAGACTTGTTCTCCATCTCTTGGGGACAAAACAGTGAAAAAATAAACATTCTGTGACTAAAGGTTTTCAAAATATCTACATATATACAAAAAAAGTCCATGCGCTTTGTTTGCAGTTAGATTTATTTATGCCATTCCTTTAAGCTGTAGATAAGCAATGTCTTGCTATTGGAGGACAGCCCCTCCCACAATGCGTTGCATGTAAACATTGCCCTTAACAAATATGGTGCTATCCACCAAGGAAAGCCAAAGTACATGATCGAAAATGTGTTAAAAATTGGCAAAAAGACTCTTATTATCGGATCTACAGCTGCAGATTTAATCTTTAAAGACCCCAAAAAGTCACAGGAGTTACAGGCTCACTAGAACAGCACCCTTAAGGGCTACGGAGACAGCGAGGATAGCAAATGAACAGCAAAATGGTCAGCCTTCAGAGAAAAAATAAAGTAAGTATCTTTGTCTTATGGTTCAAAAGTTATTAACGTTTTTCTAATCCTTGTCATTTCTTGTTGTATACGACAACGCCATCCTCAGAGAACCTGGGAAGTCAGCCAAGTTCTGGGCTCACTAGAAAACGTTCTGTAAGAGCTGTGAATGCATAAAGAACATATTTAGAAAGGCACAACACAGAGCTTTCACAGGAAACAACAAGCTTGTGTCTATGACGTACGGTTCAAAAGTTACCAAGCAATTTACAAAGGGGTGTGCCTGCAGTATGTATCCGTGCCACGCAAGCTCTAAAGGCCCAAACATACTCAGGCGGAATGTACACGGAACGGACGCCGCGGAGGTCCACGTGGACTCAAAGCAGACGTCCGCAAGACCCGTGCGCGCAAAGCTCACCGTCCGTGTACTGGTGTCAAACAAAGCACTGCTCGGCATGTATTTTTTACATCGACCCGCATTAAATGTGACACCGCCCTGCATTTTGCACTTTTTCCATGTCAATACTTCGCATGTCCTTCACCAACATGGCATACTCCCTTTCCTCGTCTCCTGTGGCATTTAATGGTCGGACATACCACTGTCTCTTAATTTTATTGCCAGCAGGCAGAGCAGCTCCTTTTCCTCATCATCAGTGTAGGACGCCATGACAGAAAAATGTAAACAATGCGCAAGGATTGTGGGAAATGTAGGCTTTCATGGAAATTTCACAGGAAACTACTATGCAGCAGTGCGCTGGACTATGCTCTGATGACTGCGGACATTCTGCGTGGAGTCCGCGCCGCTCACACTACGCTAAAGTATGTTCGGGCCTTAAGGGTTAAACAGCAGGACCTGTTAGCGTCCCAGGCAGAACAAATAGACTCATCTCATAGTAATTTCTAAGAACAAATTGTCTCTTTTAAGGATAAAAACCACATAATGTACAAAGCAGCACAAAGAAAGACCAAGGCTTATCCTCCTGCAGAGCTGCTCACTGATTAACTCCAATTTTATCTCTAAAATTCAGTGGAGACGACGTGAACGGCTTAAAAACAGCTGCTCCTGTATGTGTGCATGCATTTCTGTCAGCTCTACATGCTGTAAACATGCATTTCTATGGAGAATAGATTCATTTTTACTCTTCTGTTTCTCATTGTGAAGGACGGAGTCACAGCTTGACGGACGAGCTTAAATATTAGAAGATAAGGATGTGATACTCGACTGTGATAACCTTTTATTAAGAGGGACAGTTCATATTAGAGCCACGAGCTAAATGAGCCCACAGCACTAAATCTCAGGCTACAGAGGAACCTTTGACCTCATTTAATAAAGTCATATGATATCTGTGTTGACCACTGGGACCTCGGGTTTTTGGCTCCACAGCTCAAGGACTGTAATATTTCAAGTTCATGGCAGGTCGGCATGTGGAGATTAAACAAAGAGAAGTCATATAATCTCTCTTAGCAATGCAGGAAATGAAATCCCGACAATGAGCCTATTAAGATTGTATATAGGCTGGCATTTGAGATGTCAGCTGTAATGTAAATGTGAGATAATTATGTAGAGATTAAGCAGAAGAGTGGGAGATAACATCGAATCTTTGAAAGGGAAAGATTCATGAACAGCAGATATCATGACTGCGTGTAAGGGCTGGCTGGTGGTGAGGAACTAAAGCATAATTATCACCTTAAACGACCTTCTTTGAGCGCTGGGGAGATTTCTAATTAAAAATGTCTGCTCATTGTTCCTTTTAACACATTCTTCAGAGTCTATTAGAGCTACTCCAGGCAGCTGTTTGCAGTGAGAAAAGCCTTTGAGTCTTTGCTGTATGCAGCCTGCTCCGAACATCGCACAAAGTTAGCATGTGGAAGCTACAGTGTCATTTTCTTTCAGGAATTTAACCAAAAACCCAGGAGGCAAGTGCACCAGCTGGTCACATGCCTGCGTCGCACTAACCCTGACTTAAAACTGGAAGTTGAGGCCAACTTATTGAGCTGTCTTTAACTTTATAGAGTGACATTTCTAAATCTTAGAATGATCTCAGAAAAGAGGAGCTCTAAATGCTTATACGTGTGAAAGTTCAGAACACAAGAAACCGCGGATGAATGCTTTCACTGTCTCTGGAGGTGAGACAATGAGTCAGCTCGGAGTGCTGCAGCCCAAGGGTAGATTTAAGTTTGCCACACCTGGTGTCAATCAGAGGCAATCAGCCACACACACCTGGAGCTGCACTGACTGATTCACAGCAGTGAGATCTCCCTCTCAACGATCAGCCACAGACATGAACTGAATCTCACTCTCTCTATTTTATGGCTTGGGCTTGAGGCCTTGCCCCACACGTAGCATTTAGGAACATTTACGTCCACACAAAGACGTGAAATGTGCTGCTGTAAAGTTCACATCATGCCAGCAGTCGTCTGTCCTTCACTGTAAAGGTGAAACAGTTTACTCACAGATAGAAATAATGTTCTGACATGGAAATCCTCTCAGTGCCCGATTCCTTCTAAAGTTGTCCAATAAACCTGAGCCAGGTCTGAACCAGACTGGAGATGTTGGCGGAGGGTTATAAAACAGCAGTGAGCTCTGTAGTCAGTCAGCTGTCTCTTTTTTCACCACAGTGGGAGCAACTGTGTTTGTGTAAGTATGGAGAAAGTTCTGTAGCAGGTCCAGCTAGCACAAATTTGGCTGGATCCGACGTTGCTATGGAAACAAAAGTAACACTGCACACACGTGATGTCAAACAGAGTAGAAACCAACACAACGTGACGGTCCACCTGGACCAAGGACTGAAAGGTTGATTTATGCTCTACACGCGAATGAAAATGGTCTGTGCACTTTTACTTTACAACTGTCACTGCCCTCATACTGACATGTGTCTGTTATGTTGGAATGCACAATGAAAAATAAACCCAGTAGAGGTCGTCTTTCTCACCAAGCTACTTTAAAGCTGCTCCAGCTGTCACATAGACTGAAGAAAAGTCCTCTGCTCAGCTGTGCTCTTGTGGTTGTCTGTCTTTGTGCTCAGGTGAGCTAACATCATTATTAAGTTTGAATTTTCTAATGGTTTGTTTAGATTTCCCCAGAAAAGTCAAGCTCTTTCAAAAGTTTCGTCATTGTGTTTGCTACTCTGGGTTGAACTGTTGGCTCCATTGCTCGACCCTGCCCCACGACTAGCAGCAGTATTGCAATCTGTCAGTCTGTCTGTAAATGTATATGCACTTATTCTTATATGAAAACCAGTGTCGTGCAGCATTATGAGCAATGTCACTTCCCTATAACTTTCCAATCAAAATCAGGAAGGGGCAGGACAGAGAATTTGATCTTGCTCTGCTTTCTTCGTCTTTTTAGAGAGTAGTTTTCAGGTCTGCAGATGCTGCCTGTGTCTGGACATGATTCCTTTACAGTGTCTGCATGTCTTCTGTGTGATATTTCCTTGAAATATGGAAATATGAAGCCCACAGAGGCATTTTAAAGTAACGTAACACATTCAACCAAAGAAAACAGGATTTATTTTTTTGTAATTTAGCAACAAGAAGCGCTCAGGAAGAAAATCCTGAGCCCTGCCAGTGCAAAAAAAAGCAGGCTATAGACAGCAGAATTGAGCCTTTCAATACTCTTATGAGGCCTGGACACTGACTGATGACCAGAGACGCTGGCTGGATGACTTCCCTTTGGCATATTTTGGGTATTCTTGACATGACCATTTGTCCAATGATGACGTGCTCAGGAGAGATGGAAGATGGGAGATGGGGAGGGTTCAGCTGCTTGATACCTAGATACACTTCTAAGGGCACCCTGTGTGCTAAACCAGGCCTTGTAAAAATATGGTCAATCTGTGATCTTGGGGAAAAGAACAGAACTGCCCACTACCCCGAGTGTCAGAACAATGTATCTGACGGTTTGAGCCACATTTACCATGAAAATGTCTTCCAGCTGAGAAGGGAAGCTTCCTCATCATTGGCTCCACAAGTTCTACTATCATTATAACGAAAACATTTTCATAAATTTTCATAAATGCAAGATTTTTACCTGAACTGACAAATAACAACACAAAATACCTATAAACACTGTGTATAGGTTAAAAAAAGAGAATGATTGCATTCACCATACGGCCCAAAAAAGATTAAAAAGCAATGCTTATGTTCCTTGATATGTATTGCACCTGCAGAATGGTGACTGTGCCGGTTAGATGGAGTTTACTGTGCCTTTTATTGTAATGGCTGGAGGATTCTTGAGCAAATTCAAAACAAACTGTTCTGAGAGGAAACCGTTATCCTTGTATAAGCAGCACAGACATGAGCCAAGTTCAAATACCCATAATCCCAGGCACCAAACTTGGCAGAAAGTTCTAAACAATCCAGAAAAAAGGTTAAAATGACACTCGATGCAATTACATGGATTCTGTTCACTGTAACCATACATATGCTGCTGTAAATGACTCTTCTAACAGATTTAATGTGTACAAACAGAGACAGCAAACTACACGGATTAAGGGTTACACTCGATGTCAGAGCAAGAGAAGTTAATCATGCATCATGAAAAGGCTTTAACTTATAGATATAAATCCCATCTATTAATGTCCATCCACAGCTAATCCTACTATGGCAAATATGAAGTCATTATCATGTTTACAGTGACAGTTTAACAGAAGGAGCATGACTGCAGAGGATTAGGATTAGAGACGTGTTGCATCTTTATAAGAGAGTCCTCATTCTTATAGTGAGTAGTCTGCATATTTTCCTTTGAGTGAAAAGGAATGTAAGTAAAAACTGCAGCTCCTTGAGTGTCTATTTGAGGCTGTTTGCAAAAGACTAGAAGTCCCATTAACACCCATGCAAAAGCCTGATTTTACAGCAGAAAGAAGCATGTTCAGCAGCTGGTTGAATAGCATTTCCTAGATGGTGACACCAGTCAAATAAACCTCATAGACCAACCAGTGTCACCTGGATTATTTCTGATTTTTAAGCAGTGAATAGATGAAACAAGTTGTGTTGATGTGTACCTCAACAGCTGTTATTTATCCACTCTAGATGAAACCACTAATAGAAGTGTGCTTAGTAGTTATTTCTAGCTAAATGCTACAGTTGCAATCAACACCGTTCAATCTCCATTGCAAATCAGGCTTTTTGTGAAAATTTACAGCTAATTGCAGTGAACAAATCAAACAGAAGTAGTTGAAATAGCTCAACACAACACATACTTCGAGTTTTTTTTAACCCAGATTCAACTGAGAATGCAACTTCTAATGACTTCTCCAGTCTTAAATGATTCAACCCCTAAACAGAATCACTTGCAACAGCTCAAATATGCAAAACTAGTGTTTTTTCAAGAACACCTAATGCAACTAATGAAGAGCTTCATTAGTGTCAGCAGGTTTCCTTGAGCTGGAACACATGAAATACCTGAACTGTGAGGGGTTTGTTGAGTGTCATGTTTGACTGCATGTTAGAAATATGACACAGTCAAAAGAATGGTCCAAAAAGGAGAGCCCTTCACAAACAAAGAATAGGATGCACAGATACAAAGGCCCTGAATGTTGTAGAGACACTGTTGGAAGCAGAGAACACAAGTTTAAAGTTACAGGAACGTTGGTTACACTACCTGCACGGGGTAGAAAAAAGACGCTATCAGTGGCTGCAACTATGTATCTGAGAAGACAGGTTGTGAAAACCCCTTGAGTGACTGCAGAAGACTTCCAGCAAAACTTGGGGGCAACAGGGACTGAGGTTTCAGTGAGTACAGTTAGGCATGTACTGAACATAGACAGCTTCTATGCCAGAACTCCAAGACATACACCCCTACTGACCCAACAGACCAAGGAAAGTCAGCTCCAATATTTTCAAAATCATAGAAATAAACCATAGAAGTTTTGGGATTCTGTCCTGTGGAGCGATGAAACAAAACTGGAACGTTTGGCACGATGGATCAGCGATAGGTCTGGAGGAAGAAGATTGAAGCACACGCTAAAAAGAACATTGTGCCCACAGTAAAGCATGGTGATGCTCTGAGGTTTTGTATCCTCTGGCACTGGAAACCAGCAGCGTGTGGAAGGCAAGATGGATTCATTGAAGCATCAGGAAATCCAAGCAGAAAATGTCATGCCATCTGTGAGGAAACTCAAGCTTGGGCGTCATTGGACTTTCCAGCAGGACCATGACCCCACGCATACCTCAAATTCCACCAAGGCTTGGTTGCAGAAGGCATCCTGTAAGATTCTACAATGGCCATCACAGTCACCTGACTAGAACCCCAGAGAAAATCTCTGATGGGATATGAAAACGGTAGTGGCAGCACGCAGACCTAAGAATATTACTGAACTGGAGGCCACTGCACATGAGGAATGGGCTAATATTCCTCAGGAACGCTGCCAGAAGCTGGTGTCTGGCAATGCATCTTGTTTGCAGCACGTTGTAGAAGCAGAAGGGTGCTCTATTAAATTCTACAGATACTTGCCAACTTGCCATGAAGGGGCTTAATAATTTTGAGACTGGAGAATTATAAAAAGTTGCATTTCCAGTTGAATTTGGGGAAACCACTTGAAGCATTTGTTGTGTTCAGCTATTTCAACTGCTTCTGTTTGATTTGTTAATTGCAAAAAGCAGAAAGTCTGTACATTTTCACAGTAAACCTGATTTGCAATGGGGGTTGAATGGTTTTGATTGCAACTGTATAATTTAAGTAGAAACTATTATTAAGCTCACTTGTACCAGCTGAACATGGTTAAAAATGTCACAGCCCAACTGAGTATCATGTCTGACCATGTCCATCCCTTTATGACCACAGTGTACCAATCTGCTGAAGGCTTCTTCCTGCAGCATAATGCACCATGTCACAAAGCTAAACTCATCTAACTGGTTTCCTGAACATGACAGTGAGTTCACTGTACTGCAGCGGCCACAAGAGTCACCAGATCTCAATCCAGTAGAGCACCTTTGGGATGTGGTGGAACAGATTTGCATCTTTGAGGAATGTTTCCAACACTTTGTAGAAACCATGCCAAAGAGAATTAAGACTAAGGGAAAGGGGTCCAACCTGGTACTAGCAAGGCGTACCTAATAAAGTGGCCAGTGAGTGTATGTTTAATCTATTTTTGTGCAAAGTTTGAAGAAGAAGTGGTCTTGAGATATCACCTTCACACAAACGGCCTGGATGGACGGATATCAGACAGATGCTTTATGTTTTCAGGTTGACCATCCATCTGACACCGGCTATTACCAGCACAGAGATATAATGAGAGAGAGTGTTTGCCTGGATTTAACTCCTAAGTATGACTCTTGAGTGTTTTTGTCTGTAGGGTAGTAAGTGGTTCAAGATTTGCGCTCTCCATCACTCCCATACAAACCTAATTAGAAAACTGCCATTTTTTACAAGCTCAGACTGGTAGGAAGTAGAGTTTTACAACATTTTAGTGTTTAAAGTGAGGCAGAGTTTAAGGTGTGTCAACTTAAAATAAAAATTAAAAAAGGAAAATGCCTGATTACTAATCAGGATGCTTCCTCTCTCCTGTACACGACCGTTTATCACAGAGGAGGGGGCGTTGTGCACGCCTGTGATAGTATATCTACTGCTTATTGGACGTCTGCTGGTCTAACGATGGGAGTGGTAACCAGAGCGAGAATCCACAGCAGCTAAACAGTGATAGATGAATGGATAATAAAACCTCACATCAATTATTAATGTGATCCTTTCATATAGATCACCTTTATGTTTGCCTGTTTGAGAGTGAATGTATGGGTCTGTGTGAGTCAGTGTGTGCGCTTTCCTTATGAATAATGAACGTTCAGTTCTCACCTCCGCTGAGGATTTCACACGTTTCTAACAGAGAGCGGCATGTGTGCTAAAGAGGAGCAGAGATAGAGTAAGGAAAAGAGAAAGAAAACATCAGTGTTTTCATGGTACGTGTGTTAAACTCCTACCATGCGTCACTCATGTTCTTTCATTAAGCAGCCAGAGGCTGGACGAGCTGTTAGAGCCGGCTCTGACTCATGTGTATGTTTCTGCGTCAGAATGAAGAGTTTTTAGATGCAGCAGCATCTTCTCCTCATCTTTGTGGAGAAACTAACACGGCTGTCCGCCATGCCAAGAGCCCATTACAGTGTCAGCTGCTGCTCTTTAGAGCCTGCTAAGGGATCTGAGAGTACAACCATTGTTCCATTTCCTTATGATAAATCCTCTTCTCTACTCTCATCTGCTATCATTATCTCACCTTTGCCTGCTACAGCCTGTTGTTTCCTGTTTAGCATGCCAGTGCCATCATTTCCCATCATTCACACTTATTTAAAACTTTGTTTAAAGACCCTGTAAAGTAAAAATAAATCTGTATTTAGGTTTGTTGTACGACAGGTCACTGTGTCCTCCAGGTCAAATTTTAGTCAAATAAAACATGTCTAAGTTTTGAAACTTAAGCTTCAAAATCATAAAAAAAATGAGGCAGTAAAATCTGATCCAGGCTGGTGTGGGCGTGTCTGTTAAATGAGCTGAAGCCACGCCCACTCAGTAGATACGATCCTCTCAGATTAAAAATGTTAGAATCTGAATGTTGACCTTATGATCAGAGTGCAGCTGCCTGGCTCTGTGCCAGAGAAGAGACAACGTCTGTTTTCTGGCTCAAATCTCTGTTATAATGCTTTAAATCAGGGGTTCTAAACCTTTTCAGCCTGCAACCCCCAAAATAAAGGTGCCAGAGACCGGGGACCCCCACTGTACCTGAAGGAGACTGAACACAGCCATGCACATTTTATAATTGTCATGTGGAGACACAGCTGTAATGGTCCATTATTAAGTCAAGCTGTGGTGTTTTATATTTAACCTGAATCATAACCACTCTTATCAAAGAAACACATTTAATTCATTTGTGTAGTAAGTAGCCTTCCTGAAAATGTAAATCCTTTTATTCAAAAACAGAATTAATATATGTTAAAAATAACTAAAATGGGCTAATAATGGCAAAAAAATGGTGAGAACAGTGGTGAAATTATATTTCAAAAGTAGCAGAAATGGAATAGAAATGACAAAAATTAGATAAAAGTGGTAAAAAAAATATCCCAAAAATGGCAAAAATTTGTCCAAGTGGCAAAAATAGGGACAGTTAGTGGTAAAAGGGGATTCAAAAGTGGCTGAAATGGCTTTAAAATGGCATAAATAGGTGGAAATTTGGTGAAAGGTGATGAAAATTGATATATAGACTGGAAAAAAAAGTGTTAACTGGGGCAGAAAGGTCATAAACTGGCAATAATAGGTATATGAAATTGTGAAATGTGGTTTAAAAAGTGGTAAAAGGGGTTAATAGTGGCATAAATGTGTCAACCGAGCCAACAAAAGGCAGAGAGTTGCAAGATTTTGTTTAGAAGTGGTTAAAAACAGGCAGAAAAAAGTAGCGAAAAGGGTTTAAAATTTACAAAAATGGGTTTTAAGTTGCCAAAATATGTTAAAATTGGCAGGAAAAGTGATAAAATTTGGTTTAAATTTGGCAAAATTGGTGTAAAGTGGAAACAGTGTAATTCAAAAATGATCTTAGTTTTTTTTAAGGCATCTGGAGACCCTCTGTCAGTGTCTCGCGACCGCAATGTTGAAAACCCCTGCTTCAAATGATCCGTAGACCCCTGTAGCTGTTAGATTTGGCAAATTTACCTCACAATGAACAGAAAAACAGCATTTAACTGACTGTTAACTTTCAGATGGAGCAGAGTAACTTTAAAAAGGTTGGGCTTACCCAGTGTGAATGAAGGCAGCTCAAATGTTCCAAAATAAAGGAAATGTCGGAGAGTCATCTGTGATCAGACAGTCAGCTGATAGAAAAGCTTATGAGCTGAGTTCGAATAAACAAAATAACACTCTGTAAATAGGCGTACGCTGCAAGATGTGTCAGGTAGAAACACAGAGGTTTAATGGGTTATTTGCGCACAGGAACATTCATTAATGCTGAAATTTAACGCTCAGATGCTGCAGTGGAGTGCAGTGCATTTCAGTGAGATCAACTGCAGACCTGTACTTACGTAGGGCGATGGGTTCGCTGAGCAACATAGTGTGGCCTTCCTGGTGCCTGAGCATGTGGATGAAAGTCTTTTGTCCTCAGTCATCCTGGTCTTATGAGACTCTTATGAGACCTGGACTTCGACTCATGGTCAGAGGTGCCAGCTGGACTGCTTTGTGACAACTTCTCTTTGGTGCTTTTTTAGGTATCATTGGCAAGACCATGTGTCTAATGATGATGTGCTCAAGAGACCGGAGATGGGAAGGGTCAGCTGCTGGATATGGGGACAGCCAGGTGGAGTCAGCTACGGAGATACCTGGAGAGATGGGGCATATGCTTTGTGCAGGCCTGGACAACAGCCATCGGGGGGCCATAGCCGTATAGGGTCAAGGCTTAAGTGCTGAACCGGCATATGCCCTCACACCTGACCTGTTTTGAAGAATGACCGCAAAAGTGTGAGGTGGGTCTTACAAAATAGGAATGTATTTGACTGATGATCATACAAAGTATAAAGAACTTGTGTGGGCCATGGCCTCCAATTGCATAGCCTGGATATTAAATATTTGACCTTACCCCTAGGTTTTCCCCCTAGACAACAGAAGGTTTAACAGTGTTTTTTCACACAGTCTCACAGTGCTATTCTACTCTATACACAAAACAAATAACACTAAAGCACAATGAAATTCAGCGGTCATATTTTAGGCTGACTCTGACATACTGGGGTCATTTTAATCTCCATCTTGTGTTTCAAACCAGTCCTGACTTTATAGCCATCACCTCTGAATCACATTAGACGACTGATGATCCGTGCAACAAGCTAGCATTCTTACAACAACAACAGCGGTGCCATTCAGAGCTGGGGATAAAGCTCAGGGTGAAAATAAAGCATTTAAAAAGATTTTGGAAGATGGAATGTGCTGCCGAGAAAAATAGAAAAGAGTGAGAAATAGTGGAGAAAGTGGTGCAACTGCTGTAACAATATTACAGAGCCACTTATGAAGTGTTTTGAAGCGATGTGGCACATTATTGTTGTCAGCAGACAGAGAAACTGCTAAAGTATTTGGAAAAATCTCATAAATATCCTCAACCCATTTGTCTTGCAATAATACCAATAAGAAGATAAATATTTCTTTTTAAAGAAGAAACCCCCCCAAAAAAGTAGTGAATCTCTAACAGCACCATCAGTAGTGTGGATGCATGTTTTGCATTTTCCTCTTTATCTGCTTTTATGGCTCCCTAAATAAACCCGTTTCTCTGTGAAGATGCTCTCTTACTGCTCTGTTGCACTCTCAAGATGGAAAAAAATAAGTTTTTCTGCATGCAAATCAGATAATTCTGTTCAGTTCTCATGGGATAAATTCCCCCTGGTCTTCTTCCCATTCTTTTTAATCAATTTTTAGTGACATCCTAGTTCCGTACGTTTAATTCAAATATAGCATCTTGTTTGCGAAAGCATTATAAATTAATTGTACGATAAATGCACATACTTTAATCTGGAGTTGGCCCCCTTTTGCAGCTATAACAGTGTCCACTCTTCTTGGACGGTTTTCCACAAGTTTTTTGAGTGTTTCTGTAGGACTTGTGCGCCTTCATTCTGCAGAGCATTTCTGAGGTCAGACACTGATGTTAGAAAAGAAGGTCTGACTCTCAGTCTCCATTCCAGTTCATCCCAAAGGTGCTTGATGGGGTTGAAGTCAGGGCTCTGTATGGACCACTCAAGTTCTTCCACACCGAACTCATCAAACCATGTCTTTATAGTCCTTGCTTTGTGCTCTGGTGCACAGTCATGTTGGAGTAAAAAAAGGCCTTCGACAAACTGTTGCCACACGGTTGGAAGCATTAACCTTGCAAAGCAGATGGATACATCCGTTTCCTTGTTTCTCACTGGCGAATCCATCTTGCAACACTCCCGTCTGAACCGTTCCTGTATCTCCCATCTGTTCCTGCTCTGGAGCTAACTTCTTCCACGTCAAAGCACTCTTCAGGACGACTCATTGGCAGAAAGGACGGCGACCAGAATCAAAGACATGAAGACCATACACCTTAATCTGAGACTATTTTATAAAGATATGAAAGATATTCGAATGTTAACTTCTAGTTTCTATTTGTTCAGAAAAAAACAGGTTCAAAGTTTCAGGACTTTTCATACCTTCAGGCAGGTCAGGTAATGGGTGTGAACAATAGGGCCACATTTACATAAAGTCCATCCAAACCAAGCTTCTGAATCAGACCAGTGATCCTCATAATATTCCCATAGGAAATCTGCCTTCATCAAACTTTCACTGTCGAGTGATCCTGAAGTCGTCCCAAGTCTGTTGATAATTCTTGCTGCTTCTTCATTGTCTCTTCTACTTTTCTTCACTGCAGGGTGTATCTTGAGGCTTGTTGATAAAGGTGATAACTAGAAACAGCTGTATTTATGTGCCGGGGAGGGGTGGCATTTGAGCCATGCGGTGTTTGTCATTGTCCATCTCAATGGGCGAAACTGGGAACAATGGCAGCCTGAGTGGCCAATTATCACCCAGCAGTTTCGCTTTCCCCTCCCCTAAATCTCCCCGCAGCAACTCTGAAAACAGGGCATTTTAAAACACAAAATGAATGCTTTTAAATATCACATTTGTGTTACTCTTTTAATCAAATGAGTAGTTTAAATGTCGGACTTGCATAAAATGAGAGAAAACGAAAAATGTTCATCTTGAAGAAAACGACTGTGTATCCATTTTTCTTAACCACCGGAATGCCGACTTGCAGGAACTTTATCTGGCTTCGGTCACAAATATGAAAAATGCTCTCAAAATGAAAAGGCTTTGCTCTCGAAACTTGAAGCTTTGCTCTCAAACATTAGAGCATGCTCTCGAATACAGATAGGATTTTAATCACATACAGTTGACTGTGGAATATCCAACAAGGATGAATTTTCAACTATCTCATTGCAAAGACGGCATCCATAAAAATACTGACTACAAGCCAAAAATATCTTAAAAAGGATCACAAATGCTTGCAGATGGAGACTGCATGGCTTAGTGCTTTACTGCATGTGATATATATGGATAAATACAGACAGAGAGGATATAGACACAAGCTGGATTGATAGATATAGTAAAATGCCGTTTGGGATGCAGCTGCATCTAAACAACACTGCTTTTTAATTTGAGATAGCCTAATTAAGCCCCTCTTACAGTAGAAAACTAACCCTTTAACATCTCATTTTCTACACGCCGTAGGCAGTGGAGAACGTTAACATACCCGGAGCTCTTAGCAGCCTCCATTAGCCACTGCATTAGCCATTAACCCCATGCTGGAGGAAACAGCTGTAACAACACAGCCTGCAGGATCCTGTGGCTAAGTGGGAATAATGAGACTTCAAATAAGCAAGCAGTTAAAACCAGTAAAAGTAATCTGTTGTATATTACTGTAAGAGATCTAACGATGGTGGTGTTGGTGCACAGGCAGCACTGTGGAATGATAAACAGCTCACTCATTTATTAATGGGTTTCTGCTCTTCAGCCCAACATACAAAGGCATCCCCAGACGGCAGCGTGACACAGAGGAAGAACAGTTTGTGTTTTTCACATCCAATATTACAAGATTGCATCAGCCTTGCGAGAGCTGCTTTAAAGAAAATGTTCTCTCGCAGAGAGGCTCTGTTTGTGACAGCGCTTCGTCTTTTAGGTGTGAAAAAAAGCAAACGTTTCAGCTGAGAACTTTGATCATTAAAACAATCCATCCATCTGTGTTAATAAATACTGTACAGGAGAGACGTGTGAGCTCAAATATGTTTGAAGAAACTCCTGTGGTGATTCAGTCAGCCTCTGTTCTAGAGTGTGTTGGCTGTTATTTGGTTTTTGTTTGAGAGAAGAAAAATTAAAACTGGAATACGAGAGGATTTTCTTTTACTTGGTCAAAACAGATGAAGATAAGATTTAAAAAAGGATTTAGTTTAACTTTCCAGTTAAATAAAAACAATAACTGGACAATAAAATAAAGGAGATCCATTTTATTTGATTTTCAATCACATTTCTGCTGTACCTTTCAAAGTAAAAGTCTGCCTTGGTATTTACTCTTTAATTATACACAATGCTTTTATTTTGAAGGGGGTTGTGGGCAGTAGTCAGTTATGTGAAAATATATTCAAGGGATCTTTCTTTTTTTCTTTTTTAATGACTGAAATTCAACAAAGTCATTAAAGTTGTGGGCCAGCTTAATGGAAACTGGTCAATCAAATTTTCAGACAACAGTCCTATTTCAAAGATTTGTTTTAGAGACAAAAAGAGAAATTATTCATAAAAGGAGATACAGATCCAAACACATGATTTAAAACTGACATTCACTTGTAAAGTATCTGCTTTCATCATGTCAAATGTCCATGTTTTTACATTTTGAAAAGTCTTTACTCTCTCAGAAACCTGGAGCAGTGATGTGGTTTCTCTTGTACATGAATGGATGGTCCTTTTCTCCATAGGTTAGCTGCAGTGTTGGTAGGAGATGGACACAAGGTCAGTAAAGAGGCGGACTGCTTGAGTATCCTGAGGTTTTACTGAAGCGACCGGGTCAGGTACAAAGACAAAACAGTCTGTAATGTGATAAACAACTTCTTTAGTACTCATAGTTAATGCACAAGTGTAGATTTTTATTGCTGTTCAAGGATGGTATGCAACAGCAAAAGACATAGATGCTGTCAGTGTGCAAAAAACGTCCTTCAGGAAAAAGTCTTAGTCTGTGAGGTTCTAAAATTGTCCAGGGGTCGGGGCAGATGCTTTTGTCTTCCCCTGTTACAGTCCCAAAGGTACATTTTGCTTCAAAGTGTCAAAGGTGTATTACACCAAAAGTTTTCAAAATATTCACATTTTTAGAAATGTCTTGTGCTTTTGGGAGTTTGAGTCATTAATCAATGCAGTTCTTGTCTGCAGAGACACAGAGAGACACATCACAGCCTCTCTGCCTCTTTCTCTCTTTCATTAGTCACTCAGGCTCTCTTCTCCAGTTTATAAGTCTGGTGGGCAAAGCATGATGTGACAACAAAACAGCCTGCCATTGGCTGTCACTCAACTACCGTACTTTGAGTAAATGTAATTAGTTACTTTCCACCCTGCAAAGTATACAGTGGCTCATTTATCCAAGGCGTCACATGACTTTGAATATGCCATGATAGTTGGTGGTCTTTCTTTTGCTTTTATACCAAATTCAGACCCTACTTTTTGATTATAGCTGCAGAAATGCTGACTCATTTATATGTCAAAATCACAATGGCATTAAAGCAAGCATTTAACTATTTGAAAGAAAATTATTAGTAGTTGTCTTGTTCTCTTTGCTACCCCGACAAGCACCTCAAACAACTTTTTTATAGTCCTGGTTGCGCTACTTCCTCCATATTTGAGCTCACTCCATCACTGACTCTTCCTTTTGTTGTGGTATGTCTCTAATGAGTTTCACAGTTTAGTCTTTATATCTGTATTCTGGTGCGTGGTCTCTGTATGAAGAGTCCATCGATTGCTCCGCAAAGAAAGAGAGTGGTGTGGTATCCATGAAAGTGTCTGTGATTCACTCTGTAAATCAATGAGACACACACCAGAAAGAGAGACACGCAAACATTTCATGGAAACTAATCAGGGTACAGGCTATAGAAGCAGGCTGGGCTGTGTGTGTCTGGGTGAGCCACAGCTCCGGGCTGCTGCAGGAGCTTGAGGATAATCTATAATGAAAAAGAAATCGTTCGGGTGCAGAAAATGGATTTTCCAGCACGCTGTTGCGCTGTAATGATCACTGCGAGGAATACCTTTATGTTTGCGGGGCCGCTGTTTGTAATTGCATGCATGTAAGGTTAAGATGAGCGTGTTTGTCAGTGTTGTTTTTGTGTGAGCGTGGAGCATGAGCCAGCTTTCCCCAGTCTCTATATCTGACTGATTGCATGTACATATCGGTTTAAAAGCGCGTGGGAGCAAACGTGTTTGTGTGGACATCTGTGTGTAGGTGTCTACATAGGGAGACATGGTAATTGCTACTCGTTTAATTCCTTCCTCCATCCATCCATATAGGAGCTCAGTCCAACAAAGGAAGCAGGGCAGCTGGTGCGAAGAGTCGTTTGTCAGCCATGTTGAAAAGTTCCTAATTGGATTTCCTTGGCAGCAGTTTAGTATGGCAGGGAGGGGGAAAGAACGATGAAAGCAGCACATATAGACTTGCAGATGATGTTGATTAAGCACCTTTAACATTAATAAAATCAGCCACAAACCATGCATTTTAAAACACAGTGCATTTCAGTGGAGTCTTGTCTCTTTAAAGGATGCCAGAGTTAAACAAAGTTTGCCCGTTCCTCCCCTGATTCTGTGCCCAGAGTCCAACCGGCAGATTCATTCCAGTCACGTTGGATAAGAGTGATACTCAATCACAGCCCATGATAGCCGTGGTGACCCAGAGGTTTCATTCCTCCCACCTAATCAGAGACTGATTTACCGTTTGGACGCCAGGTGAATGCAGTTTATTATCTCATATGACAGAATAACAGCTGCTCCCCAGTCCTCGGTGACCTAAATGAGGAATCACTGCTAAAAAGCCAATTTATGTGACCTTTTAGTTCAAAACAGCTGTTAACAGGATCATTTGGGTTTGATGGCCTTTGGTTCACAGTACCCTCTGGGGGTAGAGATTGTTCAGCTATCTACAGATGCAGTGATACTCAACGTGTGGCTCTGGAGCTACATGTGGCTCTTTTGTGATTATTTGTGGCTCTTTTATGCCTTAATTTAAAATAATAAAATAATGTTCCCCCAACACCTTAAAAAAATGTAAACTTTTTTGCCTTTTCACAATTTTTTGCCACTTTTCACCCATTAAAGCTACCTTTTGCCATTAAATACCAATTTTTTCTTACTTTTTTGCTAATTTTTGCCACTTTTTTGCCCCTTTTAGCACATTTTTGCCCCGTTTCACTTTTTTTCGCCAATTTCCCCCATTAAAGCTACCTTTTGCCATTCGATACCACTGTTTTTCCTATTTTTCTACCCTTTTTTTGCCACTTTTTTGCCAATCAGAAAAATTGGTACCCTTTTTTCACCATTTTTTGCACATTTAAGCTATTTTTGCCATAAAATACCACTTTTTTCTCATTTTTTGCCTATTGTTGCCACTCTTGACTGCTTTCTGCCTATTTTAGTCCCTTTTTACTAATTTCTTGTCATATTTATGCCAACTGTGACCATTTTTAGCCCATTTAAGCTACCTGTTGCCACGAAATACCACTTGTTTCCTATGTTTTGCCTATTTTAGCTACTCTTGACTGCTTTTGCCTATTTTGGTAACTTTCTACTCATTTTTTTGCTACGTTTATGCCAATTTTAGACCATTTTATGTAACTCATTTCTGTCATGTCTCACCCATTTTTGCTATGTTCTGACCCCTTGTGTTGAGTAACACTGCTACAGATACAGTAGCAGCTCAGGGAGGATCTACACGGGGCTTTCAGCTAAATTGATGTCTGGCAGGTGCATAGTGTAGTGTGACGGCATGCTAATGTTTGCTAATTACTTTGCTGAAGTCTGTTTTGGGGGGCCTCCTCGAGCAGGGCGTCTCAAACTTTTCAGTCCTGATCCCCAAAATAAAGGTGCCGGAGACCGAGGACCCCCACTGTACCTGAGGTACAGCTATGCACGCTGAAGGATAGTCATGTGGAGGCAAGGCCATCCGTGAGGGGGGATAAAGGGGAGAGATTCCTTGGATCCACCCAAACTGGGGGACCATGAAGTCAGCAAAACCATGGTCCATTGTAAAGTTAAAGACCCTGTAAAGTGAAAATAAATCTGTATTTAGGTTTGTTGTATGACAGGTCGCTGTGTTATGAACCCTCAGGTCAAATTTCAGTCAAATAAAGCATCTCTAAGTTTATAAAATTCAGCTTCAAAATCATGAAAAATGAGGCAGTAAAATCTGCTCCAGGATGGTGTGGGCATGTCTGTTGAATGAGCTGAAGCCACGCCCACTCAGGAGAAATGAAATCCTCTCAGATTAAAAAATGTTAGAATCTGAATGTTGGCCTTATGATCAGAGTTCAGCTGCCTGGTTCTGTGCCAGAGAAGAGACAACGTCTGTTTTCTAGCTCAAATATCTGTTATGATGCTTTAAATCAGTGGTTCTCAACCCTTTCAGCCCACAAATTTAAATCCTTTTCTTAAAAACAGAATTAAAGTTTGTTAAAAATAGCTAAAATGGTTTAATAATGGCAAAAATGGTGGGAAAGGTGGTAAAATTAGATTTTAAAAGTAGCAGGAATGGGATAGAAATGCTGAATGCCTAGATTTGTAATTTGGTGATTTTTTTCCCACAAACCTGGTCACCATGCACCCTGCTCGTTTAGGGAAACTTGGTGCAACACCATCAGTTGGCTGTCTTGTTGTGTTTGAATTCAAAGAAAAAGAGAACATTTTGTTTCAGTGCTTTTGTTTCAACAATATTTTTATTTCACTAACCCCTTACTTGAAATGACTCCCACCTATCCTTATTTTGGGTCATTTTTTAGTTACTCTATCATTTTGATAGATGTATCTGATTTTTTTTTTTTTTTTTTTTTTTTCTGACAGTCTGAACAATGCAAGTCAGACTGAATCTGACCTTTCCGAATCAGATTCAGGCCACTTTTGTGTGTGATTCTGAATCAGATGCAGATCTGATCTTTTGGAAGTTGACTGCAGTGTGAATGTAGCCCTAGTGGGTGGCAGTGTGGAGATCCAAACCCCTGCCACCTTTTAGAAACCCAAGACCCATTTTGTTATGTTGATGCAGTTTTTGTTAGCTACCCCATCAGCGACCTTGGTTATGAAATTTGTGTTTTCTTCGGGGGGAAATGTAACAATGTCAAAAATGAGATAAAAGTGGTTAAAAAAAAAATCCCCCAAAATGGGCATATCAAGTGGTAAAAGGGGATTCAAAAGTGGCTAAAATGGTGTTAAAGTGACAAAAATAGGTGGAAATTTGGTGAAATGGGATAAAAATTGATATAAACTGGCAAAAAAAGTGTAAGCTGAGGTGGAAATAGTCAGAAACTGGCAAAAATAGGCATATCAACTTGCAAAATGTGACTTAAAAAGTGGTAAAAGGGGTTAATAGTGGCAATAATGTGTCAACAGAGCCAACAACAGCTAGAAAGATGCAAGATTTGGTATAGGAGTGACAAAAACAGGCAGAATAAGGGTTTGAAATGGACAAAAATGAGTTTTAAGCTGCTAAATGTGTTTAAAATTGGCAGGAAAAAGTGAAAAAATTGGTTGAAATTAGTCAAAATTGGTGTAAAGTGGCAACAGTGTGATTAAAAAATGTTCTTAGTTTTTTTAAGGCATCTGGAGACCCTCTCTCAGTGTCTCGCGACCCCCGACGGGGTCCCAACTCCAACATTTAGAACCCCTGCTTTAAATGATCCATAGACCACTGTGGCTGATTTGGCAAATTTACCTCACAATGAACAGAAAAAAAACAGCATTTAACTGACTGTTAACTTTCAATGAAGGCAGAGACATCAGCTAACAACAGACTGGCCTGAGATTAACTGCTCTGTGATTTTATATTGTAGTGTTAGAGGGGCAGGGTCATTCCCCACTGTGGGCTCATGGCATCATGAGCCCACATATTGGCCCTGCTCACATCAAACCAAGCCAGGAAAGAGGTGAAAAAACTTTCTAACAGTCTAAATCCAGAATTCAGTCCCATGTAGATCTCAGTGTTTTCACATGTTTACAGCAACCAGATTCCAACATATCTAGAGTGTGAAGACAAAAACTTTGGATTTCACTTTACAGGGTCTTTAAAATGATACCTAGTACACGATCTGCTATGTTTAATGACTTTGAGTAGTTAGGCTTGGTACCAGCACTGATGCTAGATGTTGGTATCAGCACTAATGCATCAGTAGTCTGGGGGTCTGCGAGTAAAGTCGCAGTAACAACTCTAGCACAGTGCAGTTCAGTGCTCTTGATTTGGCCCGATGAATGAACTCCAGTGGAGTTCTAAAGCCTATATGACTAAAAACAACATTAAATTTGTATTTCCTTCTTTATTACGAGTCCTGAGTTCCTATAACACTGAGAGTGAGCCAGCCTGGTTGCTCTCTGAGTGGGGATCAGTCTGTTCCAGGTGTGTGGCTGATTGGCCCTGATTGGGGTCAGGTGTGGAGAGCTTATATGTTCTCTTGGTTTGAAGTGCTCTGTGCTGACTCATTATGTCTCCATCACAGATAAGGAGAGCATTGTGAGCTTTTTGAGTGGGAACTTTTCAGTATGATTCTTAAGAGCTCTGCGAGTTTGTCTATATTGAAGTTTGTTGAATCTGGAGGTCTTTATGCAGCCTTTAAAGGCTCTCTGGTGTCTTTTGATTTATTCCTCTATCTCTTTTCTTGAGTTTTGATTTTTAGTCTGCTGCTTTGCATCAGTGGTTCAGTAGCTCCTTTTTATCAGTCCAATAAGGAAATGGAGCTTATAGCTTTGCCTTCTTATCTTTGTTTTGATTTTTCCTTCTGCTTAATATTCTGGTAATTCTAGTGGTGAAGAAACCCAGGTCCACAAACGTGTCCCACTTCCTGACATAATTCAGCTGCAGTAGCTATGATCCCACTGAAAATCTTTGCATAATTGGTTTAAAAACCACAAAAAAGTCCAGTGTTAAACTTTTGGTATGGCTCTAAGCTAAATTAATAAATAGAATAGAACAACACATCTTCACTTTGACTGTTTGCACATCTCAAATACCTTCAGACAATGACATTTTGGCCTTTAACCGATGTAAAACCTTGTCCTAAAGCTTATGCAGACATTTAAATATTCATAATCTCCTCTGTGAATGTTTTCTTTCATACTGTTGTTTTTGATGAGCAGCAGTAATGAACAACAAACTAATAATGTTTTAGCTCCTGGAAACTCGCTCTTCCTCTCAGTAGACATTATAAAATCCCTGAATGTTTATTTTTTCCCTCTCTTTATGACTGGGATCAATGCTAAAGCTGAAGCCAAAGGGCAGACGGTGCAAGTCCAACAAACAAACAAGACAATCCTGCACAGACGGGCAGTCACACAGATTAACAGCCGGAGCATAATTAGCTCCTAGAGCTATGCATTCTTTATTATGACTGCCAACGGTCAGGAGGGCACGCAGAGAGCTGCTGAAGGAAAGGTACTCTACCACTTCTCTGGGTGTTACTGTTATTGCTGTCTGAGATGATGATGAGAATTGCCGTCTTTGGTTTCGGGGGAGATTCTTGTTTTTCTCTCTTGGTTTCATGGGTCAGGGCACTGACAGTATCATAACACAAGTCTGCATAGTGTTTAATGCTTCTTGTAATGTTTATAAAGATGTATGGAGCGATAATTTACCTGACATCAGTGTGAAATGAAAAATGAGGCTATCAGAGCACAATATCACCTACGTAAAATAAATTCAGTGTTTTGTTTGATTCCTAGTGAAATTCTATCAACAATCCACTGCACTATTATACAACATCATAGTCAAGGTTCTTACACTCTAGTAATAAAAGACAGCACTGAAGTGTGCCAGCTTCACTGGAATTCAACACGAGGGATGGTGCGACGTATTGCCGTCATTGTTGTGTGCATTAAGCTGCTTTACTGGGAGCAAAAAGTCATCTCACCAAGGTTTTTTTTTTTCAGGTGTTTATAAAAATAAAACAATGTGTGGCACAGATGGCCTATTTGGGTCCTGCCCCATGTGTGCAGGTCGCCTGGGTTCAGGTCCATCCTGTTGCTCTTTTCCTGCATGTTCCTCATTCACTAATCCCTGTTTTGACTCTATCCACTGTCCTCCTCTTAAAGACATTAACAACTCTGTAAAGTGAAATCCAAAGATTGTCTAAGCACACTAGATATGTTGGAATATGGTTGCTGTAAACATGTGAAAACACTGAGATCTACATGGGACTGAATTTTGCACTGAGATCATTAGAAAGTTTTTCACCTCTTTCCTAGCTTGGTTTCATGTGGGCAGGGCCAATATGTGGGCTCATGATGCCATGAGCCCACAGTGGGGAATGACCCCGCCCCCCTAACACTACAATATAAATTCACAGAGCTGTTCATCTCAGTCCAGCCTGTTGTTAGCTGATGTCACTGCCTTTATTGAAAGTTAACAGTCAGTTAAATGTTCATTGTGAGGTAAAATTGCAGCCACGGTGGTCTATGGATCATTTAAAGCATCATAACAGTGATTTGAGTCAGAAAATGGACTTTGTCTCTGGTCTGGCAGACCAGCCAGGCAGATGCATACTGCTCATAAGGTCAACATTTGGATTGTAACATCATTTAAATCTGACAGGATCGTATTTCTCCTGAGTGGGCGTGGCTTCAGCTCATTTAACAGACATGCCCACAAACTCAGCACAAAAACAAAAGGACATTTATGTTCAGTTGAATGTTTCTTTGTAACAATGCTTTTGGGCAATAAGTCTTATAAAAGTCTTTATTTCCCTTTTAAATGGTGCCATATTTTTAAGGAACATGCATTTGTAAGATGAGCAGCAGAGCTGAGCATGTGGGGTGCACCCATGAAAAATTTCCCAAATGTTCTCTGCCCATGCCAAAAGGCTTATTTTTCTGTAGCTATCCACTGTTTTGAGCTGATGATCAGGTGCCTACCATAGGGCAACTTCAAGCAAATGTTGTGCAAAACCAAGCTGTGGCATTATTTGGAGAGAAGCCCTAGTACCAGCTCCAAACCGAAGGCAAAGTTACATATAACAGGGGATATCAGAAACAGGTTGCAAAGTGGGTGTCCCAAGACCGTTTCTTCACCCTTTCAGCACTTAGAAACCGTAGGCTGTCTTCTACAGATTTGCAGTCAAGGCTTTCTGCACAGTTCAGAAAGTCAATTTTCAGTCTCATGGGGCTGCCAGGAGTCTTGCCATGACTGCCCTTCACCGCCAGGCCTGTTAACCTGAGCATGTGGAGGGGCATTATGTTCAGCAGTGAGTCCAGATTCTGACTACAGCAGAGTTAAAGTGTGGACAGGAGCAGGAGAATACCATGCTGATTGATGCACTGGGCGGCATCTCCCTCACTGGAAAAACATCACTGGTCATCATTGGAGGCAATCCCAATGCAGAGAGATATCAATAAGATTCTGCAACCAGTGGCAATTCCATATCTCCACAGTCTGGGACCAAACTCTATCCTGCAAGATGATACTGCAAGTCCCCACAGAGCGGGGTTTATCAGGGACTACCTGCAGAGTTTGGGAGTGGAGAGGATGGAATGGCCCGCCAGCAGTCCTGACCTTAACCCCATTGAACACTTGTGGGATCAGCTTGAGGGTGCTGTTGGTGCCAGAGTGACCAGCACAACCACATTGGCTCGCCTGGGACAAATGCTAGTCGAAGAATGGGATACCATCCCACAGCAGTGTGTGACCAGCATGAGGTGGAGTTGCCAGGCTGTTGTGGCTGTGTATGGTTCCACATAAAAACAGAGGTTTGTTAAATGAATTAACTGTTAATATCTTGTTTCTTCATACTTCAGTCATCCAGTCCAACAAACACCAAACTAGTCAAAGCTTTTGCATTGGCAGGAAAGGTTTGGGAAATTTTGCATGGATGCAACCCACATACTCAGCTCTGCTGCTCATTCCACAAATTCATGTTCCTTACAAATGTGGCACCATTTAAAAGGGTAATAAACAGGCTTTCCAACAGTATAAGATTTATTTCCAGGAAGCATTGTTACAAAGAAATCTACCAAACACAAACTTCCTGACTTTTGTGCAGTTTAGTTTAGAAGAGAATGCCTCCTTTTTTACCTTCCTTACTCTGATTTTTCTTTGTCCTTTTATCCCATATTTCCTCCATTTCTTCCCCTTTTGAACCCACTTTGTTACCCACATATTAATCCCAATTTTGTCCTATTAATGTCAGATTCCATTTTAGAGCGCACTCACACATTCATTGTGGCAGCTTGAGGTAACAAATTGTCAACCTTTCTCCTTCAGGTCCAGAGCTTTGCTGGCCATCCAATCAAGAATAATTTCTACCTGTGGTGTCAGACGAAGGCCATTAATGACGAGAATAATAAAATCCACATCGCTGCACCAAAGAAGGAAGAAAAAGGAGTCTTTAATTGTGCTTTTACCTATTCAATTAGTTTTGTGTTTTGGAAAATGGTTCTTGAGAAGCTTTATGGGTCATGTCCTTGTGATTTGTGGCGTTTATTTTGGACTATTTGGTGAAATGGTGCCCTGTGTGAAAACATGCCGAGGGACAGGCAGCATTACTGTTTGTATTGCTTGATTTAATATGTATTTCAACTGCAACATACTTAATGAACCCTGGTGGCTCACACACCATCGCTCATCTCTCTGTCTGCACACAGGAGCATGACCGGCATCATTAATGACCACTTGAGTACAAAATCCCCATCGTGCCAATTTCCTGTTGTCTCTCTATGGGTGATTATCGTCTGTCTGGCATCGTCTCTTGAATCAGCACTAAGCTAATGGCATGTTGTTGGGCTGAGTGGGAGGGGGGAGAGATTGCCACTTGAGTCTAAAGCTGAGCAGAACAGGATTTTTTTACGACACCAGGCAGATGCTGCCGTTTGCCATCCAAGTCTTCTGACAAATGTCCTCATGATCCTGCTGAATAACAGGGATTTAGGAGGGTTATGATGCACTATAGAGTCTGATTGGATTGGGTTTCAGCTTTGGTTATAGAGGCATGCAAACATGTTCTCACAAGCCTGAAACCAACCCAAATACTGCAGTAGAAGTCAGACTTAAAATATGAACCAAGACGAAAACTATGGATTTAAAGTTACTGCATGTGCGTAATGTCTTTTAAACATCATCTATCATGGTTGGGGACTCATATTGAAAAATGGTTTCCATAAGAACCCCATTCTGCATTTTCTAGTTAAAGGTAAGGACACTTTAAGGACAAAAGTATTTGGCTGCCTGACCATTGCACCAACATAGACTGTATAAATAATGTGGCGTTGGCCCCCCTTTTGCAGCTGTAACAGCTTCAACTTTTCATAGACAGCTTCCCACAAGATTTCTGAGTGTTTCTGCAGGAATTTGCAGCCATTCATTCTGCAGAGCATTTATGTAGTCAAGCTCTATTCAAGTTCATCCCAAAGGTGCTGGGTGGGGTTGAGGTCAGGGCTCTGTGTGGGCCAGTTAGGTTCTTCCATACTGAACTTATCAAACCAGTCATGTTGGAATAGAAACGCCCTTCCCCACACTGTTGCCACAAAGTTGGAAGCATAGCATTGTCCAGAATGTCTTGTTATGCTGAAGCATTAAGATTGGCCTTCACTGGAGATAAGGGGCCTAGCCCAAACCCTGAAAAACAGCCCCCTACTATTATCCCTCCTCCACCAAACTTAAATTTGGCACAGTGTAATCAGTCAGGTAACATTGTTTTGGCATCCCCTAAACCCAGACTTGTCCATCTGACTGTTATTTGTAATGCCACAGAACAGATTCTGTGTGCCTTACACCCACATATGATGCTCATCATTAGACTTGTTTAATTTGAGGCTTGCATGCAGCTGCTCGGTCATGAAAGCTTTGCAATAAAGCCCTGCACAGTTTTTGTGCTTACATAAATGCCAGTGGAAGGTCAGAGCTCTTCGTCTATGGAATCAGCAGAATGTTGGCAACTTTTCTGCATCACGTTTTGGCAGTCACTGATCCCTCTCTGTTATTTTACGTGGTCCTCTGCTTCCTGCAGTGTTGCTGTTGTTCCAATACTCTTCCACTTTCGAATCCAGCAGGGATGGTAGCTCACAAACTGTCTTATTGCAAAGGTGGCATCCATCACAGTGCCACACTTGAATCACTAAGCTCTTCAGAATGAACCAATTTGGATAAAAATGTTTGCAAGTGGTTAGGTCTGATTAAAACACCTGAATTTTATAACCCTCTATTTTTTTAACCATTGTGTCCCACCTGGACTCTTTGTCTTAAAAAGCCTCTAAAACATCAACCCTATTGTGCACAGTGACGCCTTAAACATATTATTTTGAGGACAACACGTGCTTTAAGAATATGTGCACTGCACTGATGTCACTTGAATTTAAAGACCCTGTAAAGTGAAATCCAAAGTTTTTGTCTTAACACACGAGATATGTTGGAATCTGGTTGTTGTAAACATGTGAAAACACTGAGATCTACATATGACTGAAGTCATGATTTAGACTGTTAGAAAGTTTTCACCTCTTTCCTGGATTGTTTTAATTTGGGATGGGCCAATATGTGGCCTCGTGATACCAGGCACTGATGTGTGATGTCTTGATGTCAAATGCTATAAGACTATACAGACAAAAGAAAAAACTAAACTGAAATTAAAACTAAAAGAGAGACTTTTCTTGCACATACTTGTTCTCCCATCTGGGACGAAAGGTGAAAAAATAATCACGCTGTCTACAAAATCTTCACATTTACAAAAAACTTACAAAAAATTGCAAATGGTTGTAATGGCTTGTTCCAAGCATTGTACAACATAGTGGATATTATTAGCCAATAGCAGCATCCATCCATCCATTAATGAGCATGTTTTTGGTGGTGGGAGGAAGCCGGAGTACCCGGAGAGAACCCACGCGTGCGAGAACATGCAAACTCCACACAGAAAGGCCCTGATCAGGAAGCAAACCAGCGACCTTCTTGCTGTGGGGCAACAGTGCTAACCCCTGCGCCACCGTGCCGCCCCCCAATAGCGGCACAAACAGTTTAAAAAATGGTTAGAAAAATGTTCAGTGTTGGAGTTAGTGGTGTAGATTTAATCTTTAAAGACCCTGGAAAGTTACCCGAGTTCCAGGTTTGCTTGAAAATTCTCTGTTAGGGCAGCAAAGGCATGGATAGCGTCGTTAGAATGGCACAACAGCTAGCTGCAATGGAAGAAAAAAGCAAGTGGCTATGATTTATGGTTGAAATGTTATTTAACTTTTAATATCCGGTGTCTCTTCTTGTTGCCGCAGATATACCAGTTCTGTTTTAAATGCTATATCAAACATAATCAAACTTAAGGGTTAGGGTTTAAATTTGAGCCTTGTGATTCTTTTCTTTTTTTTCTTCTGCCTGCTCCCAGACATCCACTATCAAATATGACAGAATAACTCTGGCTGTGCCAGAAGGTCTATGTAAACATCATGTAAGGTGTTTATCATATCGTGTTGTTGGCCTCCACCCCCCCTTTTTTTTCTTTTTTGTTTTGTTTTTTTTTTTTTTTTTCAGCAGAGATTGAGTCATGCAGACATATGCTGCTGTCTGCTGGGAGAGAAAACAGGTTGAACCTTTTAGTCATCAAGACAAATGCTGCTTCATGTGGGAAGAAGGCTGAAAATAAAGATCTCTCATGTGTTTCTTAATGCCATCAGAGATTTTTACATCCGGCTAAAACCTGTAAATTACTATGTACTCTCTGAAGAGGTCAAATACACAGAACAGAGGCCTGCCAAGCCATAAGCTCCTATGCCATGAATTAAACTCTGAAAAGTTGTGCCTCATGCACATTTAAGAAATTAGATTTTATTATTATTCAGAACCTGTTTAGTTATTATCATGCTTAGATTACATGGGCTCAGTGAGTAAGCCTAAAAAGTAATCGAAGACCCTTATATTCAATTTAGATCATCTTGTATTACATAAATAATTTAGGCGGTGTGCTGTGCTGGCTGCTTATTACAACCAATTTTCATATTTAATGCTAGTATGGAACTTAGAGAATTCATAGTTATTTTGATCAGAGCAGAGGCCCAAACCAAGTGGGGAAATAGAACATTATTCTATCCATGCAAGAGGTCAGAACTGATGATTTGGTCTAAAACTGAGCAGAATAATTTCGGAGTTATGTGTGTAAATGGAAGCTAGCATTGGGTAATTTCCCCTACATGCATGCACTAACCATAGTTATTTTAACCCATACTGTAAAAGTAAAGACAAATGAAACAAAGTTGACCACATTTGACTTAAATCTTATTGACTATGATCTGTTAAGAGTTAAAAAACAAAATCTGGTTAGGACATCTACAAAACATCTTTAAACATTGAGCCAGAGTCTGAATCTTCTGCATCGTCGCAGTGCTGTTGCAGCTGAACCTAAAGCATTATCCTGCCCAGCAACAGCAGCAATGAAAAATTCTGATAGGATGAATTACTGTGGTCTTTCACTAAAACCTTTACAGACCAACACAAACCAAAATGAAATGATAAAATAAAATATGAACTTTGGAAAGCCGAACCACAGTGGAGCAAGTTGGTCATCCAGGCGCTATACGGTGTGTTTCCCAGCCCATCAAAACCTAAGCGTGTGGGTCAAAGTGGAGTCACCAGCATGTCCACTCTGCTCCATGCATGGAACCTAAGACCGCATTCTGAGCAGCTGCTCAAAGGCCCTAGGAGAGGAAAGGTACAAATGAAGGCATGGTCAGGTCCTGAAGGTCCTGAGTTGAGTTGGCCAAGCATTCCTGCCCCTTTAAGTAAGCCATCTCCAGCAACAACATCTGCAGGCTGTTTTGAGGGACTGGCAGCTGTTGGTGGACCCTGAGTTGCAACTGAAGTTCCCCAACCACGTCCTGAGAACTACTACTACTGTTGTTTTCCTGTCTGGGTCCACCAAGAGCTTACAGTCCCTTGGGAAGATTGGAAGGAAGGAAGTTTGCCAAGTACGAGGGACTCATCAGCAGTTGTCCACTTAGCCAGATGGAGAGCAAGATGTCTTCCAGTAGAGGTCGGAAGTATGGGCTTTGCAGCCTGATCCCTGTCTAGAGCCTTCAGTTTGTAAGGCGTCAGTGGAGTACGGAAGAGAAGAGCCATGTGCAACACCACCTAAGTGGCAGAGAGAGTCTCGATGGTTGTGGCTCAAGACAGAACAATAGGGGGGCATAGTAGCTAGAAAGCCATCTGGACCCAAGCTGGGGCCTTCTCAGTCTCACCTGGGCCATCTGGATGCGAGTGAAAGACCTGAAAACCCACTGATTCCAGGAACATCACTGAAGATGTGTCCACAAGCATCAATAAATGTACTTGCATGGCAAATATGCTGCATAGAAGGCCCTGACGGCTCCCCACTGATATTTGGAGTAGGTCCAGGTGGCATCAGTGATTAAAACTGTATGAAATAGACAATGCAGTCTGGAGAGCACTTGATGTTGGATGGTGGCCATAAAATCCTGAAGCGTGTTATTAACTTAAAGTGCAATTTTGCACTCCTGAACGTGCACTCCTGAGGTTAGGAGTTGTTGTTTACAAATGGTACTAAGAACATGCTGCCAATTACATGAGATGTTATTAAAAACATTCACTTCTGCTGGGTATTCTGTGATGGTGAAATGGTTGAGGTGGTTTGGAATTACACCAGGGACATGAGACGCTACCCAGAAGGGATCACATTAGTGTGAAGGACCATAAACCAGTGGTCATCAGTATGAACCGAGAATGGAAAGGTCTCATCACTTTGGCCCTGCATTTGAAATCTATTTCTTTGTTTTCCAACAATGCCATTACTTTTGTTGTTTTATTTCATTTCTGAACATGTTGAGACAACCTGTCAAATATTAATCTTGACAAAATATTGCCATGATTTTATGCTCATGTGCTGTGCTGATAAAAAAATATCCTGTGGTAAATTTTGAGCTGCATGTTTGTATGAAAGATGGTTGAACTGTGATTATTGGCCTCTATTATCTAGCAGCCAGTCACTCAAGATTCAGGAATCAAGATCTTTACTGTCTTTGGATAAGATCCAATTTCACCTCTAGGAAGGGCAGCAATATAAGGATATAAAATCATTCTGTACATACATAAAATATAGATTATATTTACTCACACTGGCTTTCACACTGAGTTTTTTGCAAACCTCAAGTTGGCTTTCATGTGTTCTGCACTGAGGAGAGGCCTTTATTCAGTCGCCATAAAGCCAAGATCAGTAGAGGGCTGCAGTAATGCTTGTCCTTCTAGAAATTTGTCCCATCTCCACTCAGGATCTCTGGAGCTCAGTCAGAATAACAATGGGGTTCTTGGTCACCTCTCTTACTAAGGCCCTTCTCCCCCATTTTCTCAGTTTGTCTAGGTGACCAGCTCCCAAAGGAGTCCTTGTTGAGCCAAACATTTTCCATTTGAGAGGACATTCACAGTCCCTACCACCAAAGAACACCCCCACAGCATGATGCTGCCACCCCCATGCTTCACTGTTGGTATGGTATTGGACAGGTGATGAGTGATGCCTGGTTTCCTCCAGATATAATGTTTGAACTGTTGACCTCAGTTTCAATCTTGTCTTCATCAGACCAGAGAATCTTGTTTCTCACAGTTTAATTTTCCTTTAGGTGCTTTTTTGCAAACTCTAAGCGGGTTGTCATGTGTTTTGCACTTTGGAGAGGCTTCCATCCAGCTGCCCAGGAATTTTAGTAGCCTTCCTCAGACCTGTGCTTTCAAACAATCCTGTCTCTGAGCTCTGCAGGCAGTTCCTCTGACCTCATTGCTTGGTTTTTGCTCTGATATCATTGTCAGCTGTGAGGCCTTCTATAGAGAGACATGCACCTTTCCAAATCATGTCCAATCAGTCAAGATGTAGAAACATCCCTGCAAAAATTGCTAATGTGATATTTCTTTGTTTTGTTTTTTTTTCTTCTTAAATACATTTGCAAAGTTTTCTAAAACTGTTTCAACTTAGTCATGATGGGGTACTGATTTTAGATTAATGGGAATAAAAAGATTTTTTTCAACTGTAGCATCAGGCTACAACATAAAGTGAAGGTGGTCTGAATACTTTTCAAATGCACTGCAGACAAAAACTACAATATACGAATGAGTCATTACATCCTTTATATCATCCTCTAGAGTCTTTGATTCTTTCCAGGAGTGAGCCTCCCTTTGAGTTTCTGTTCTCTACTTACTGATAAAGTGATCATGCATGAACCAGGCCATGTGCCGCTGTTCCCCAGGACCATGTTTGAGACCCATAACTTTGACATTAATTAAATGTACATGCTTTTGATGAACACTGATGAATTCATTTGCCCTTAAAGCAATGTGTGCAGCCCGTGCACTGATTACATTTGGGAAACTGGACATTGCTGCCAATTGCATTTTAATGTCTGCTTGTTGTCCTGAGGTATAAAGAAGCCTGATGCAGCACCTTCTCATATTAATAAAGCTATCAGAGATGACAGGCATAATTGCTCTAAGGGACTGCTGCGATCTCCTAGACCTTTAAATGGAATTTATCAGAATTATAACCTCCCCAAAAGGCCTTTTGGCAGAATGATACACATTATTTATTGTTAATCATATCAAACACATTATTATTCATTGATAATTATACCAAACACATCTTGATTTATTCCTGCTGATAGCAGAATAGAGGTTAGTGCCTGTATGTGACCCTAAAAAGGGCAGTTTTTGACGTTTATCTGTATTTTGTCAAAATCAGCACATAAATCTAAGAGCGAGACTAACAGGAAACTAAATAGGCTGATTAGCTGATTATCATCATGGGCCAGGAAATCCTTATGGGCCTGAACACTATAGTTCCTGTCTAATCCTTCCGCCTTTCTGCAGGGATGGGAAAAAAAAGTCACAGCAGTATTTATGTTTAATGCAATCATGCTCATTGCTTTACACTAGGAAAGAGCCCCCCTGCTCGCAAAGCTCAGCCCCCCCAGGACCCACTTGTTGTTTTCATTGACAAAATCTGAACATAATAGGCCCACATACACTTGTTCTTGACCAAAATCAATGTATAAACTTTTCATTTTTACTACAGGGCAACTCTTGAAAACAAAGAGGATTTGGTCATTTTTAGGAAAAATTTTCAAGTTTAAAAAGCTGTTGATTTACGAGAAAAAAAAAAATTCACTTTAAAAGTTGTGAATGTAAGTGTACCAAAACTTAGTGGTTTTGTGATTATAAAGTCGAAAATCCAACCATCATTTTCAGTGTGGTTTCTTGTAAAATTTTGGGCTGACACTAATTTAAATTGTATTGAAGGATTTTATTGTATTGTAGAGTTTTAAAAACTGACATTTTTGAGTTTTTATTTTCAAAATTAAAACTTCATCAACTTGGAAATTGCAATATAATCTTGAATTTTTTTAAATTTAAAATTAGATAATCTTCATTTTTAAAAAATCTTTGAGATTGGCCCTAATACATCTTGTTTCTGATAATAATTTTTACAAAATATATTTGTACCTCTAATTTTGACGACCTCAGGGTAGACAAGGTCCTGCGCTGACCCCCCTCACTGGTTGTTGTGGATACTCCGCCAGTGGCACTACAACCTAGAATCATGTTTAATATTTATGATTCGGGATTTTGGAGGCTGCGACACGATTTGAAGCAGTAAAACAATCGTGTTAACACCACACACGAGGATTATTCAGACACGCCCCCGCGATTGTTGGGGGAGGCAAATCCTGCCCCCAATTGGGCTTAAAATCCTGTAGTGTGTGTGGCCTAACTCATAGTGGAGAAATGCCATTGGTTTGAATGTTCTACAAAAACTAGATTATATTTTGGTCTGGTTTTAGTCATCTTGGCGAAAACGAAACCTACTTTTTTGTCAGTTTTAGTCATCAAATATCTATTTTTAACTAGTCTTGGTCTAGTCTTTCTCATGGAAAATAGGCTGTTGATGAAGGTTTTTAGTCGTAGTTTTAGTTGACAAAATTAACACTGAAGAGCTGATGAACTTTTGGGATGTCTTTGGTTTAGGAATTAGAGTAATTGTTAAACTTTTAACCTTGATGCTCATTAATTCTGCATGGCATGTGCCTTGTTCCGATCTAATTGCATCGACAGAATGCAAATAAATTTTTCTATAGTCATGTCATAAACGTGTTTTCTTTGCCATGTTCTGTTGTCCTCTCCATCCTGTGACCTCCAGCAGGCACTGGGACACTTTTTGGCATGTTTTTGAGTGTGATGTTGTCAGGACCTCCAAGCACCTCCGAGTCCAAGGCTGTGATTCTTTGCCAAAAAACACATCAAAGACACCCCTCTCCCATCCGGACTGAGCAATCCATCAAGTAAAGGAGTTCAAGTATCTCGGGGTCTTGATCACAAGTGAGGGTAAAATGGACCACTAGATCCCATGGTGCAGCATCGCCAACATGAAGCTGAGCAGGTAAAAAGGAAAAGCTGGACCTGTCACAGGAAGAAGCCCAACAAGGAAAATGCAATGGAGGGATTTCATTGTAGTCTCATGCCCCACAGGAGAGGAAGAGGAGTAAGTATGGACTGTACATTAGTGAGGTCACATCCTTCTTTGTTGCTAGGTATGCAGAGCCCCAGGGATCTAGCATTTGCAGTGACTAAACTGGGACCAAAGCTGACAGAAATAAAAGGTGTAACTGTGCTGAAACAGTGGCCGTCTCTGAAGGCCCTTGAGTGAAGTATTGTGTACCAACAGAAGTGCATCTTTATATGCAATAGCAGTGGAAAGTCGCTCCCGTGGTGGAAGTTACCCCAAATGCTCCTTACACACTTCCAGAACCTCAGCTGTCTCTGGTAAGTACAAGCTTACTCATAAAAAGACTCTTTGGCCATTTCTTCCCTCAGCGGAGCGAGGCGATAAGAGGAGCGTGCATGCAAGAGTGGCTAACATGCTGTACGGATTCCAGGGGCATGATGGCGGAAAGACGGCGTCCTTGGGGGCGCTTCTTCAAAACACGGATATCACATTATTGAGGCGAGAGTCTGAAGAGGACGGCTGCTTCCAAGTCCTCATTTGGGATGGGGAAATCAAGGAGGGGGAGGACTAGGGGGAAGGCAATCCATCAAATGAGAGTTTTTGTTTCAAGTCCATGCATGAATGTTTATGTTTCACGGACGTATACCCTCCAAGGAGAGGAGAACTCTGGGAATAAGTCAGGTAGGATGGGATGGTGACAGAGTGAGCACAGGAGAGACAATTGGTGAAAAATGGTAACAAGCATCCGTTTGTGTGTCAGCATAAGAATGCACAGGAGTGTGTTTTGTTCTGTGTGTAAGAGCAGCAGCCTATTCTCAGAGGGGCTGGAGGGAAACTCAGAGGAAGATTGAGCGGTAGAGGCGAGAGAAAGCAGAGCCAGTGATGGAAAATATCTGTGTGAAGGAAGGGGGAAGTTTGCACACATAGGGAATAGAACAGCATGCAAGAAAAATAAAATAAATGTCAAGAAATACAGACAAGTATTGGGTGAAAGGAAATAGATACAGATCTTTTATTTACTGCAGCATTATTACATTTTTCTAGATCTTAAACTTATATTTCACACTATTTTTGTCTTTTTTACATGATTATCATAATTATGGTGAGTATGAATAATGTGAACATTGAGTTCACATGATTATAATTGATCCTAACTGGGAATATTCAGGTTACTGTAGTAGTCTGATTTGACGCATTTACATGTACTTCAATAAATCTGAATCACCTGATTCAGTCAAAAGTCAGATTTCAGTACATGGTGTAAAACTCAGACTTCCTGTTGTTTTCAAAGCTCTCATGGTGGCATTAAAGCACCAAATAATTTTTGCAAGCTGCCTTCATGGTGTTGATGTTCGGGCTGTGCAGGAGTTACTCTGCATGCAAAACATGCTCAGTAGTTTGCTCCTTCTATGCCGCTCATCATCAACTGGCAGCCCGAGGGCCAAATCAGGCCCCCCAAAGCATCCTTAAGACTGGCAGAAGTGTTTCAAAAAAAAAAAAACAGATTAAGTAATGAAAAGAGGTTAGAGTGGCAAAAATGGGTGATAAATGTCGAAATGGTCTTTGGAGTGGAACAGAGCCACACAGATTTGTAGGAATAGAGGTTGAAATGTGGCAAAAATTGGTAAAAGAAGAGAAAAGTGGCAAAAAGTATCAAATATGGGTTAAATGTGGCAAAAATGGTGCAAAAAATAATGAAATGGGTTTAAAAAGGTGCAAAAAATAGATGAAAAGTGGCACAAAGGGGATAAATATGGAGGAAAAGCGGTTTAAAAGCGGTTAAGGAATGGGAAAAATGTAAAAGAGGAAAGAAGGGGCAAAAGGTATCAAAAATGGGCTACAAAGGACAAAAATTGTTCAAAAAATGTCATGGAAAAGAGGTTTAAAAAGTGGGAAAAATAAATGAAAAATGGCAAAAATGGATAAAAGAGTGGATGAAACATGCTGGAAAAGTGGTTTAAAAGGCTTTAAAGAATGGCTAATATTGGGTTAAAGGGGCAAAAATATAGCAAAAATAGCCTTGCATTGTGTGTGAAAAGGGGTTAAAAAGTGACACACAGGAACAATAATTGGCAGGTGGGTTAAAAAAATGGGTTTCTGAGTGGCAAAATGTATGAAAAGTGGAAAAATTGATTTAAAGTGGCAAAAATGGGTAAAGAGTGGCAAAAAATATAGAAAAAATGCCCAGATAAAGTGATGAAAAGAGGTTAGTGTGGCAAAGATGGGTGATAAGTGTCAAAATGGTCTTTAGAGTGGCACAGAGGGACACAGATTTGCAGGAAAAGAGGTTAAAATGTGGCAAAAATTGGTAAAAGCAGAAAAATTGGCAAAAAGTATCAAAAGTAGGTAAAAAGTGGCAAAAATGAGTAAAAAAAAATAAAAAGGGTATTATATGCAGAAAAAGTGGTTTAAAAGCAGTTAAGGAATGGAAAAAAATGTAAAAGAGGAAAGAAGGGGCAAAAGGTATCAAAAAAAAGGGCAAAAATTGGTAAAAAGATAAAAATGTCATGCAAAAGAAAAATTGGTCTAAAAGTGTCAAAAATGAGTTAAGAGTGGCAAAAAAAAGTTGCAGAAATGGCCAGATGAAAAGAGAAAAGGGGTTTGAGAGGGGCAAAAATGGGATAAGGGGAGGGCCCCATTCTCTGGGATTTTCAGGGGCCCAGCCAATGGGCTTCTTGTAGCCTGCTGCATTATAGATAATAGGGATAGATCTCACTGGTAATGCCTAAACTTTTTTCTGAGATTTGAAAGAAAATACAAATACTAATGCAATACTATGTTAATCTGACAAAGATATTTATTTAATATTTGTTTATTTGAAAGTCTGGCCCCCTCTGTCAAGACTAAATCTGGCCCTTGTGCACATGTACTTGATGACCCCTGTCTTATGTATCGTCTGTATGACCTGGAAACAGTGACATGCTTTAAACTAGCAAGAATTCACATTTGGTCTCACATAGAAAAATAACATCTTCGTCCACATGAACATGCAAAAATGCACTGCAGTAAAGAGGACACCATGCAACCTTTAGTCCCTCCTTCATTGCAGATGAAGCAGCTTCACCCTGATAAACGTTTTCAAACAGGTGAGTTTGAGTGACCTGAAATGCAGTTTGTGTGTGTACAGAAAGCCAGAATGCACAGAAAGAATCACAGTGAGATTAATGTGTGAGGACTTCTCCGGTTGGAGAGAGAATTTCAGAATTAGTCAAAGTGATTTCCAGCAGTGAATCTATTCTATGCTTCTTGTAAAATCCAACCAAGAGGATTTTCACAGACACTTTCCTCAGTATTTTGCTACAAATATATTTCCTCCTATCCAGGAGATTAAGGATAGTCATACCCTTGATTTCACTGAGCATGAAATTCATTTCAACTTCATTCTAAAAAAGCTGCTGCTTGCCAAATTTGCTGCTTCTTCTTCTTTTTACTTCAGGTTTCATTCTTCACTCATGTGCAGATGTAGAACTTAAACTGCACATTCACTGAATCATAAGATTACAGGGAGTTGGGGAAGGGTGGACTTGCTTGGATTAGTCTCTGTTTTGTTCTTTCATTTGGATTTTTGTGCCTCTACCATGGGCAAATAACCCTTTATAAAAAACACGCTGCCCCTCTCCTTTCTGAAGTGTTGACTCTGGGCTCAGCTATGCCCCATTATGACAGGCACAAAAGTTCAGAAGGGTGGCTGGGGGGCAGCTCAGATACACATAAAAGTTCAGGAAGGGTGGCCTGTAAAGCCCACCAGGGAAGTGGGCCAAGTCTGGCAAGCGGCCACCTGGCTAATCCACCATAGGTGGGAAAGGCCTCCAACAAGGAACCAGGAGCCAGGGTTGGGAAGGGCCTCCAACAAGAAACCAGGAGCAAGAGTTGGATGGGCCTCTAACGAGGAACCAGGAGCAGGGATGGGACAGGCCTCCGACATGGTACCAGGAGCTGGGGTGGGACAGGCCTACGACATGGTACCAGGAGCCGGGAAGGGACAGGCCTCTGACAAGGAACCAGGAATCGAAGTGGGATGTGTCTGCAACTTGGAACTGAGAGCCAGGGTTGGGAAGGGCCTCTGACAAGGAACCAGGAGCGAGGGTGGGACAGGCCTCCGACAAGGAACCAGGAGTCGGGATGGGTAAGGCCTCTGACAAGGAACCAGGAGCTGGGATGGGACAGGCCTCTGACAAGGAACCAGGAGCCGGGATGGGACAGGCCTCCGACTAGGAACCAGGAGCCGGGATGGGACAGGCCAGTTTTTATCCAAAATTAGCTTTGATGCCATTGATTAAATTTTGACCCCATGTTTTAATCACTGGAAATAATTTTAGACTTGTACTTCATATTTATGTTAGTAAAAACACACATTTATTGTATTCTTCACACACAAGCAACACCATGAGATTCACTTACTATCCATTGTCAAGGCCAGTGGTTAGTATTCCAAGTTCTGCAGACAGTAGAACTCTGCAGTGTGAACTTTTGCATGCCTGAGTGTTACAAAAGCATCTCAGCGGTGCATTAATCATATATGAAAACACTTCCACAATTATGCACTGCCTCTGTTTAATTCTAATTATCCATTCAACGACCCACCAGTTCGCCTCAGGGCTGAAATCAAAGACGACACGGAGAGAGAGGCGAGTGGAAGACAAAGTACTGAGGGAGAAAAGGCAGCCGAAGAAGAAGAAGGAGAAGACGGTGAGGGGAAGAGTCTCACAAAGAAAACAATGTGTTAGTTAAATGTTAATTAACCAGAGACAAAAAGGCAGCACACGGGGCACTGCATTATGAAAGCAAGCATGAAAAAAGGAAAGGGAAGTTAAGAGAAAGACAGCAAAATGACTGAGAGTGTCACAACAAATGCACCAAGGTGGAGAGGAAGCGAAGGCTGCAGGGAGGCTTAACCTATTAACGCAGCAGGTTTGTCACGCTGTAAGCCTCTTAGGAGGACCTTTCCGAGCCGAGAGGCGGTGAGGATGTCAATTTAGGCACTTTCTCTGCCGGTAATTACACACTATCTCCAGGCTAACGGCTTATTTTGCATGAGGATGGACAAGGAAAATACATTCAAAAGAAAAGCAGAGGACACGCAGAGGAGAGAGGATTCAAAGTGGAGACAGCCGCTGTCTAATTGGTTGACAATGTAAATTTGCAGCATAAAGTTCTGTAAATTATTCATCAGGGTTAAAGTTAGATTCAGCTGCCATCGTAAACTGTAGGATTTAGAAAGAAAATACATCATCGTGAAGACTTTTAATCTTTAAAGTGCTTTATGGAGCACATGAAATAAAACAACTAATTAACGCCTTCTTTTCTTGTCTTATGTTCTGCCTCCAAAGCAGATGTGCCTCTTGAAATCATAAGTGGACACATATTTTACAGCTTTGCTGTATTTTAAGGCCTGATACAAAAGCTTCTTGATGTCTTTGGTAGCTGAAAGGGAGCTTTAAGTGTCTTCTGTGTGCATCTAAATGTGGAGACTTCCTTCAAAATCACTTTCTGAAACAAAGGCGTTTAAATATACAGAAAGACTTCTAATGAAGTAGTTGCAGACCTTTCTTTGGGATTTGAAGTTTTATCACACCCCTTAGGCTTCCAGTACTACCCAGTAGATCAGGGGTCATCAAGTACATTTAAACAAGGGCCAGATTTAGTCTCAACAGAAACTCTGGGGGCTGGACTTTCAAATACACAAAAATGCAATAAATATTTTGGTCTGGTTAACATACTATTGTATTAGTATTTGTGTAACCTTTCAAAATGCAGGTCATTTTTAGGCATTACCAGTGAGATCTATCCCTATTATCTATCATGCAGCAGGTCTGACAAAAGAGTTGGCTGGGCCCTTCCCTTTCTGCCACTCTTATTCATTTTTGCCACTTCTAAACCTCTTTTCACTACATTTTTTTCAACACGAGTTGACACTTTGAACCAATTTTTGTCACTTTTCACCCAATTTTGCAACTCTTTAACTCCCTTTTGCAACTTTCCTGCCAATTATTTCCCTTGTGTGCCACTCTTGAACACCTTTTCACTAATTTGCCATTTAATTTTTGCTGTATTTTTGCCACTTTTAACTCATTTTTGATACTTTGTGCCTCTTCTTGCTTCCTTAGCCCAATTTTTGCCATTCTTTAACCCTTTTAAATCACTTTCTTCTGCTTTTGCTGGCTGTTGGCACTCTTGTGGTCTTGACTCTAGCTCAGCGGTTCTCACACCAAGTGTTGGTGTGCCATAGCAATTTGTACAACCATGCACAAGTACTGCAACTACTTAAATTCAGTCAGGACCACTTTGTCAAGAAACACACATGATTTGCAGTCATAGATAGTTTTTTCTTTATCAGCAGTTGTAATTTTGCACTTGTTGCTGTTATTCATATGTAGCTGTTCTATGAAGGAGGAGCTGGGGTGGAGGAGGATTGTAAAAAGTGGCTTGCAGAGGGAGCATCCAGGTTAGAGCAGTTTAAATATGGCAGCATGAGTGTGATTAGCCAATAGCGTGCTTAAAAGCAAATCAGCTGGCCGTGAGCTGATGAGAGCTTGCGTAAGATCAGCTGATCTCTATTATATAGCAATGCTTGACTCCATGGCCTGCCTCAACTAATGCTATATGCTCGATATACTGGAACATGTTTTTAATAGGCACTTTTGTATAGATATGGATTTGCCTATCCTCTTAACAATGATATTGTAAACACTCACAGTAAAGTTTAGTTTTTTTATACTAGAGGAATCCTGCAGACCTAAGTGGGCCAGCTTTAATAAAGATATGATCCTGTTGGCTGGGCATAACTGGCGCCTTGAGTTTGACACCCCTGGTCTAATATATTGGCTTCAAATCTGGGTCCAGGACTCCTTGGGGAGGGGTGCCAAAGATTGCAGGGTGGCGTGAAGGATTATTAATGAGAAAAAGGGACATTATTTAGTAGAGATGTTTCGGCTTTCCTACAGTAGGTGGCACATAAGCAAAAATGTGTCATACACATTTAAATACACATTTAAATATGTAGAGGGGCACATCCCAACCCTACATGTGAGATTTGATGCAAATCAGAAGTTTGGTATAAGAATGACAGTGACTTCATGGGTAACGTCGGAAAAACAAATAGCTCGCCAATAAAGAAATGGCCCATTTTAGTCACTTCCAGTTACCACTAGGGGGTGTTATGAGCTGTTTTTCATGTGGGTGTGTTTAGTGTAATACTACTGTCTGGCAAGAAAGAGCAGAAGATCATTGAATACTGTATACTAAGTTTCATTAGTTTGAGTTAGATTAGCACCGTTAAAAATGTCTTATTTTGAAATTGAAATGAAGCTGGTGGACTTCCTGTTGGGATTTTTTGTGGGTCTTATTATGACCCATATGCAGACCAAAAATCATAAGCCTAGGCTGAACGGCGTGAGTGGGACTTTTAAACATCATTTAAAGGGAAATTTCAAAAAATCAGAGGTGGAAATATTTAATTGCCAGAAGGGGGTGCTGTGACAAAGTAATGATATTAATGTATAAATGTATTCAGGATCAATGTGTTGCCATTGCTGTGAAGTTTGGAGATGACTGATAATAGCATTGAAAATTAATAAAGCATTATTGGTGTATTTTCATTTCAAAAGTTGCACAAAAAGTAGCTCAAGTTTGGGCTCTTGTCACTGCCCTGACCTATGGAGAAAACTCACAGTTTGCACAGCTTAAGATGTCCAGGTTGTCTAGTATGAGCAAAAAAAAACTGGAGTCAATGCAATGAAGCCCCTCGAACTAGTTTGTTAAAATATGAAACCTGTGAATCGTGTCAAAATTTGACTCTTAGCTGTATGTAGTGAGTGTCCTGTACATTTTAGAAAATGGCCCAAAGAGATTTAAATGAACACAACTCCAACCCAGTCCCCTATCTCACATTTACCCTGTTGGCCCCTTTTGGATGGACTTTCATGATTCCATCAAAATATAAACATTTCCACTGGGCGACAGTTTTCAGTAAATTTGTTGAGTTTTTGAGCTAGTTATAAACCCCAAATTAGCAACTCTTTTGACAGAAAAATGATGCATTCAGATACTAATAATAGGGTCCTCACTGACTCTGGGTCAGTGCTTGAGCCCTAATAAAGACTTTCTCTGTTGTTGAAAACAGTTGGAGATGTCTAAAGCAATCTAAGTACTCAACTCAGCATCTTTCACAAAGGTTTAGTCATTATTTAATCAAATCTCAGTATTTCAGTGCAAAATTTTGCATCCTGTGCCTTAAAAGAGGAAAAAGTCGGTCTTACATGACCTTACAAAAGCAAGAAGAAAAAGACAAATAGAAAAAAGGTTTCTTACACAATTATTTAAGAAAACAATTAAACCAGATTTGGGAAAATTATCTGAAGTGATTAAGGAGTGCATGAAAACTCCTCCTAATGCCGGCAGATGATTTATGAAGCAGCTCATGAGTAAAGTGTGTAATAAGTAAAGGCTGCTTATTAACCCGGATGTCACACTTTGATCCACCTTTTCGCTCCTCCTAATTGCTCTAATCTGAGCCGGCTATGCGAACGCACTCATCCCCACTGAACGCTGATGATATTTAGACTCTAAATATAGCTGCACATTTACATATTCCCTTTCTTTGTAATTCAGTGTTTGCATGACGTCTCATGGGTGATGCAGCATTAGCATTCTGCTGTAGTTGATATTTTGTCACATACAAATACATGCAAATTTAGGAAGTTTTTCCCTTCCCTGCTTTTCTCTCTTTGAGATGATGAAGTTTCCTAAGAGACAAAAAAAGGGCGTTCTTATCTCTACAGACCAATAAATGTGAACCGAGTCCTTTGTTCATGGTCTGTCCATGTCTGAAAACACTAATAAACCATGTAAAACATAACCCCGGGTTTGATTTGAATAATAATTATTGTAAACACCACAGACTAGTTTTATAAATTTAAGAGAGGCTCTGAGAAGCTGTTCCTTCTTTCAGAGTTAGAAAAACCGATTGAGTTCTAACATCAATATTTCATCTGACCACCTCTGTGCAGCTCCACTCGCTCTCTTCACTCCTTTCGTTTTCAGAGCTTGTGTTCTCTAACCTCTGCCTCTCTCTGCTCAAGTCATGATCTTCCTCTGTGCCTCTTTCTAGTATTCTCTTCCTCTCTGAGTCAAACACACACATTTTCTTCTTGTGTGGGTTTCTCTTTTACTCAGACTTGATACGGGTTCAGGTTTACTGCAGTGGCCTGTGAACTGGCTGGTGTCCAGAGAAGTTCTTTTAACAGTCAAATCGGATTTCAGTGATATTATCAACTTTTATCAGGCTTTAAATTGATGTTTGCCTGTTACTGAGGGCAAGCACAAACATCACAGGTCTCTGGCACAGCCCACTGTAGTCAGTAATTGACAAAAAAGTCTGCAGCAGAGCCAGCATGGCGGGCCGACTCTCTCACTGAGAAGTCATTAAAGATGCACAATGGGGTTCAACATAATTCTACAGAGAAAAACATCTGAATTTGAAATTACTTGAAGGTACTTTTGCCCAAATGAAAGGATAAGCACTCAGGTGTGAACAGCCATTTTCAAGTCCAGCCACAAATGCTCTATTAGATTGAGGTCTGGGTTTTGACTCAGTCCACTCACTCACCTTGTCATCTTTAAACCATTTCTGTGTAGCTTCCGCCGTATGCTTCGGGTCATTCTCTTGCAAGAAAATAAACCTTCTCCCAAGCTATAGTTCTCCTTCACCCTGAATAAACTTATCTTCAGGATTTTCTGATATTTTTCCTTTTTAATATTCCCCTCTACCTTTACAAGCCTTCTGGGGCCGGCTGCTGAGAAGCATCCCCACAGCATGATGCTGCCACCACTGTGCTTCACAGTGGAAATGCTGTCCTTGTGGTCATGTAAAGTGTTTGGTGGCCAAAAAGCTCCACTTTGGTCTCACTGTACCATCAAAATCTCTGTCACATGACCATGGCGTCTCCTACATCTCTTTAGCTGAACTCTGGTCCAGATTGAATCTGAGTTTTCTTCAACAGTGGCTTTCTTCTTGCCACTCTCCCAACATTTGTTGACTGCAGAGTCTCTCCTATCTCATCTGCTGAAGCTTGGAACTCCTTCAGAGTACTCATAGGTGTCTTAGTGGACTCTCTCACTGGCCTCCTTCTTGCACGCTCACTCAGTTTGTGAAGTCAGCCTGATGTAGGCAGATTTACACGTGTTATATTCCTTCCATTTCTTCATGATGGATTTAACTGAACTCTGGGGGATGTGCAGTGAATTGGAAGTGTTTTTTGTTTTTTTTTTTGCAAACATTCTCCGACTTAGACTTTTTAAACATTTTCTCTAAATAGCTTGGAGTGTTCTTTTGTCTTCATAATACAATACAATAATACAATACAATACAATAACTTTATTAATTCCTGAAGGGAAATTAATTTTTTATCTGGAATCTCATCTGTTTATGGTAGATTTATATAGTCTTATTGCTGATGGTATGAAAGATCTTTTATATCTTTCCGTCCTGCAGCGAAGATGGTATAATGGTTGTAATGGTGTAATGGTTGCCAGGGATACTGATTAACCAGTGACTGGAGCTTCCAGACACAGGTGTCTGCAATCACTTGAGACACATTCACTGCACTAAGGGGATGCCTGTTTCACTAATTTTGAGACTACTAGCACCAGTAGTCTGGTATTGTAAGACTTTTGTGAATTTGCCTTGAAATTTCCAGGAGTTTACATGTAATTTTTGGAGACATTTTTCTTGGACATTATGGCTTCATGATAAAGTTTACCTGAAATATTTAGGGAATTGTTGAAGAATTGTGGGATACTTATTATCAGTGACTAGAAATGCTAAGAATTTAATAAATGGCTTATACTCAGCCTAAACATCGGCTCTAAAACCGATCTAAGTCTGGATTTTCTGCAGAAACAGGACCTACAGGAGATTTTCTGGGCATCATTTTTGGTTTAACTCTTAGAGCTCCAGCAGCACGGATCCGTTTCGCAGGCACATCCTTTTGTAAATTGCTTGGTAACTTTTGATCTGTAAGTCATAGGCACTTACTTGTTTTTTCCTGTGAAAGCTCTGTGTTGTGCCTTTCTATATATGTTCTTCATGCATTCGTAGCTCTTACAGAACATTTTCTAGTGAGCCCTGAACTTGGCTGACTTCCCGGGATCTCTGAAGACAGGGTTGTCGTATACAACAAGAAGCGACACGGTGTAGAAAAACGTTAATAACTTTTGAACCATATGTCGTAGACACTTACTCTTTTGTCCTCTGAAAGCTGACCATTTTGCTGTTCGTTTGCTAGCCTCAATGTCTCTGTAGCCCTTAAGGAAGCCATTCTAGCAAGCCTGGAACTTCGGTGACTTTTTGGGTCTTTAAATATTAAATCCATGGTGTTAGATCCGATATTAAGAGTCTTAGTGTCAATTTCGATCATGTACTTTGGCTCCGGTTGGCAGGGCCATATTTGTTGAGGGCAACGTTTAGATGCAAAGCATTGTGGGAGTTGTAGTCTAGCAGTTGCTTCTCTACTGCTTAAAGGAACGGCACAAATGAATCTAACTACAAAAAAGCGCATGGACTTTCTCTTGTATTTATTTAGATATTTTGAAAACTGTTAGTCCCAGAATGTTTATTTTTTTTCACTGTTTTGTCCCCAAGAGATGGGAGAACAAGTCTATGCAAAGAAAAAGCTTCGTCACTATTGTTTACTTTGTGTTATCAATGAAAATCTTTGAGTTTCAAATTCCGATTTGTTTTTTCTTTTTTCTTTTGTCTTTAGAGTCTTATAACTTTTCATAATTCAAGTGACATTACTGTAGTAGATATATTCTTAAAACCCTGGTTGTCCTGAAAAAAAAAAAGTTGTATAGAACTTGACTGTGTACCACAGGGTTGATGTTTCACAAGCTTTTTAAGAAAAAATGACAATGACATAATCAGAAGAACAGGAGGGTCGTATCAAGGGCAAAGGGACCAACATACCCTGAGGTTGGCGGGAAGGCGGGGGCGGGGGGGATTCTACATGGAGTGGGGGCTGTTCAAAGTGATGCTGCTGCCACAGTCATTAACCTTCAGGGCCAAAGGTCTGTTCACATTATGTTAAAGTGGGTGCATGCATGTTTGTACAGCAATCTCACACTTCTGTTCCTGCTCTTAACTGTATGTTAAGATATAATAGAGGACTGTGTTAGAGACATGCATTTATATGCTGTGTATATACTGCATTTACATCTAGTTGCATGAATGTGTCAGTGTAGAGCAGCCTTCCAATTACTGTCTCCATTGTGTGTAAAAGGACTCTTCAGTGGGCTGAATGCAGGGTCAGGCACAGGAGATGATTGTTGTTGTGTCACTGGTGAAATGCTGCTTCTGTCATCTCTAAGAGTGTACACTGCAAATTAGCTAATTGGCACAGAGGTCAAAGAATCAAGGATGAGGGAGGAGACGGGAGAGAAATGAATGTGGATGCCTGAGAGAAAACCTCCATGCCAACACTGAAGTGCAAAAGTCTGCAGTTCTTCTAGTGGCCACTCGAGTCTGGCTCCAAAAGTCTTTCTCCTCTAGATGGTAAATTACAATAACGAGCTTTGAGTAAAAATGTTCATGAAAACTGCATGATATGGGAGTTTGAATGTAAGAAATCCTGCTTATTAAACCATTTTTTTACATGTTTGATGAACTAAAAATACTTAACCTATACATTTTTGCGTAGGTAAGAAAAGGCTCAATTTTAGGCTGTCATTTTCTGTACTGCACTCTGGGTAGTGTCATATGGCTGTATTGCTCCTTGTCCAATTGAGAGTCACCCTCGAAACCTTCTTAACCTAAGTGTAATAATATACAAGGGTCCTTTTAAACTGTAGAGCAGCAGCTGATTGCTACTAACCATAGTGTCTTTCTAGTCTTATCTTCATGGACACCACTGCTTCTGTAACCATAGGAACTCTTTGCCAGTTTTTGCATTTTTTGTTCTGCCTTTATTTTTCATACAAAAATGCATGCAGAATCTCAACCCTCTGAAGCGTAATTAAGTTAGAGACATCTATTTGATCAGGACAACCTGGACTATCAGAATATCTGCTGCAAGGATGTTAAATGAATGTATAAAAAAATATATATAAAGAGCACTAAACAATGGAAATTGAATCTCAAATCACATCCAGATGAACAACAAACAAGCTTTTTCACACCTGCATTTAGTTCCTACAGGCTTTATCCAGTATGGGGACCTCAGAACTCCATCCCTGCTTTTTGCAGATGATATGGTTCTGTTGGCTGTATCTGCTGAGAGTCTTCAGCAGGCATTGAGAGGGTTTGCAGCTGAGTGTGAAGTGGTCGGATTGAGTCAGCACCTTCAAATCTGAGGCCATGATTCTCTGCTGGAAAACGGTGGATTGCTCCCTCCAGGTGGGGGATGAGTCTCTGCCTCAAGTGAAGGAGTTCAAGTATCTTGGGGTCTTGTTGATGAGTGAGGGTAAAAGGGAGCGTGAGATTGACAGGTGGATTGGTGCAGCATCAGCAGTACTGCAGGCGTTGTGCCGGACCGTTGTGGTGAAGAGGGAGCTGAGCCGAGAGGCAAAGCTCTCAATTTACAGCCAACCCAACCCTCACCTTTGGTTATGAACTCTGGGTTATGACCGAATCCGGAAAGAGCTTGGAGTAGAGCTGCTGCTCCTTCACATCGAAAGAAGCCAGTTGAGGTGGTTCGGGCATCTGATCAGGATGCCTCCTAGTTGCCTCCCCGTGGAGGTAATCCAGGCACATCTGACTGGGAGGAGACCGCAAGGAAGACCCAGAATGCACTGGAGGGATCATGTATCCTGTCTGGTCTGGGAACGCCTCGAGATCCCCCAGCAGGAGTTGGAAAGTGTCACTGGGGAAAGGGACATCTGGGTGGACTTGCTTAGCCTGTTACCCCCGTGACCCAGACCCTGGATAAGTAGACGATGATGGATGGATGGATGGCCTTATCTATCAGGAGACAAAATAACAACTTGCTAACAAACAACCTGTAGAAAATGTCACTCATTTATCTCTGTAAAACCAGTCCAGATTTTGTGCACATGTGGTATTCTTACTCAGGTCATTGTCTTGCTGGAAAATAAATCTTCCCCCAAGTCATCCTGCCTTTCCTGAGCCTACAAGGAAAGATTTAGGTAGGGAGAGAAGGAGCTAAAAACCCAGAGCAGAGCAGGTATCAGTAACAATAGAATAACACTGATTAAGTTAGCTGTAGCATAATGGAGGAGCTGGGGCGGAGGAGGGTTGCAAAAGCAGCTTGCAGAGGGAGCAGCACAGAGTTAGGCAGCCAGAGAAGGCAGCCTGAGTTTTCATTTGGGTGGCACTTTTAGTTTCTCCCACTTGTTTGGGATGAGTAGGGTCTGATAAGTTTAAAAATTTGCCTTGTCTTTGAACAGAAGATTCTTGGAAATTTTCCTCCCAAAATCCCCCCAAAAATCGCTCAAATATCAAAGAAATTAGCTTAAATTTCTGTCAAAATTCTTAGACACATTCCAATGTATCACATAAAAAGTAACCCAAAAACTTCTTTAACTGGTCCCCCGATCTTTGAGTGAAATTATATCATAATGCTTATCAAAGTACATTCTGTCTTAACCCTTTAGGCGCCACAGTTTTTCCAAGAAAATATTCAATTTTGATATCAAAATATTCAAAAGGCTGTAGCTTGAAAGCGGTAAGAGATAAAGGCATACTGTGAAAGAGAAAAATCTTCAGTATGACCCAAAGTTTGTGATGGGAGTAATTTCACTCTTCTAATTTGCACATTCTGACATCAACTGTGAACACCCCTGCTGCTTCCACCGCCATTGGCTGTGCATTTTCTCCCACGGCTTCTAACATGGCTGCCCTTACCTCCACGGTGTTTTTCATTCCCTATCTCCATCACTATTCGCAGTGTTTTGACCACCCCTGCTACCCCCATCACGTCCCCTCCTCGGCATTCGCCGATTACTCCCACCCCCACCTCAGAGAGGCAAAGCATCGGCTTCGGTATCTGCTGTTCGTGGACTGTCATGGCACACAAACTCGCTGTCGCTGCTCACAGACGCACCGTCAGGTTCAGTCTCACCGGACGAGTGAACGTCTTCAGAGGGTGAATTCCTCTTCGGAATCTGAGTCAGCCAGTAATTGACGAAGTACTTCGTCAATGGTGAACAGACCTCCCGGCATTGTGAGTATTCTCGCTACAATTCACTCTCTTTCTCTCTGTTATGCTCTGACTACAACCACTAGTACCACTTCCTCGTCTCCTCGACCGGGGGTGCATCTTTCAAACTCTATATACTCCAAAACTTTGAATAAGAAACACACCCACGAATGCTGCTCTGATTGAAGTTACTCATGTCCGCCATCTCCTGGTGTAAAGTAGTAACAACGTTAGGCACCATATTTGCAGCTAGAGCCTGTTTAATTCAGCAATGTTGCATGTCGCAATTTTGCGACTTTGGCACTTAAAGAGTTACATTTCTTGGTAAATTAAAAAAAAAAAAAAAAAAAAACAGATTAATTCTCCAAAATACCATGAAAATGACAGAAACATCCAAACAAATTCAGAAAATTTCAAAAGACAATCCCTTCCCCAAAATTCCAGATCCAATTCCCAAAAATTTACAACTGAGAACGACTAAAGCGCCAAACTTAGGTCTATCTTAGCATAGCAGTTATGAGATGATATGTGCAGATGAAGTGATGTATAGAAAGAAGAAACTGAAAGAGAGAGAGAATAAAGTTGTTGTTATTAGATCAACCAAGTGTGATTTCCTGGATTTCAGAGGCCAAACGGTTGCTGATAAATCTGACATGCACTTAAGAGCACATTAAATATGCACTGTTTAAACAAATGCAAATATAGCTTGCTCATTTCTCACCTTCAGCTATAAAAAGAGCAGAGCATCCCCAGAGACTGCGGTCTTTGGCGTTTGAAGCACAATTAGAGAGCGAGTGCTCTAACTGAAGCAGCAATAGAAGTGACTTTGCCCTACCTGTATGCTAAAACGGCTCAATGGGGGCTTTCTGTGCTCAACACCTAAAGACTGTTCACACATTTTAATTAGATGTGGAGTTTTTCAATTAGTTGCTGCAAGATTTAGTGTATATATTAAGCTATGTAAGAGTACCTGAGAAGAAACTGAAGCATTACGACAGAGACAGAGTAATCACATACATTAGTCACCATAGAGGATGCAGAAACAGTCAGCACCCACACATTTACTAGTGCAGTAAACACTTGGTTTTAACCCCATCAGGTCTAAACTCTAATATATATTCAAATTGGAATTTCACCGCTGTCATATGATCTGTATGAGTTCATCAGCTCATGGATATGAATGTGATTGGATGTGACATGAGTAATCAAACGTAATGTGTCTCTCTTTTGACCTCTCCTCCTTACCAATCTCTTTTAATCTCTTCACGCTCACTCCCTCCTCACGTCAAGAGAAAGCGTCAAAGCATCAGAGTCACAGGAAGTGTGACGGGAATACTAGACGTGCATCTGCAGCAGGAACTGGCATCCGGATTATTATTTATTTAAGAAAATGATCAGTGGAGTTCTGTAAAGGGGATCGTTGTTGAAAGCATTGCTTGCAGATAGTTTTCTCCAGAGCCCCGTTTTCAAAAAAGTTGGGGCAAATAAAAACAGAATGCAGTGTTTTGCAAATCTGATAAACTCATATTTTATTAAACAAAGAAACTAAACAACAGAAAAAGAAGAAGAAAAACGAAGAAAAAGAATGAAAGTGACTACACTTGCCTGTGTACTCTAAAGACCCGAACATACTTGGGCATACTGTGAGCCATCAGAGCTTCCATAGTAGAGCACACTGTCGCGTAGTAGTTTCCTGTGAAATTTCCATGAAATCCTATATTTCCCTAACCTGACACGCCAGATGGATGTGTTTCACACATCCGTCTGGGAAAGCTTTAATAGGAAATGTTTGAGAAAAAGCAGGCTTGAGGCTTTGAAAAAAACTCGGAGTGTGATTGGATGAACGTTCTGTCTGACACATCTCTACGGGCCAATCAGTGCATCAAAACATGTGAAGCAGCAGCTATTGAGCTGCATGTGTGCAGCTACAGGGAATAATGCGAAACATGGCGACTACAGACATGTAAGTAATCGACTTTTGTCATTTTTGAAAAGAAAACGACTCACTGCTGTGCTTTGTTCTTCTTTTAACGAAAAAATGTTGTCAAGTTCTGATAAAACTGGCGCTTTAGCAGCATCCCCGCTAATCTCTTCCGCCATAATTGCAGCGGTCTCTTGCTGCTGCTTGCTTACGTCACAACTCTGCCATACCTGAAAGTACTGCCCCTCGTCACTGATTGGTCACTTTCTAACTGGGCCCAAACGGTTTAGATGGGAGCTTTGCAAGATGGATTCGTCAGTGAAAAGCAAGGAAATGGGCGTATCCATCTGCTTTGCAAGGGTAACATTTCCCACAATCCTTGCGTGTTGTTTACATTTTTCTGTCATGTCGTCCTACACTGACATCAAGAAAGAGGAGCTGCTCTGCCTGCTGGCTTTGCAAAGCAATAAAATTAAGAGACGGTTGTATGTATGGCCATTAAATGCCACAAGAGACAAGGAAGGGGGGTATGCCATGTTGGTGAAGGATATGCGAAGTATTGACATGGAAGAACAAGTGCAAAATGCAGGTCGCTGTCACATTTAATGCAGGTCAATGTGAAAAATACATGCTGAGCAGTGTTTTGTGCGACACCAGTATGCGGAGTGGAGTCTGTACGGTCATAAAATTTGAGCTTTGCGTGCACAGGCCTTGCGGATGTCCGCTTTGAGTCTGCACGGACCTCCGCCCGAGTATGTCTTTGCAGCAGTTATAGTAATACCTTCCATATGCAAATAGGTAGCAAACAATGGGGAGTGGATTCTAGCAGAATCATATTTGTAAAAAGTTCAGTAGTATTTCTTTATGTAGTCAGTTGGGAGGGTTCTTTGGCTTCGCACAATATCTTTGGCAGCTGTCTCACCCTCATTAACAAATACCATGCAAAATGCAAAACCCAGTCAATTTCTTGTGATTCTGCCACTCAGACTTCTGTAACTTTTAATTTTCATTGTATTTATTTTAGTTCAGCAGATAAAGAGACGCTGAATATATCTTCAAGGCACCCTCCCAGCAATACAAATGTGATATTATTGTAATTTTTATACATCTACAGACTCCTGAATTCAGCGCAGCATTCCATATTCACTCTGTATTCTGCTTTTAGCCTCATACTGTCCTGGGTGGTACGACGTGTTCTCAGATTCCAATAATGTGTCAAATAAAAGTCTGCTGGGCTGCAGGGCAGTGTCTTTTTGGTCTCCAGGCTCCTTATTTATATTCAGAAGATTTTGGTTTCAAGGCTGACCCTTGGTGCACAGGCTAATGATCCTCCCTCACGCCTCTGTTTAACAGTCGCTGCATGCTTCGCCTGTCTGTCAGCTGAGGTGACTCAGAGTTTCATAAGCAGAAATGCACTTGGGCAATCAACACGAGGGTTCTACTTTATTTTTTAGCCTTTAGCCACTTCAAAGTTTGTCTGAGTGTCATGTGAACCTTTAAGACCATAGTTTATCAAAGTCTTTCAGTGACCATTTGCTGGTGAAGAGGAATGTTGTCCCATTCTTGTCTGATGTTCCAAATGTTTTCTTCTGGTTAAAGATCTGGACTGCAGTCAGGCCAGTTCAGATCTCTTCTATTGTGAAGCCATGCTGTTGTGATGGATGTGGTGCATGGTTTAGCATTGTCCTGCTGCAGTATGCAAGGCCTTCTCTGCAAGAGACATTGTCTGAATGGGAACATATGCTGCTGTAAAGCCTTCATATACTTTTCAGCACTGATAGTTCCTTTCCAGACGGCAAGCTGCCCTCACCATCAGCGCTCATGCAGCCCCATACCATCAGAGATGATGCAGGCTTTTGGATTGTGTGCTGATGACAAAATAGATGGTCCCTTTCCTTTTTATTTCAAGGGACATGGTGTATGCAGTTTCCAAAAAGAATTTTAAATTGGGTTCCACTGACCACAGAACAGTTTTCCATTTTTGCCTAAGTCCATTTTAAATGAGCTTTGGTCTGGGAAGACAGCGGCTTTTCTGGATCCTGTTCACATATGGCTTCTTCTTTGCATGATACAGCTTTAAGCCATCTGTGTTGACGGATTGTGATTACTGGAAGTGTTTCTGAGCCCATGCAGTCATTTTCAGTGCAGAATCTCCAGCCTTTATCCCCTGCATACAGAGATTTCTCCAGATGCTCTGCATCTTTTGATATTATGCTCTGTCGCTGTTGGGATATTCAACATCTTAACAATTTTTCACTGAAGAAATTGTTTTAGACAGTTTTTTGCAGATTGATGAAGCTTTGCCCACTTTTACTGCTGACTCTTTGCCTCTCTAAAATGCAACTTTTATACTCGGTTATGTCTCTGACCTGTTTCCATTTTACCTAATTAGTTTCAAAATGCAACTCCAGCAGATTTTCAATAGTATCACTTACTTTTCCAGCCTTGTTGGTACACCATACCTACTTTCTTTAGATTTTTGGCTGCCATCAAATTCAACACAAGCTGATATTTTTGCTGGAATGGTAAAATGTCTCAGTTTCAACCTCTGATATGTTTTTTTTTTTTTTTTTTTATGTCCGGATTCTGGATTCAGGACTAACCTGGGGGCCTAATAGGGTCACCTTTTTAACCATAAACTGTCAACCTTGTTTCACCAGTAATAAAATATGACAAAAAATAAAAACTTAGCACTGATGATAAATGATTTTGACATTTAAAAAAATTAAAAAGATAAGTTTAAAGGCTCACAATCTGAGAAAAGTAAATTTATTAGTTCAAAAAGGTCAAAACATGAAATTTAAACTGAAAAATAATGTTTTTTAAAGACAAATATATTAAGAACTCAAAATCATGGGTTTAAAAGGTCAAAATACAAAATAAAATTTGTAATCATGAAATTAAAAGTCAAAATATGATTCAGAGTCTTAAAGGTCAAACTATGGATTATGAAGTCAAAGCTTGGAGTTAAAAATATGAGGTAAAATACAAAATAATTGGTCAAAAAGCTCAAAATATCACTTAAAATTTAGAATTCTATATCTTAAAGCTCAAAATATTATATAAGAAGTCAAAATTATGAGTTGAAATGCTCAAAGTATAAAATTAAAATTCAAAATCCTAAGTTTTAAACACAAATTAATTTCTTTTCCCATAGCTCTGACTTCTTGTCTAAATATTTTTACTCCTTACTCTTTCAGATTTTGTGACTTAACAAGGAAATCTTAAATCTTTAAGGATAAGTTCACATTTTTAAACGTGAAGAAATCTTCAGCCCTCATTCTGATGGGCCAGTTATAACAGAAATATGAGATCATCTTGCAGGCCGGATTTAACTGTTCCAGGGGCCAGATTTGGCCCCGGGGCCTTGAGTTTGACACCTGTTTTCTATTGCATGGGTCATCAACTAGATTTGTACAAGGGCCAGTTTTTGCTTGGAAGACAGTGAAGGGGCCAAACTTCCCAAAAAAATGAATCTAACTAAATATTTTGGCCCAATTGTTTAATTTTTTTTTTGTCTTTGGCAGTGAGATCAGTACCAACGGCCTAAACTGCACCTGCCACCAGGGGGCAATTGCAATATTTTGGCTATATATTCCTGGGGCTGGCATGTTGTCATCACTAGGTTTGAAGCTAAAATGCTGTGTTGATTGGTTGGGAAAACAGTTAGGAAACCAGTCTACTGTGGTGGTTCTATGGCAGGAAAAACTGAACTCTAAAAGTGTCTGAATTGGAAAGTTGACATGGAAAACAGCTGCTTTAATCAAGGACGAATTCATGAGTATGTCTTTATCATACATCATATTCACTAATAATGACTGACGGGTGGATTTCTGTATAATGGATCAAACATTAAGCCAACATCAAAGCCTACTGGGGTTTAAAAAACAAACAAACAAACAAACAAAAAAAAACACCCTAAATACTACAACATATTTTTCTTAGCACATTTAATAAGTTTAAAAATCTTCAGGGGCTGGATGGGGAGCTGTGGCAGGCCTGATGTGGCTTTTGCCCACCTCCGGCGTGTGTTTCACCTTAACAAGCCCTCTAAGAAAACCTTCCGAGAGTCTGCTTCTTTTACACACTGACTCACAGCCTTTAAGTTTGATTCATAGCAGTGAGAACGGCGAAGAAAGCTTTTCAGAACAAAAGGTCAAAACCATCAAGATCCCAGTTGGCAGCTATGTGTTTAAAGAGACAACGGCGCCTCTGCTTGTGTAAATGTGGGAGAGCACTTTGCACACCAGAAACAGAAAGAAAAAGACATTACTATCCACTTCAGAACAGCAAGGCTGCTCGTACTTTTTAGCACACCTTGGAAACTTTTTCCGTCTTTAATTCCCAGAATTACTCAGATGAGGACAGACTTGTAGCACAAAAGGAGGGAGCACTCAAAAAGAGTTGACAGCGACTTGTGAAGTGCAAAGAAAATGTTCAATAATTTAAAATTACTCAAAAGAAAGCGCACTGGCTGTGCTGTGTGGATTGTTTTGAAGGCTACTTTGTCGTACGTGCGCCAATTTTCTGCCCGGTGCTAACTGCCGAGCTTAAGGCTTCAAAAGTGAGCAGCTGGAAGGACTCATTAAAACAGAAAGAACAAGGAGGAACATAAACAAAATAGGATGAAGAGGGACGGGAGGGTTAGTGATGGTCAGGAGAAAAAAGGCTCAATAATTCTCTTCTTCAGGGCCGAGGAGAGAAGGAGGGAGGGAGACGCTGAGCGCTTTAAGCGTGGAGGAGTCTGAGCTCGTTTTACACTGAAGGTAAACTTTGATTTGGAAGTTTATAAAGTTTGATCCAAGACAAGAACATCTTCATGAAGTTCTTCCTCCTGGCTTTTACTAAGGATGATGTTTTATTGTGAATTTTGAACTCTGTCAGTCTAACAGCTTGTCTAAATAATCCATTTAATCTATTTAAAAATCAATCTGTGCTCCTAAAAAGCTGTTTGACAGTCCATTTGATGCCCTTCTGTCAAATGGACCACTCCACCTTCACTCTGAGAACATTTTAAACTAAAAGGTCTCTTTGTTTCCGTCTTTTCACACCTTTGTATTTTAATGTAAAATGTGTGAAATCACGGCTCGCCTGGAAAGCAAAGCATGGTCCAACACGACATTCATGACATGATTGAAAAGGATCTCACAGGGGAGAAGCTTTTAATCTCCTGTCCTTTTTGAATTCATCTCAGAAAAGTGGAAAAATCAAGCTACCAATCTTTTCATTCTATACTTGCTCCATTTCACTGTTATGCCAACGATATACAACTCTACACTCCCACCACCTCCATCACCACAGAAACACACCTAATATTAACCAGCTTCCTCTGTACCGAACGGCATTCCATGCAGTGGAAACACTGGTGTTATACTGAAGACCACACTATCCAAGACTTGCCCAAGACTTTTGGGGGGTCTAGACCAAGTCATGACTGAGACGGAGACATAACATGACAAGGTTAAACAGCATTCCCTCTTTAATTTTAGTTTTTCTTTTTAATAAATTAAACAGACAAAAACAAGGTGTTGGCACCTCTTTTAAAGCACAGCATGCAAAATTCTTAAATCTTAAGTTTGTTCAATTTAAGCAAGGTGTACACTGCGATTTCAAGCTGACCGTAATGAAATCGGGACAGACTGTGACAGAAACCCACAGAGTTTCCCTTTTAAAAAGACTCACACACTCATGCTTCTCCATTCATTTTCTCTCTATCACTCCCGCTCTCTCTCTATCTCACTGTCGCTCCCTCTTCTGCTATCTCTCCCTATCCCAAACACACAAACATCATCGTCTGTGTCTGTCTGTGAGCTGTTGGTCTGCGGAGAGGATTATTTCCTGCTCATTTATTCACTTTATCATGGCAGGGTGCATTAGAAAATGATTCCCAAAGTTATTTATTCTGTTCACGTTTCTGCTCTGACCGAGCGGCAACCTCCAGTCCTGAAAAATGAAGCCAATGTGGAGGTGCAAAAAATTGCTATACCACAAGTGTCCACTTGAGGCTGGCTGCAGAAACACTGGAAGTCCCGTCTGGACTCATGTTAAACAGCCAGTTTTGGCACTAGAAATAAACTGGTTTACAGCCTGGTGCAAAACACCAAACGTGTCTCATTAGCTAGTGTCTTATTGTGCTGCCACTGTCCCACTTTTTTTTGTACCATGATCGTCTGGATAATATTTAGGATGAAAGCTGATTGGCACGTCTCATTTGATTGACAGATAGCTCGGCAGGCAGAGGCCCCGTTTCTGTCATCCAGACAGAATGCTAGCTAGCAGGCTGACAGGAAGTCGCGCTTGGGTGGTCTGTTAGGTTGATCCAAAGTTCAGATGAGACCGCGATTTCAATATGGAGGCCTCCACAGATTGGTTTCAAGAGCCGTTTGAGTCTACCTATTGTAAGCAGACAACTGACCTCACACGGGGTTTGTCCAATTCTTTCTACAGTCTATGGCTCTGACTGTGAAGTGTCCGGAGTCATACAAACAAAATATCAAACATGCCAGAAATCCTCCCGACCAGTCGGGAGCTGGTCATGCGACGGGCAGTGGTCGGCCGTCGTAGCCCCCTGTACACAGCCCAAGAAACAACGCCCGATCTGACTGAGACTGTGGAGTCGTGCGACTCCAAATTCGTGGCTGAATCGCAGGAGAATCGCACAGTGTACACCTGGCTTAAAGCTGAGCATACACCGTACCATTTCATATGACAGTCGTGGCAGAACGTCAACTCATACCACGATGCACAACCATCGTGCACGAGTTGTGCGCTCACCATGCTGTTGTCATGGTAATTTAGGACGTTGTCTGACAGTTTACAAAGGAAAACAGTCCCCCAAAGTTGTTTATCCTGCTCTCGTTTCTGCTCTCACTGTGAGGTGTCTGCAGTCGTACAACCAAAATATCAAACTAGCCAGAAGTCCTTCCGACTAGTCAGGAGCAGGTCGTTCAGTCGTAGTCCAGTTGTAGTCGGGCGGTGGACTGCCGCCATACCCCCCGTACACAGCACGACAAATGACACCCAATCTGACTGAAAGTCGGTTCGACTTCAAAGTAAGTTGTGTGACTCAAAATTCATGACTGAATTGGAGGAAAATCTCACAGTGTACACCCGTTTTAACTACTTAAAAAAAAAAAAAAAAAAATTTCTTGTATGTATTTAAAAGCCACTGACAAGTCCAGAATATTTTAAATACCTGAAAATGAAATGTATCTGCACAGCGCAAGCTCATTTAATCCTCTGAGCTGTAGTAGATGTGCAGATATGAAGAGTGAAGTTGCCGGCATCTTAAAAAGGGATTTTAAATCATCCATGGATGCAGGATGGACTTTTTGCCGTGTCAAAACAAATAACAATTTTCACTCAGGTCATGACCCTAGTGGTTCCCATGGTAGCTTCTTCTTCTCTCTTCTCCTTGGCGGTGTTGTAAACCAGCTACAAACATACCGCCACCTGCTGTTTCAGACTGAGAACATACGCAAGTGGGCCTGGGCACGGATCAATGTGGGGGGAGGAATCGCACCACAGCACAGTTCGAAACAACTGGGCCTATTGTGAAGGCATCCTAAATGTTTGTTGAGTTTTAGAATGATGCCATCATTTTTCCTCTTTTTAAGCTTTACCCACTGATGATAAAAAGTTGTTTACTTGCTTATGAAAATGACATTTAATTTTCTTGCTGGGTGAATCCAGTGTGCCAGACCCCTCCTCTTATCATTGCTGAACTCTGCGGCAGCTGAACGACAGATTACCACCCACAGCCAAACATTTACTCTGAGTGGGACCTCAGCGTTGCACTGTGCATCACAATCCAAGAGCAATTTCCCTAAATGTTCTCACACCAGTAGATAATCAGGCCTTGATTGCGAGCTATATTGCCTACCACTTCCCAACAGGCACACTTAAAAATAACCAATGGCACAAGCAATTACCCACAAGTATCCAACAATAACCATACGCCGTGGAGACAGGTGGTTTATTGTTAAAGCAGACAAAAGGCTCAGCTTCCTTCATCATAGCCCAGGAAGTATGCAGCCAGATGCAGGGCATCCTCTGCCTCGTTGTCAGGCCGTGTTTTTGTGTGCACACTGTAGAGACAGAGCGACTCTACTGCGTTCATTTGCTCCGACGTTTATTTCTGTAACAGCGCCCGCCTCAGCAGGCAGCAAGGCGAGTTTTTCGTCAAGGTAATCAATTCACAATGTGCTAATCATGGCCCTCATTGTGGAGTGATGATGTGTGTGTGGCTAAATGCTGGGGAAAGTGATTCCAGAGAGCGGAGCGGGCCAACATGGCAGCAGTTGCGGCAGAGCAGTGTGTGGTAGATGGATGTGGAGTGTTTCCTGATGAATTATTTGGAGAGACTGTGGGAGGACAGCAGGTGTGATTTATGACGAAATCTAAAGCTGGCTCTTCTCACCAACTTTGACTCCAGAACAAATAATACTGGGTGTGTTTTTGCTCTGCTTTGATTCTGCTGTTTTTTTAAAGGAACATGCATGCAAGCGGAGGCACCAATGCAAACTGAGATACAACATTCAGAATGAACTTAAACTGACCATTCTTTTGTAGGTAGACGCTCGAGTCTGCAAAGGGACTGTGAGACAGTAGAGTGACACCAGCAATGCCCGTCTATATCTGACAGAGTGGTCAGATATCAAGGAACGATGGTCAGGCTACTTCGAGGAGCTGCATCTTCCCAGCCGTGCGCTCCAAATGGATGCGGCAGACACCGTGAGTGTTGGCCCACCTGTAAGCTGTGATTCACCAACTGTTGAGGAGACTCGACAGGTGGTGAACAACCCGACGGCTGGAAAAGCACCAGGTGTATGCAGGATCCAGGCTGAGGTGCTCAAGGTGGGTGGTAAAACCTCCCTTCTGTGGTTGCATGCTCTCATCTGCTCCATATGGCAATAGGGATGTGTACGTTAAAAAGAGTTAAAAAATATGGTATGGTATGGCTTTATTTATTAATTGTATGCATTTGTTTAATTTGCTCCACCACCAGCTGCCTGAACAGCCAGGTTTTACACCTAAAGAGGTCTACAGTAGACCACATCCTGGCACTGCAGGTTCTCACTGGGTGGGAATTCACTTCAGCAGATGGTTGCTTGCAGCTTATGTTGACTTCTGTAAGGCATTCCACTCAGGGAGTAGATATGACTAAAATCAGACCTCACTATTGTGGCTTTCACATTAGGGGCCCCGTCCCAGATGCAAGTGTACTTAAGCCCAAAGTCCGGTTCCTTTAGGTCAGTGTGAATGCAAACGTACTGGGCCCAGCACAAGAAGACTCAGTCACAGTTCATAAAAACTGAACTTCTCTCCATGGCGCGGCAGTTTGTTCACATTTTTCCTCAGTAAAAGGTGGAAATAATTCGAATCCGGTCAACAGACAGTCTGTTGTGACTCACCTTATGGATGAACACAAGTTGTACTCAGTGAGATGGGATGCAAGGGCAATGAAGGTCTCCTGTCACCTCAAAAACTGCTGTATCCGGGCAGTGTGATCCAATTTAGTCTTAGTGGATACAAAGAGTGCGATGTTGCTGGCATCTTAAAAAGTGATTTTAAGAACTTCCACGGTGGCAGGATGGACTTTTTTAGTAGAGTTAAAACAAAAACAATCCTCGCTTATGGTGCTTTTACTCAAGGCCCAGTTGTTTTGCAGTCGCTTTCGCAATAGAAACATCAATCCATGCCTGGGCCCACTTGCGTGTGTACTCAATCTAAAACAGCAGGTGGCGGTATGCATGTTCTTGGTTTGCTAACCCACTAACGAGCAGAAAGATATAGACGCTACCATGGCAACCACTTGGTTCATGGCCTGTGTGAAGATTTTTTGTGTTTTAACCCGTCAAAAAAGTCCATCCTGCCACCATGGATGATTCCATGGGGTCCACTTGAATCACACCTGAGACCTCCTCCTCAAGTGGGACTTGGTGTGGCTCATTTGCATTCACAATGACCAAATTTACCCAACTAGGTGTCAAGTGCATTCGAATCCATGACCAGGCCCCTTGTGTGAAAGCCACCTAAGACTAGCTAAAAATAGATATTTAGTGGTAAAGATTATGAATAAAAGTTTGTTTTTGCTGGATTGTTGGATATTTAAAATCCATTTTTCTCCACTGTGAATATGCAGTATGTTAGACTTTTAATCAATGTATTTCAGATCAGTGAAAAATTGATTGTGCATGAATATTTATATATATATTTATTATATTTACATTTATCTATTGTATTTAATATTGTTAATATTATTATTGTTATTAGTAGTAGTAGTAGTAGTAGTAGTAGTATTTTTTTCTTTATTTTTAATTCCCTTTTTTTTGTCTCATTGTTTTACCTAATTAATCTAATTTATTTCATTATACATTGATAATTTCTGAAATTATTTAATATGCAACTTTCTATTATGTATAAATACTTGAAGGTTTTTTTTTTTAATTTTTAAAGTGCTTTCGCTGTAACTAATCTGTTCACTCTAATAAAGCACATTTATATTGAAATTTAATAAAGGGATTTAATTTTTTAATTTAAAAAATGTGGCTTATTTAATCAATTCAAAGAGAATAAATATGACAAAAATTAAAGATGGAAATGGAAGGACTTTTTTTTTTTTTTTTTACTAAAACTGGACTCAAATTTTTGTTTGAGTTTTTATCAACGAAACCTTGTTAAAAAATATAAAGGTTAAAATTAACCAAATTTGACTAGAACTTAAGAAAACTGTATCTAAAGACTAGGACTTGATTTAAAATAGCAGAAAAACCTAAAACTGCATCAGATGGGGTTGCATGGAATGTCGGTGTTGTGGTGGCCATTTGGAATAACAGCCTGTTTTGAAGGATTATGTGTTGTCATGGAAACAGAGTTGAAAAGAAAAATCTCCTTCCAAAATTTCGGAATCATGACACATCAATGGAAATGCCTTATTATGACAACACTTAAGCCCAAATAAGACAGGCAGGCAAGCCACACTCTCAGAACTAAGACCACAGCTCAGCGACAGTTTATCTACGAGATCGTCAGAGTGACAAAGATGCAAACATTTTTGCATTTGCGACCTTGATTCAATCAGCTTTATTTTCCAAGAATGGGACAATCTAAGAGTAAGGAGAACGTGTAGGAGAGGGGTCATGAAAGATCCAACGATTCGATAAGTGGAGCCAACAGGGAAAGCCACTGCCAAAATGACAACAGGCAGCATCTGCGTAAGGCTCGATCCTACCATGAAATGATGGAGGAAGAAAATGCACAGCAGGGGATGGAAGTTCTCCTCAAACAGTTAAACCTGAGGGAAATGACAAATAAGGATGAAAATTTGAAGGCGGACTCCGAAAAAGGAGGGGATTATAAAATCCTGCAAGCTGACAGCCTCGCAAAGGAGCAGGACGAGACAGTCAGTCAGGACGCAATCCTGATACAACAGCTGTTGGCAGAGAAAGCATCCCTGGAGAAAGAGGTGAAAAGCCTCAAAGAAGAGGTCTCCAACAGGGACACGCAATTCAAAATCCTAACGGCTAAAAAAGAAGGCTTGTTGGAAAAATTTTGCCGACAGAAGGACAACTCCAACGTTGATGCTGAGGACGCCAAGGTCTTGGAGAATCTGGCCTTGAAGACCCAGCTGGTGGCTGCAACAGAAGTTATCACTGAGCTTCAATCAAAACTTCTAGCCAGGGAGGACGGCAATATGGCCCTGTTGGAGATGTTGGAGGAGTCCCAGAAAGAAAAGAACGCCTTACAGAAGCAACTGGAAGAAGTCAAAAATCAGAATGTGAAGCTTACAGACAGCAATAAAACTCTGGCCAAGGAACTGAACTGTAAGAACTGCCTTGAGCTCTCATCCAAATTAGGAGCCAAGGAGAAGGACAACTTTGAACTGCAGGAGGCTGTGGAGGTGTTCCAAACATTGAGTCATCACCATATGATGAGGGCTTACTCCGCCCAGAAAGAGCTGGAGGACTTCAAACTTCAGAATTTGGTGTCAACATACCAGGTTGATACACTGGTCATGGGTCTTCTTGCAGAAAAGAACTCTTTGGAGGAGGAGCTTAAGGTCCAGAGAGCTGACGCCACCAGCAAGGAGCTCCAGTACAAAGGAGATCTGGAAACCTTGATCAACCAGCTCCAAGACAAGGCTGACGGCAACCTTGAGCTCTCCTCCGAATTAGAAGTCCAGATGGAGGCCAACCATGATCTGCAGAAGGCCTTGGAGGTGTCTCAGAATCAATGTGATACCCATATGATGAGGGCTGACTGTCTCCAGAGAGAACTGGAGGAAGTCAAGCTTAAGAATTTGGCATTTACCAACCAGATTGAGATGCAGATCATGAACCTTCTTGCTGAGAAGGATTCTCTTGAAGAGGAGCTTCAGTTCCAGAGAGCAGAGGCCACCAGAGGGGACCTTCAGCACAAAGAGCAGCTGGCGAGCTTAAACACAAAGCTTGAGGAAATAGGCAGCAAAAACAAAGCGCTCACATCCAATCTTGAGGTCCAAAAGAAGAAATGCCTCGTTCTGCAGACGGAGATTCAGAGGCTACGAGGTGAGAGGGACCACCGTATGTCAAGGGCTAACAACCTCCAGAATGCTCTGGACGAAGTCAAGCATCTCCTGGATGAACAGGTCTCTCCGTGGAGGCAACTTAAAAATTGTTTGACGCCGGAAAGCCTCCGTCAACGCAAGCTGCAGACGAGACTTGACGAACTGTTTCAGGCCCACCTTCTCACCCCTGGACTTGAGCCGTAACAGGCTGAGCAGAGCAGAGGGAACATAAAGTCAGAGCAAACAGAAAAGAGCACGTTTCTGTTTGTAAAAGTGGCATGTTCCCACTGTGTCTGAGAGGGTTTTCTCTGGGTGCTCCGGTTCCCCCAATAAAAACTTAAAAAAAAAAAAAATGAAATGCCTAAACTAATACATTCTTCCATTATTCATTAATACTCTTCTGTATATTCAGAATTCTGTATGTCAATATGAAGCATTTCTCATACCATTTTTAAGACTGTTGTTCAAGTACACTGTCCTAACAGCATGTAAGCGTCAGAAGTGACGTTGCTTTGCACAGCATCACAAACTCGTCCACACTTCAGTAATAATTTTCTGCTTTTAAATGTAACTAGAACAATGCAATTGTTTTTCCTTGTGGGAATTGGTTAAGGGTGGCTGAAATGCAGCTTTATGCACCTCAGCATGCCTCTGGAGGATTCTGCATCCAGAAGTTCTTCATATTCCAGAGTAACTAACAGCTTCCAATAATCGTTTGATACTCGTCAGTAGATGTTTCACAGCTGCTCTCCTAATACATTAAAGCTCTGAATCACACGTCTTTTCACAGTGCTTTTCCATTATACGTTTATTCCACACCTTTCATCTCCAGAAAGATCTTTATTTTTCCCATGTTGCATGAAACCTGTGACTTGGAACAACCTCCTTAAGGAGTTTCCCTTTAATAAGGTTCACCTGGCAAACTTACGAAAAAAATAATTTAGAACTTGGTGTAAACTCCCAACCCCCATGAAAAGTTCAAATCTGTCTCCCAACATTTGAGTACTAAGTATTTTAATACATTTTGTTGGTACATTTATTAGTACAATTAGCACAAATTATTTGAAAATCTACATTGCTTTTCAAATTGTGCATAGCGACTGCCCCCTACAGGTTGAAATCATCTACTGCAACTGAATTGTTTTGAACATTTCCCACTGGTTGATCCGGTGCTCTGTGACATGTGGCGCCACCCGTCATCACAATAGAGCTCAACAGTAACCGTCCACTTTTCCCACCACCATTAACTTCACTCATCGCATATTTTTAAAGCCCAGGTTTTCCCAAAACGGGGATGTTTAGTGCTTGAATGTGGTTGATGTTTTCTGCACAGGGTTGAAGATTTTTAAGACTTTAAGTCCAGTGGAGATATTATGGTTAAAAATAGCTTAAAGATCTTAAATGATGCATTGTTACAACTGGCTAAACACACAATCTATCTTGGAAGCATAATCCATCATTTATGAAATTTGTGACTGAGATTAACCAGCAGACCTGTCAGCATGCATAGAGTGATGGGTTCACTTGGGTTCACATGGTATCGGAGTATGGGGTTAAAGGTCAGGGTCTTTCAGTCCTTGTCCTCTATACCAGGAGTTTTCAACCTTTTCAGCCCGGGACCCCCAAATAAAGGTGCCAGTGACCGGGAACCCCCACTATACCTGAAGGTGATTGGACAAAATAGTCATTTAAAGGCTGTCCATAAGGGGGGATAAATGGGAGAGCTTTCTGGGGCCCAGCCAAACTGGGGTCAGCAAAATCATGGTGCATTGTAAAGTTAAGCTGTGGTATTTTATATTTAACCTGAGTAATAACCACTCTTATCAAAGAAGCAAATTTGAATTCATTTGTGTCGTAAGTTTCCCTCTTAATAATGTAAATCATTTTGTAAAAAATGAAATGAAACAAAAATGTTGGAAAAGGTGGTGGAAATAGATTTCAAAAGTAGCAGAAATGGGTTCGAAATGACAAAAATCACTTAAAAGTGGCAAACAAATAACAATAAAATGGCAAAAATGGGTTAATAATGGAAAAAAAAGGAGGCAAAGGTGGTGGAATTAGATTTTAAAAGTAGCACAAATGTGTTAGAAATGCATAAAATCACTTAAAAGTGGCAAACAAAGAAATGGCAAAAAATGGGTTAAAGTGGAAAAATTGGCATATTAAGTGATAAAAGGGGATTCAATAGTGGCTAAAACGGTGTTAAAGTCGCAAAAATAGTTGGAAATTTAGTGAAATGGGATGACAATTGTGGCATTAAAGGGGTCAGTAGTGGCAATAATGTGTCAACAGAGTCATCAATAGGCAGAGAGTTGTAAGATTTGTTTTAGAAGAGGCAAGGGGTGGAAAGGGATTAAAATTGACAAATAAAATGGGTTTTAAGTTGCTAAAAAAATGTTAAAATGAGGCAAAATTGATATAAAGTGACAATAGTGTAATTCAAAAATGTTCTTGGTGTTTTTTAGGCATCTGGAGACCCTTTCTCAGTGTCTTGCGACCTCCAATGGGGTCACGACCCCACATGACTGTGAGGCCTGGAGGCTGCTTGATTGCCAGGGACTAGGGCTGGACTCTCTGGTGACACCTTCCCTTTCCTGCTCTGGTAATCTGTTCTTTTCTCCTCTGCAGTCAGCCTGTTGTTTCAATGCTACCGCTGCGACCCTCATCGACCCCAACCACCTCCATTACATTTCATCGTTGTCTGAGTCAAGCTCCTCTGTGCATCCTGCATCCCATCATTGCTACTTCCAAGTCATCTCATTAGAGTCTAGGTCAAGCTCCAAGGAAATCTGCTGCTCTGAAGTCTCTTACTCATCATATCCTACTCCTTCTAATGAATTTTTCTTTTTAATTTTCTGTTGTATGTAAAGCACTTGGTACAGGGGAGAGATCATCAGTCTAAAAGCCTCATTCTCTCCTCCTGCAGAGATCATAAAGAACACATGGATACTTCATGCTCTCAAACACTGTCATATTTTCAGACTCATTTCCTAAACACATTTAGTACCAGGAAAAAAACAACATCAAACAGAATTTTTATATAAATATACACTTTAGTCATCTCCTAAGGCAGCTTCAAAAGGACATTCAGTGCCTTCTGAGCCTTTCTGAAATTTCACCAAAGCCAAACAAACGTTGACAAAGCATGTCGGAAACTTGTAAAGAGGACCGTGTGCCAAAAAAACACTTTTGAAGTCAATCGCATCCCCGGAGCGCTAAGTCCAGGACTCAGAAATAAATACGTGCTAAACTGTCAGCTCTCAGTTGGACACTCGCACCAGTGGCAGCCGTCTGTGTGCCGCTGTCTGATGGCCAACATAAGCCCACTGATTGCTGGTTGTATAGTGACAATGGTGCTGCAGAGACAGGCGCTGCATTCTGCTGAATCGCTGTGATTGATTGCTTAAAGGTGGGTAAGCTTTGAAACACCGATCAGGCTGTTTATCCTTGAAACTTCAAAGTTTGTACAACTTTTCCCTCAAGTGTATAAATACTTAAACAAGCACCTGGAGACGAAGACGGTTTTTAATACCTAGGTGACATTTGTCAGTGTGACAGAAAGAGATTGGAAAATACAATCAACTTTTGTTGCAGCCCTTGATTTAAAAAGAGCTGTCTGTTTAGCAGCAAAAGGTAAGACTGATATCGAAAACCGTCCTCTGAAGAAGACAGACCTCAGTGATTCAGTTCTCCTAGATTCATGCACAATCAGCATTGAAGATTGATACATCAGCAGGCAATCTGCACAAGTTCTCTACTGCTTCAGTCGGTGTTGTAACACCTGACACATGGTCCGCAGCTTTTCTATCACCTCTCATTCAATGAAACAACTGTGTGCAATGTCGTTTCAAATATAAACCCTTGTAGGCTTTGTTTGCATACTAGGTTGCACGTTCTTTTCCATCCTGCTAATCCCATCCCTGTCATCCAAGCCAATTTACAAAAAAGTTGGCTCATGTAAATAAAAACAGAATGTAGTGATTTGCAAATCTCAGAAATCCATGTTTTATTCAAAATAGAGCATAAATTGCATGTTGAAACTGAGACATTTTACCATTTCATCAAAAGTATTTTGTCATTTTGAATTTGATGGCAGCAATGCAACTCAAAAAGTAGGGACTGGGCAACAAAAGTCTGGAAAAGTCTATCAAAAACAGCTGGAGGAGCTTTTTGCAACTATTTAAGCCGGGTGTACACTGCGATTTCAAGCCGACCGTACAACAGTCGTAGCAGAATGTCATCTCACACTGTACGACTGAGTCGTTTACGATGCACGACCATCGCACACGAGTTGTGTGCTCACAATGTGCGATCTGACGGTCGTACATGACCTGAGTGCTCACACTGTGCGACTGAAATCGGGACGGACTGTGACAGAAACCCACGGAGTTTCCTTTTTAAAAAGACTCACATCTCAGGGTGAAGTATCTCCATTTATTTTCCCTCTCTCTCCCCTCTATCTCTCCCACTCTCTCTCCCTCTCTTGCTCTCTCTCTCTATCCCCACACACACAAACATCATCATCTCAGGTCCGTGGAGAGGAATATTTCCTGCTCTTATATTTCCTTTATCATAACAGGGGTGCATCAGAAAGTCATTCCGGCTGTTGTCATGGTAATTTAGGACATTGTCTGACCGTTTACAAAGGAAAACAATTCCCTAAAGTTTACTTTGCTCCCTTTCTGCCCTCACTGTGAAGTGCCTGGGGTTGTACGACCAAAATATCAAAGATGCCAGAAATCCTCCCGACCAGTCAGTAGCAGGTCATCTGGTCGTACGATGAGCTGTGGTCAGCCGTTGTATGCCCCTGTACGCAGTATGACAAATGACGCCCAATCCTACTGAGAGCCACATGGCTCCAAATTCGTGGCTGAATCGCAGGAAAATCATACAGTGTACACCCGGCCTTAGGTTAATTGGCAACAAGTCAGTAACATGACTGGGTCTAAAAGGAACATTTTGGAGAGGCAGAGTCTCTCAGGAGCAAACACGAGCAGATTATGAAACAACCCAAAGAAAAAGACAAAAGAAGTCTCCCGGTGTAAATATTATCATCAGAAGACTTAGAGAATTTGGAGAACTCTCCGTGCATAAGGGACAAGGTCAAGGTAAATATTGGATGCTCATCATCTTGGGGCCCTAAGGGGCCACTGCATTATAAACAGGCATGATTCTGTACTTGAAATCACTGTCTGTCAACACAGTTCATCCACAAAATGAAGAATGAAGAATGAAATGAAGAAGGACCATCCAGATTGTTATCAGCAGTTATAAAGCCTGCATCTCTGATGGTATGGGGTTGCATTAGTGCCTATGGCGTGGGCAGCTTACACATTTGGAAAGGGTTGACTAATTCAGCAAGACAGTGCTAAACCACATTAACCTGACACATCAGATGGATCTGGAAAGCCTTCAACACTAAGCATTTGGGAAAGGACAGACTTGGAAAAAAAACTTGGTGTGTGATTGGATGAAAGTTCTGCCTGTCACATCCTTACGGGCCAGTCAGAGCAACAAAACGTGATGTTGCTGCTATCGAGGTGCGCGTGCACAGCTACCGAGGAAAAACGCGAAACATGGCTACTAAAGACATGTCAGTACATGACTTTTGTCGTTTTTGGAAAGAAAACAACTCACAGCTGTTCTTTGTTCTTCTTTTAACGAAGAAATGACATCAAGCTTTGATGAAACTGACGCTTTAGCAGCATCCATGTTAATGTCTTCTGCCATAATTAAACTGGCCTCTTGTTGCGTCTTGCTTACGTCACGCCTCTGCTGTGCCTGAGAGGTTCGCCAGTGAAAAATAAGGAAATGGGCGTATCCATCTGCTTTGCAAGGTTAAAACCACATACCACATCCATCACGACAGCATGGCTTCACAGGAGAGGAGTCCAGGTCCTGAACTGGTCTGCCTGCAGTACAGACGTTCCACCAAGAGAAATGAAAAATCCAGTAATGAAGACCTAGGACTGTTTAATAGCTAGAATGCCACATCAGACAAGAATGGTACAACATTCCTCTCCCAAAACTCAAGCAGCTGGCCTCCTCAGTTCCCAGACATTTACAGGCAGCCAGTGAGGCGGTGAGCTGTCCAGCATGTCATTCTTTACAGGATACGAATAAATCGGCACAGAGTACGACGTGTTGCTTTGGCTACACAGACACCAAGACATGTATTAGAGTGTATTAAATCACATATAAATTCGTACATCATTACTTTTTATGCCTCTTCCTGCCTTTGGTTCACAAGTTGGTCCGCATGCTTTCACACCTGAAACGAACCGCACCAGCGGTTTTGTAAGGGGTCTCCATGTTGTCTCTCTGTTGTTGTGGTGATGGGGGGAGGGGGTGGGTCATTGAGTTTCGTGAAGTTTCGGAGGGGGAGTGAGGCGGGGAAGGACAAAGAGCAACACAGAGTCAAGAGAAGTAGGCGAAACGGCGACTCACATTTAAGTTTTTCACGTAATACTAATTATATCGATAAAACGCTATTGTCCCGTGTCAATTCTTGTATAGAAATATATATCGATATAAATTAAAATCTCGAGATATCGCCTAGCCCTAGTCTCAAGATCAAATTTTGAATTTCTTGGTCTTGTCGCGGACACTCGAGCATTTTTACTCGGTCTTGTCTTGGTCTTGGACTAGCCGGACTTGGGATTTTCCATCAAGACTGTTCAAAACCAGCACTGATCTGCTATTCTTCAACTTCGTTAATGTGATAATGAGAAGCACTTGCTAAAACAACAAATAGCTACACCTGCTCAGACTTTAACCTGCTTTTTAACTGTTCAACCTTGTCATGATTATTTCAAAACTGATTTTTCTGGTCTTGGTCTTGTCTTGACCCCAAAAGGTCTTGGTCTCGTTGCACTCTGGTCTCGGATAGTGTGGTCTTGAGTACACTAGAGTTTATTTATCCACTTTTATATGCTATAACATCTAGTCTTGTGGCTTTAATATTTATAAAGTGCTTTTTGATGTAGTCAGAAGGCAGAACACCTCAATAATGCATCCATTAGTCTAATAATTGTGTTTTGATGATAATTGAATTCTTCTTCCTCTTTAGAGCTTTTATATGAGTTGCTAAGATGGAAATGTGATTTATTGTGCTGATCATTATGTGTGAAAACTCTCCACATAAATAAACCCATTATAGACAGAGTGACATTTTCCATTCACATCTCCACTCAGCAGCACAACAGGCACTTTGTTTAACAAAAACACAAATGTGATAAAATGCCAGATTTGGTGAAGCCTGAGTCTAAGCGCTGAGACGTTTCACAGCCCGGTGATTTCCATTCAAATTTCCCTTTGGTCCTCTCACCGCGTCTCTTTTGACTGCTGCCGTCCCTGGTGGCACTTCGCGGCAACATTTAGTGCATTTGGGAGGTCAGTGCTGTTTTAATAGCCTCTCCACACTCACAGGCAGCTCAAGGGCTACGAGTCAGGTAAGGATGCAGCCTGGAGCACCTCTTGTCTCATGCCTTCTCTTCTCATGCCCTCTCAGCATCAAAGTTGAGAAATAGTAAATTATTTTCAAAATGCAGTCAAGGGTAAGCAAGTCAGTCTGTTAGCCATCCAGCTAAAAGATCACAAAAAATGACACCTGCTGCCATCTGAAGAATAACAGATGAGAAATAAAGTCAATGACTCAGCCTGGAAAGGGTTATAAAGCCATATCTATGGCTTTGGGGCTCCAGGGAATGACATTTAGAGCCATTATCCACAAATGGAAAAAACTCTGAACAGTGGTGAACTGAATGGCTGGCCTGCCAGAATGACTCCAAGAGCGCATGGACGACTCATCCAGGAGGTCACTAAAGAGCCCAAGAACAACCTCTAAATCCCTGCAGGCCTCACTTGACTTAGTTTAGGTGATTGTTCATGATTGACTCTTGGAACCCAAAGCCAGTGTTTGCCATTTTTGGATGGGCTGTATTTTTTATGCAAAAATGCATGTGGTCGTGGTTTAGTGGGTCGCAAATGTGTCCTGAATAAAATGGTGGCAGAAGTCTGTGAAGAACATGCATCCATACCTTTTATTTTACTGTATTTTACTGTGAAAATGGATCAATCTAAATGTTTGATCACTATTTAGATTCATTTATCTCCTTTTCTTGCAATGAAAAAGCTGCTTTTACCAAGATAATGTAGTAATTTTTCAAGATCTCTGGAAATTTGGCTAAAATTTAAATCTTATCAGGGGGAAAAGGATGTAAAACATGTCAGTTTTGTCCTTTGTCTCTTTCTTATTATAGATTCTGTTCCTCCAAGATCTGAAGTGCAACATTTTATTTTTAAACATGCATTGTTGAGTTTTAATCGGAAATTTGGGTCACGATTTGTCATCAGAGATATTGTTGGGTCCTGAGGCTGGACCAGTTGAGAACCACTGGCCTTAATACTTTATAAAAACCCAGATCAACAATGACCCATCCTTTCCATCCACCCATTTTCTATACCGCTTGTCCTATTGGGGATAGGGGGGCTGGAGCCTATCCCAGCTGTCATTGGGCGAGAGGCGGGGTACGCCCTGGTTGCCAGTCAATGGCAGGACTGACATGACAACTATTATTAACCATTATAAGCAAATAAGACAGATGACAAACTTAGTCATTAGTCCATTCTTGATTAAAGCAGCAGATTTCTACATAAATTTGACAGTTTGGGAGGGGGGATGGTTAAGAGCTTATTTTTCACTGCCTGAGAATTAAAACAGAACAACATCATTTTCTCCCATGTGTTTTTCACCATCAAGTAGAATTTTCACATGAAATTAGGCAGCCCCAGAAATATGTGGCTTAAATATCTCAATTGCCCCCTTGTGGCTGGCTGCAGTATAGCGATTCAACTGTGTGATTTCACTTATAAAGGCTAAAAAAAAGTGCATTTTAAAGCAAATACAAATATTTAGACAAAAATGTTTATTTTATTTAGTTAGTCTAACGCGTTGTCCCTCAAAGTGTCTGCATAGACATGAACTGGCCCTTGTGCAAATGTAGTTGATGAGCCCTGTCCTACAGGCCTTGTCTATCAGGACATAATTACAACTTCCATACAACACACAACAGAAACCGTCATCTCCATTTATCTTCAGAAAACTAATTCTAATTTTATGCACATTTGGTATTAACATAGATAAAATGCTCACCAATCCCATTTCAGAGGCACAAATGTTATCTATTCATTCATTTGGCTAAATTTCTTTCTTTCCTTTCTAAACAGCAGATAATTATCTTGCCTCCTGATGATCTTTGGCTGACCATGATTGGTCATAGTGTAATTAAAACAACAGAAGAAGAAATAGAAGCATCATGAAATAGTCACATTAGCATAGATTTAGCCTTTTAAATTTATAGCATCAAATCTCCGAATAATCACGGTGTTTTGCAACTGGATTATATTTGGTCTGAAATTGATAGAAATGGCAGGAACTGTCTGTAAATCTTTAAAAAAGTAGGCTTTAGATGACTTTTTAATCCTTACAGATCTTCTTACAGAAGTTCCAAGGATGTTGTAAACCAGTGGTTCTCAAATGGTGTGACAGGGCACACTAGTGTGCCTTGTGAATTTGTACAACGTTATTACTACAACTTTATCACAAGTACTGAAAAAACCCTGAGAATGGGCCCTCCTCAATTTTGATTTATTGATGATGTCAGTGTGTTGGATGAGTAGCACTGGTGCTGGCATCCTGATAAACAGTTACCTCATTTAGAGCTGAAAAGCATGACAAGCTGTTATTGGGTTGAAATTAGTGATGAAGTTGTTAATTCATGCAACTTTTAACCAAGTTGACAATTTGAGCTACCCATTTTTGACACTTGTTTGACAACTTAAACCCTTTTGCTGCTTTATAGGCATTTTTTGCCACTTCTTATTACTACTTTTGACCCATTTTTGCCACTTTTTTTGGAACATTTTTGGCCACATTTGACCCTTTATTGCTCACTTTTTGACAAATTTTGCATTAGTTTGGCTATTTTTGCTCTTATTTCCATAACATTTAACACTTTTTAACACCTTTTAGCAACTGTAACCCACTTTTCTGCCAATTGTGATCTATTTTGCCACCTTTTGCCAATGTTTGCCCACTTTTGCCTTGTTTGACCACTTTTTTGCCCAATTTCGCCCTGTTATACCACTTTTAACCATTTTTTTACCATCTTTTTACAACATTTAATTTTTTTTTGACCACGTTCAACCAATTTTTGCCACCTGTTTGACACTTTCAACAAGTTTTACAAGTATCTAGTGACAAAAGGTAGCTTAAATTAGTGGCAAAAGTGGGCAAAAAAGAGTAAACAAGTGGTATTTAATGGCAATAGGTGGATTAAATGGGTGAAAAGTGGCAAAAAATGGTTAAAAAAAAGGCAAAAATTGGACATAACTGGCAAAAAATGGGTAAAAAGTTGCAAAAGATTGTCAAAGTGGACAAAAAAAGTGGTATTTAATGTCAAAAGGTTGCTTAGATGGGCAAAAATGGTGAAAAGGGCAAAAATGGAATAAAAGTGGCAAAAAGAAGTGGCTAATATGGGAAAACTAGGAAAAAAGTGGTATTTAATGACAAAAGACAGCTTAAATAAGACATAAAAATTATGAAAAGCATCTTTTTGACGCTTTCAACAATTATTTGCCATTTTCAACCCATTGTTTGGCCACTTGTTTTACCAATTTTTCCCAGTTTCTGACTTTGTTTTGCCACTTTTTCCCCATTTTTTGCCACTTTTTTTCATAACTTTTAACTCATTTTAGTCAATCCTGATGAGCCCCAAGTTTTTTGGGAAAATACTCTCTGGACTGCCGAAACAAATTTTTGGGAGATTTGTGTTCTGTTACATCTTGTGTTTGCTATGATTGGTCCATAATGGATGGGATAGACAGAGCTTTCATCCAATCCCCCTATCAACCAGTCTAAGGTTAAGAGCACACTCAGAAAACTTGAAACAGAGCACAATTTATTTAACACAAGCCACAGCATCAGTGGGTAAATTGCATGGAATTGGTTAGCTTAGTGTTTCTAGCACCTCCAAGTCCAAGACTATGGTTTTCTGCCAGAAAATCCCTCTCTCCGGCTGGGGAACAGGTCTACCTCAGATGAAGGAGTCCGGGGGTCTTTTACATGAGTGAGACTAGAGGTGGATCAGTGCAGCCTCGGCAGACATTGTGCAGGTCAGTTGTGGTGAAGACAGATCTGAACCAGATGGCAAAGCTTTTTATTTACCAGTTAATCTTTGCTCAGATCCTCACCTATGGTATGGACTCTGGATAATAACTGAATAAATTAGATCATAGATGTAACCGGGTGAAATAAGTTTTCTTTGGAGGGTGGCAGGGCTCAGCCTTTGAGACTGGGTGAGGAGTTCAGACATCTGGAGGAAGCTAGGAGTAGAGCAGCTGCTCCTTTGCATCAGAAGGAGCCAGTTTGGGTGAATCGGGAATCTGATCAGGATGCCTCCCTTTGGAGGTCCAGCAGGGAGAAGACCTAGGTCAGGTCAGGTAAGAGCATATGCCAGTTTGGCACTTTGCTGCATCGGCCTTCATCCTGTACTGCTCAGGCCTCCTGATGTCCAGGCCTGCACCAGGCCCACCGGGTCCTGTGTAGCCAGTATCAAGCTGTCTTCATATCAAGCAGCTGACCTTTTCCATCTGTGTCCTCCTGAACATGTCAGCATTAGCCAATGATCTTGTCAATGGTACCCAAAAGTGCACCAAAGAGAGTTTGTCACAAAAGAGCCCGGCTGGTGCCTCTGGCCATCATCAAACGTCCAGGCCTCACAAGAGTATAGGTAGACCGGGAAGACCTATAGGACCGACAGACTGATTTTGGTCCGCATGATCAGATATAACGCTAAGAATGTGCTGAAGGGATTATATATCCTGTCTGAGCACCTCTGGATGTCCCAGGAGGAGCTGGGTTTCAGGGTCAAATCACTTCGCCTGCTGCCACTGGGAAAACCGATGGATGATGCTAACATTTGCAGCAATGGTAGCCTTTGAACCTCTTCGATGCTTAAACATCACTCCTGTCCATTGGTAATGGGATCAGCACAAAACCCTTTGGGTTTCAAAACTTTATGCATTCAATGAAATGCTTTTGCAGTTGTCCTTCAGGGCCACCGTACTGCAGCGACTACCTCAGTTATGACAAAGATGGAACTTCTGATGTCATCCTCTCTTACTGCCCTCCTCAGACTGTCTAGATTCCCAAATGCAAACCATCTTTCTTTTCTCTTATCAAGCAGCCTCTGATCTCTTCCCTCTGAGCTGCTGCATTTGATAAATTCAGTGGACACGGACATGCTTGATGTTTAATCAGCTACATTACCACACGCTCACACTGTGTACCCTTTTGTGCTCTGTTGTTAGTCCCTCTCTGACTCTCAGCCCTTGCTGCATCTCCTTGCCCCCCTCCTCTCGCATTTCCACTCCCTCTCCTCCCCCCTTGAGACCTTGCGGCTTTGAGCTGTTCGTGTTTGTCAGATCCATTAAGATGAAGGCGCGGCAGAGGAGGAGGAGACGGCGTTGTGGGGACGGCCCCGGCGTTTGACCCGTTTTGCCCTCCCCGTCATCGGGCAGCCGTGTCAGAGCCCTCCGGGAGGTTCTGGATGTCTGACTGGGTCCTCGTGGCGTAAGCTAGCCTTGACAGTAATTGGCTGGCTTGGAGCTCTGCGATGGGGCCCTCTCCTGACAGCTGGTGGGTGGATGCTGCACACCAATTAGAAAAACAGAAAGAGACACAGGGGCAAGAGAGAGAGAGAGAGAGAGCGAGGGAGAGCGCGGCGCTCTGTGTTTCTGTGATTACATGAAAAAGGCAGAGTTGCCGAAAGAGTGAAGAAACAAGAGAGCACAGTTTGTACTTTTACCCTTCCAAATCCATGCTGGTTGATTGCCATGAGTAATAAAAACTGACAAACACATGCAGACAGCCGGTACACACAATGCAAGCACAAACATAAACCTACACTTCTCACTTTTTCTCCTTCTGTCTCAAGGGCAGAATAGTTCTTCTCTAAATACTGTAGATTTTCTCACCAAGGACCTCTTCAAAGTATGCGAGCAACTTAATTCACAGGTAGACTCACATACACAGAGCTGAGCAAAGTCATGCATACAGAACACAACATTACAGGTAAAATGTTTACTGCCTAGGAAAGAAAACCAAGGAGAGGAACATGTATTTATCCACTGATGATGATTTAAAGTATGGAAATCAATGCTGTTGCAGTCCTTTTGGAGAATTTCATTCCCTAAACAAACCTGAAAAGGACGAGGAAGCAAGATATACAGTCAGTAAAGATCACGTTTCAAACTGCATGAAGACAATGTATGAAACTAACACTGGCATAGCAACTGTTTTAGTCTTTCAGTGTTTTTGCAATTACACGATGATTAGCCCTCTGAGGAAGGGGTTGTCCTATACAACAAGAAGAGGAGACACCTGTTATTACCTCCGCCAAAGGAGGTTATGTGATCAGGTGGGTTTGTTAGTTTTTTAGCAACATAACTCAGAAAGTTGTGGACAGATTTTGATAACATTTTCAGGAAATGTCAGAAATGGCATAAGGAAGAACTGACTAGATTTTGGGAGTGATCCAGGTCACCGTCTGGATTCAGACATTTTTTTAAGGATTCTGTACTATTGGGTTATAGGGCTAATGGTGGAGGTCTGCGCTCTCCGAGTGCTTTTCTAGTTCAAAGTTAACTTCCAAACTGTAACTTATAGGCTCTTGCTTTGAAAGCCCTTTGGTGTGCTGTTCTAATGATGCCATCCATGCCCTCGTAGTTCTTCTAGCGAGCCTGGAACTTGGCTAACTCTCCAGGGTCTTTAAGGATTCAATCCACACCAGTAACTCTCATATTGAATGTCTTTTCAACCATTCATAATGCATTTTTTTGTTCGTTCCTAAAGTTAGCCGGTTAGACCGCTGCCATACTGGGCTGTGCAACCAATGGCAGGCTGTTTCATTGTCATGTCATGCTTTACTGAACTGAGCATGTGCACAGATTTAGAAACTGAAGGAGAGAGTCTGAATGACTCATGACAGAGAGAAAGAGACACAGAGAGGCCGTGATGTGTCCCTCAGAGCCACTGCACTTTAAATAAGGCTTAGAAAGAGCAAGGAATAGTTGTTGAAAAAAATATATTTTGAAGACATTTGTCATTGAATGATTGGTTTTTAATTGTTTGGTCCCAAAGAGATGGGAGAACACATTCAAAACACATGCAAAAAAACCTCAGTCATTAATAAAAACCTTTGAGTTTGAATTTATGATTCATTTTTTTCTTTGCCTGCCTCCTGTAACTTTTATAAAATTCAAGTGACATTACCGCAGCACACATAATCTCAAAGCCCAGGTTGTCCTGAAGAAAAGGAGTTTAAAACTTGACTGTGCACCACAGGGTTGATATTTTAAACACTTTGAAAGACAAAAAGTCCAGACACAATGGTTAAAGACATAGTTTAGGGCTCAGAGGGTTAATTTGTACCATGCCCAAGCATTTCACACACATTCACACTTACTTACCCATTATATTACATTATTTTTTCTGTATTATCCTGATATGATATATTTTATATGTTGTATTTTATACGTTATCATAAACAGGTGGCAGGATGGATACATTTGGTTTCTGTGATGGACTGGAATCAAAAAAAGTCTCTGGCATTTTCAGAAGGATGGCCTTATGTTTTAAAACCAACACAAAATCCATGCACTGATTTAAATTTTTGACTGTTAACCCTTTGTTTGTATTAGAAGTTAATCAGATGATTTGCTGGGGTTACTTTTAAAAGGTAAGAGGAAAGAAAAGCTTTTGGATATAAAAGCAAAAAAGTGCACTCTGAAAAAAAGAGAATTCTTTAATTTAAGTCTAAATTCCACATATTCTAGATCAGTTGTTCTCAACTGGTCTTGTGTCAGGACCGGGGTTAGAAATCAGCTTTTATGCCTACCTGCCACTGTAGTTGGTGGATACAGAAATCTAGCAGCCATTATTATTATTATTTTACTCAGCCACTGTATTTTACACTCAATAAAACGCATAAAGTTATGACATAATGATCAAGGTTTACAGTAGTTCAAGTTAAAGACTGTTCATTGTATTGAAATGTTGAAATTTTCTGCATTTTAAGTACAAAAATTAAATATTTTGTACATGATTTCCAAGACAGTCTGGCTGCAGACTGTAGCTCTCAGATGGCCCCTCTTGCAGACTATTAGGGTCCGTGTCCATAGCCAGGTTTTTTTGGGCTCACATCGTTTATTCTTTAGTTCAAAACTGACATAGTCCGGTGTTTTGCCGCTCAGCGCTCTCGGGGGTAAAATTGGCCTCGGAGTCTCCGCGCTTGCCAATCAAACTCAAGAAAGGGCGGGACTTCTAACAATAGCAGAAGACAACTTATCTGGCTAGTCTTTCTTTGTCCTTTTCAAGGGTAATTTTCAGATTTCTGTGTCTGGACAGAATTCCTTTACACCATCTGCATGTCTTCAGTGTTATATTTCCTTTAAATACAAAAATACGAAGCACATAGAGCTATTTTAAATAATACAGATTCTACTGAGGTCCTGGGCACTGCAAGTGCAGCATTACTGTGAGACGTCATCTCTGTCAGGACGTAAATGCCATAAATTGTAGGTAAAACGTATCTCCAGTTTTAGATTTTTTTTAAATTCAACTCTATTCATAAACAAAATCAGTTAGCAGTTATATTTAGCAACATGAGCTTTAGAAAGTGTAGCCAAAGCTAACATAGCTAAAGCTAATGCACCTACGCAGCTTGTGTAGCTTATATTAGATTTGTAGTTTTGTTAGCATAGATATTTATTAGTTTCATGAGCTTGAGATTTAGCTATGTTTGCTACATAGCTACATTATCAAGGTAGCTCTGTTATCTACACAGCTTATGCAATTAGCAGAGCTACGTGAGCTGTGCTTACTATGATAGGAATTTTTTGTAGAGGACAAGCTTTTTTTCAGGCCGTTTCTTCAGAGGCTGCATCAAAGCAATGTTGACTGAAAGGGAACAGTGTGGTAAGAAAAGCAGCAACAGGGATGAGCTCAGCCTTCAGAGGATTGTCAAACAAAGCAGACTCAGGAACTTTGGGGAGTTTCTCAAGGAGTGGACTGAGGCTGGAGTCGGTGGATCTGACGGCTCCAGGAAATGGACAAGTTCCTGTATGTGGCTACTCCTGCACCACAGACAGCTTCTCTGGAATACAAGGAAGTTTCAATTTTTGAATTAAACAATGGGAAAAACACTTTTTACTGACATGCCTATGTTTTGAGATGCACCTATATGATGACAAATAGGGCAGTGATTACATTGTGATCACACCATCGATAGTCTGATTAGAAGTGGAGAGAGACAGCTCCTATTTAACACAAACACTCTCAACAGTAACAGTGTGTTTCTGTTACTCATTCTTCAAAGACTCTCACAAACAGACTCTCAGGGTAAAGTTCCTCCCTGCAGACACGGTTTCCTTTCACTGAGGACCTGAGTGATGTTTCAAGGCTTAGAAACTCTTCACTCTACAAGCTCAGAGTCATCGAGTCCTGCAGCAGCTCTAATTGATTACTCAGCTCGTTGATGCTCTGTCATCCTCTCTGATAGTTTTAGAGATCTGAATCGCTCGTTTCATCTCTGACTGAGTTCACATTTTCTCTCAAGTTCAGCTCCAGTTAGCTCTGCTCACAAAGAAACAGACAGCCTGTTATTGTTCTGTAATCGCTACCATGCCCAAGCATGATTAACCCCAAAAAATCCTGTTTGACTGGTGAGAGCTCTCCACTTAAGCTTTGCATGCTCCTCTGGCTCTGGAGAGGATGGAGAAAGTAGCAGGTAGCTTACTTCCTCTTTTCTGTACCATATTTGCCAATTAGTGAAGGTACATACAGAACCCCAATTCCAGTTGCCGGGAGCAACACATCTCAAAAAAGTTGGGACAGGGCCATGTTTACCATTGTGCAGCATCCCCTCTGCTTTTAACAACAGTCTGTAAACATCTTGGGAGTGAGGAGACCAGATGTTGGAGTTTTGGGAGAGGAATGGAGGGTGGGTTAAAGATCTCAGGGGGAACCTGAGGCTTTGTCTGCTCATCATGAAACACTTTTTCAAATAGTTTAAACAACACTCTCTGTAAAAAGAAAAAAAAATATATATATATCTCAAGCTTTTTCTCTTTAGTTTTGATAAATGAAACAACCATGGGAGATCATGGGGGATCTTAGCTTTACAAACATTGTATTGTCATATTGTCACCAAAAATCTACATCCATTTAATTGTTTCACTGATAAAACTCTAAGGAAGAGGCTCTTCACAGATTTTTCTTACCAAAAGACCATTGTATAAAACTGTTTAAGTGCTTCAGCATGATTTTACTCAATATTTGCAACTCTAATTTTGACAACCTTAGAGCAGACAAAGCCTCACGCCCCCCTGCGATCTTTGGCGCCCTTCCAAGGGGGTCCCAGACCCCAGGTTGGGAACCACTGCCATAAGAGATGCAGGCTTTAGGACTGAGCCAGGATAACAAGCTGAATGGTCCCTCTCCTCTTTAGTCCACAGGAATTCCAACCTTGCATTCATCTGACCACAGAACAGTTTTCCATTTTGCGTCAGTCCATTTTAGATTTCTGCCCAGAGAAGATGATGGTGTTTCTGGATCCTGTTTATATATGGCTTCTTCCTTAGATGACAGAGCTTTAACCATGCCATTTGTGGATGGTATGGTGTTGACAGACCATGAGTTCTTAAAGTCTTCCTGAGTCCATGCAGGGATTTCCTTGGCCGTTGTCGAATTCGCCTACTATACTGGCAGTGTGTACTGATTTTCCCAAAATGTAGTATGCATTATACGAACAAATGCCAAAGTTGCAGTATGCCAAAAATACCTAGATGACGTACTGATTCTGGAAAATTTCACTGTATGCATCGGACCAGTCTGCTTCACCTACTGTTACCCACAATGCAAAGCGCCGGGTCAGTGTTCGTAATGGCAGAGAGCGGCGAAACTTTCACCGGAGAGGCTGACGGTTACAAATGGAAGTGCCAATACTTTTTATCTTTACCTTTTTAACAAGTGCTATAGAGAAATAAGTTGTAATAAGGCCACTGTTGTTTTTGTTTCGCTGTTACGGCTCATAACAGCCGGAAAGGTGCTGTCAAGTGTGTCCTTTCACTGCACTATACATGCTAAGCTAAAAACAACAGCTATAAAAATCCTGAAAAAAACACTTTCCAGATTGTTCTGAAGGTAAATGGATGGAAAACACTGTAGCGTCGTTTAATATTGACCAGGCAATGACGTACTTCTGTATACGGGAAACCACCTAAACCAGGCCAAGCATACTACACAATAACGTTCGACTGGCAGTCATACCGCATACTACTGTCGAACGCAGTACGCAGTGCGCGATACATACTGCATTTGGCAGGAGTATGCAGTAGGCCAATTCCAAAACGACCCTTGTTTTTAATGCAGTGCTGCCTGAGGGCCTGAAGATCACGAGCCTCGACCTTCAGCCGTCCCTTTTGCTCAGACATTTCTCCACATTCCCTGAATCTTTTGATGATATAATGTACTCAAGCTGGTGGGATATCAGTGTTTTCAGTATCATGAAGTATTTTATTTACAGTTAACACATTGCCTCATTTTTTGGAATAGGGGTTGTACATTGCAAGTCTCACTTCTGGAGGTAATCGTTGCATCCAGATGAATTTTTAAAATGCATATCTGTTTTTGTTCCCAAGTAGAAACATCCAAGATGCTAAAATCCAAGGGGGCGGTCTCTGGAGGGGAGGAATGAAAGGATTTTTCCAGTATATTAGGAATAAAACAGTTTAATATGTTCAGGTGGTTAAACACTAGGCAGGCTGACTTATAAATTCATGTTCAATTTTTACCAAGTTTTTTCTGCTACATGCTATGAGGATAAATAGTCCACCTTTAAGCTTTGTTTAAAATGAAAACTGCAGCATGGCTGCTCTGATATTTACTCCATCTGACAGTCAACATCTGGAAACCTTGTTTGGAATCAGATCTGTTATAGTAATGTTGTTTTTAAACGTTAAATATCAGAGTTAACAAATAAAAGGCATCAATCTGCATAAGTGGAGAAACTCTTGACAAATTCTACAATTCAAACAAAGAATTTTGAAGTCATACTTATCATTTTTACACTCGATAGAAACGCCAAAATAATCTTTGACAGCTTTCACAAAGGATGAGTCCATCTTCAATGCAGTATAGCTTTTAAGAGGCATCAATTTAACCCGAAAAACTTTCTTTTCAAGCCATTTAAAGCACAAATCAATTGTCTTTCCTTTAAACACTTAACAATATGCTTTTAGGTGCTTTTTGATCAGATAAAGCATAGAAAGAACACGTAATGAAGGATTCAGATGAAGCACTCTAGGTGACCATGACTGCATTAAAGTAATTTTCAGATCCAGCTGAATGAAAAAGGTCAGAAGCACTTAGAACTCACGCAGTGTTTTTCTGATCCCTGTGATTTCTCCCTTCTCTTTAGTTGGAGTGTTGTGAGTTTCTCTGCTTTCTCTGCCCTTGTCTTTCACTCTGTAGCTTTGTGTCAGCAGAGATCAGTCACTATGGTAGAAATTATTAATGAACCTTCTAGCCTTGGACGTCAATCAATGCTACACCAGTCTGAAAACTTAAACAGAAGTTGTTTTTTCTTAGGAAGCACACAGAACATGTTACCTTTGAGCAGACATGTCATAATTGGTTAAAACAATGACTCTAATTTTCTAATTAAAGTTTTGTACATGCATAATATTGCATGTCTGATCCATCACAAGGCCTAATGACAAAATGAATAAAAACATATTTGAATTGGACTTGGCCATCACATTGGTGGCCAAAAACAACACCCCAAAACACAAATCTGCACACTTAGTCGTATGAGTCTTGCAGCTTACCTGTTTGAAATGAAAATACAGGCAACCAGGACGAGTTCCTCCTGTATTCCTGCTGTTTTGCAGCAGCATCACTCAGCCAGAGCCCCGGGCGACAGATCAAGAAGAGGAGAGGACAAAGGAGAGGGAGAGACTGAGCTGCACGGATGAAATCCAACAAGAAATCCAGCAAAGCTCTTTCCTGCCAAACACCACTGCATAGATGTTTTTATTCCTCCAAATACACTTTACTTTCTGCACATATACCAACACTGAAAACTCATTTACTGATAGAGCTAAGAAGAAATAAAGGGGGAAATGAGAATGAGCATGACTGTTATGAACAAACTGGATGGTTGATCAGAACCAAACATACATACTTCTGATGGTGTTGACGTGTGAAGCAGACGCGCTGCGAAGCCCTGCACCTCTTTTTACCTATGGAATGGGTTTCCATGGCCGAGCAGCTGCATCCAAGCCATACATCACCAAGTGCAACGCAAAGCGTCGGATGCAGTGGTGTAAAGCACGCCGCCACTGGACTCCAGAGCAGTGGAGACATGTTCTCTGGAGTGACGAATCGCGCTTCTCCATCTGGCAATCTGATGGACGATTCTGGGTTTGGCAGTTGCCAGGAGAACGGTACTTGTCTGACTGCATTGTGCCAAGTGTAAAGTTTGGTGGAGGGGGGATTATGGTGTGGGTTGTTTTTCAGGAGCTGGGCTTGGCCCCTTAACTCTTGGCCCCTAACTCCAGTGAGAGCCAGGTCAGTGTGTTACCTCACAAATGCACTTCTGGAAGAATGGTCAAAAATTCTCATAAACACACTCCTAAATCTTGTGGAAAGCCTTCCCAGAAGAGTTGAAGCTGTTATAGCTGCAAAGGGTGGATCAACGTCATATTAAATGCTATGGATTAAGAATGGGATGTCGCCTAAGATCATATGTGAGTCAAGGCAGGTGAGCGAATACTTTTGGCAACATAATGTACGTTTATCTAAGCCGCAGAACATGTTTGTGTTCAGTGTTGGGGTCTGACCTCTGCTCTCTCACATGCAGAACTTAAGTAGTGATAAAAATCACATCTTAAGCTTCTACCAGAGTCAGCCAGGTTGATTTTTCTGAGTGACTGGATTATAATATCTGTAATCAGCATGTAGCTCAAGTGGCCTGCTTATAGTGTCTCGCAGGTGTTGCACCATTTCATGGATGTATTTCACATAGCTAAGGAGAAAATCCGTTTAAATGGGAACGTCTATTCCACTTTGCTCTACAATTACTTGTTTGCAAGTAGCCTGCAGCACAAATCAGAAAAGTATAGCCACTTTATAACAGCTACGCCTCATGGAGAGCAGTTTTTATTGAACAGAGTTTTTAAAAAAGCAAGCAGCAGTGGAGGTTGGAGCTGAGCAGGTGGCAGCACATTCTACATACTCCACATTTAAGGGCAGGCTACTTCATCTGGATCCTGTTAAACACACTGAATGTCTGTCACACAGTGATAAAAAGAAGTTTCCATATTACACCAGCATGAACGTTTTTCCACTGTTAAAAAAAACCTAAAAGGCCACGTTGTATTTAAAATGTTTATTTTTACAAAGTTTAAAACTGAACAGGATAAAATAGCTTCTTTTGTTAAAAATACAATTCTTTCAGTAAAAATTCTCTTTTGTAGAGCTATGAATAAGAGGTTCACAGTAGCTAACTCCTTCATCCCTGTGGCCGCCTCGCCCCCGCTCCTCTGACGGTCCGCTACACTGTAGAGGAGGGAGAATGGCTCAGTCTCTGCACAGCAAACAGTACAAAAACCCACACACACTTCAAGACAGGTAAGCTTGAACTCTTTCCTTCACTTAGCTGTCATGGGTGTTGTATGACGCTCCCTGCGGTCCTCCGCCCTGCTCCAGTCCGCTGCACGCCCCCCCACCACTCGTACCGACAGCTGCAGGAAAGAAGTTGTCTTCAGTGACACTAATTTACTCCACACAATCACACACACACCCTATCAGCAGGAGACTGGAAACTTTCCTGGCTCTGCACCTGTCGGAATTTAATATCAGCCCAGCGTCCTTATGTCCAATCACACAGTGGCGAGTCCAATCAGTCCCAGCTGTGTATCTCAATTGTGTCCAACTAAAAGTCCATCATAAAACTGATAAAATCCACAAACACACATCAAGCAGTAAAATACAAAAGATAATCATTTAAATAAAACCACATAAAACCATGCAAATAAAAGTTGCACACAACAAACTTACAAAATTTTCTAAAAAGGGCATAAATGGCACAGTGACATGTACACAAAAGGACCCAAGGACCCATTGCTACAGGTATGTAAAATCAAGCACCTAGCCATGCAGGCTCCATCTGCAAACATTAGTCGTTCTGAAGAGCTCAGTGACTTCAACAATGGTACTGCGATGGATGCCACCTTTACATCAGACGGTTTGTGAACTTTCATTCAATTAATGGGCACAAAATCCCACAGAAACACTCTAAAATCTTGTTAAAAGCTTTCTAAAAAGAGTAAAGGCTGAAAAGAGGGGCAACTCCATATTAAAGTACATGTATTTGAATACAATATCATTACAGTGCCTGCTGGTGAAATGGTCTGGTGGTTGAATACTTTTGTCCACATAGTGTATCGTCTGCACAGTGCTCAGCTTCACACAGCTACTTCTTGTTTAAAACTGAAGACTCTGACAAAAAACACACTCTATACTTTGTTTGAACAGAGAACCAATGTTTTAGTTTCATTGACGGATTTCAAACAATAAAGGGAGAAAAGCGTTAAAAAATAGTTAATGCCTCAAGCTACTCACAAAGCATTCTGGGATCCTTAGCAGCGTAAACCTGGAAGAACACTTTTAGCAGCTTTTCTCCCTCATCAGGTGAAATGCATCACTGAAATCAAAAAGGTGGTTCACTGTTTTGTAAGTACACCCAGAGTCAGTAATTCAAAACAAAAAATAACCTGCAGAAATGGGCAATGCCAAGCAGCAGGCATGGTCTTTACTTGACCTGGAAACGCCTAATAAGGTCTTGCGTGATGGGGGGTGGGGCTTGTGAAGTTCCAGGTGAGGGGGTTGAGCTTGACAGCCACCATAACATATCCCATTAAAATTAAAACAAAAGGAATAACTAGGAATTTTATCTGGTTTTGAAAACTGTTAGACTCTTTGATTTAATGTAAGAACTAAACAAAAGATAAATAGAGCAAAGGGGTGGTCAATGTTTTAGCTATATAGATATTTCAGAGGAAAGAAAATCTACATATTGCACCGTTAAAAGCAAGTTTTTATCAGAAAGTGGTTTTCTGTATTTTGTCTGTACTGATAAGGCAGTGTAATGACACAAATCAGAAGTCAAAGTTCTGTCATTGGGCAGGTTACAGGCTGACACGTAGATGCAAACGACCAAACACGCTCACACCAGTGTTCAATTTAGAGTCATCAATTAACCTAACAATCATGTCTCTGGTGGTGGCAGGAAGCCAGAGAGAATCCACACATGCATGGGAAGAACATGCAAACTCCGCTCAGAAAGGCCCTGATCAGGAAGCGAACCTCGAACCCTCTTGCTGTGAGGCAGCAGTGCTAACCTCTGTGCCGCCATGCAGCCCCACAGCTGAGTTATCGCCTCATCATTAGTGCCAATCTCCAAGGTTGCCAACCCCCCCAAAAAACTGACTGGTGTTATAGTGATGAATGGTTTTGGGGACCTTTGTTGACAACCATTACAGCCAGCCAGGCTTTTACTGTCCAGCACTTCAAGGAGGAACACATCCTCAAGTTCACTGGGAAGAAAACTTCATGGTGACTGTAAACACTAGTGACAAGGAATAGAAAATCCCACAGGAGAAAAGACAACTAAATGACATCATGCCTGGGAAGAGATGTGTTTTTGAGGTAATCAGGTCTTTCTTTAATTGTTTAACTACAACACGATCATAGTTAAAGACTCAACTTTTTTGTTCTTTTTTTAAGCAGATAAAGTTTATTCATATTCTCCTGAGACCCTGGGAGAATATATGAGGACACTGTTACACTTTGGCTTTCCTACAACATAGTTTAAATTCTGCTAGTTTTGAAATGATTGACCAGAATTTCCATAAAAAATCTGTGTCTGGGATGTCTTGAGAATTCTCTTTGAAATTTTTCTTTTTGGGGGAAGGGGGGCTTAGAAATTTTTACTTTTTTGTGTACATTTATGAGGATTTGGGGAATTCATTTTTTTATTTTTTTAATTTCTTTACATTTTGGGAATTTGATTGGATATTTGGGTAATAAATTTGCTTCAAAATGTTCCTGAATTTTCATGGAATTTTTGGTGAATTTTCATGTTTGTCTTAAGGCTTTTTCCACACAAAAAATACTGAAAATATGGGCAATATTTGAGGATAATTTGGGGTATTTTTAAAGGGATATCTGAAAATCTACATATAGCTAATGTTAAATATTTAGTTTTTTGTTACTTTCATGACAATTTTGGATTTTTTTTTTAAAGTTTTGGGAATTTGATTGGATATTTGGGTAATAAAGTTGCTTCTTAATGTTCCTGAATTTTCATGGAATTTTTAGTGAATTTTCATGATTATCTTAAGGCTTTTATTTAGAAAAGAATACTGAAAATGTGGCAATATTTGAGGACATTTTAGGGTATTTTTAAAGGTATATTTGGAGTTATATATATAGCTAGTGTTGAATCTTTAATTTGTTTTTAATTTCATGTCCATTCAGGTTTTTTTTTTTTTTTTTTTTTTTTTTTTTTTTTTTTTAATTCAAGTTTTGGGAATTTGATCAGAAACTTGGGTAGGAAGGTTTTTCAAATTTTCCTGAATTTTCATGGAATTTTTTGGGACTTTGTTTGAATGTTTGGGGAATTTTTTGACATTGACCTTAGAATTTAGGTGGAATTTTTTGTAAATTTGGGGAATTTGTTTAGAAAGTTTAAGTAAAATTTGCTTTGACATTTAATGGAATTTGCTTGAAATTTTTCTAGAATTTTCAGGATTTTTTTTGTACATTTCCATGTTTATCTTTGGGTCTTTTTCAGAAATGTTTAGTTAAACATTTGGTCAATATTTGAGGACATTTTAGGGTATTTTTAAAGGTATATTTGGAGTTATATATATAGCTAATTTTGAATCTTTAATTTATGTTACTTACATGATAATTCGGGATATTTTTTTCGTCAGGTTTTGGGAATTTGATTGGAAACTTGGGTAGGAAATGTATTCAAATTTTCATGGAATTTTTACTGACTTTGTTTAGAAGGTTTTTTGGGACACTGACCTTGGAATTTAGGTAGAATTTATTTGTAAATTTGGGGAATTTGATAAGAAAGTGTAAGTAAAATTTGCTTTGAAATTTAACGGAATTTGCTTTAAATTTCGCAGGAATTTTCAGGATATTTTTAGTGAAAATTTCATATTATTTTAAGGCTTTTTCCAGAAAAAATACTGAAAATTTGGGCAATATTTGAAAACATTTTAGGGTGTTTTTGAAGGAATTTTTGGAATTTTCCAGAAATTTCTAGTCATGTCTTGAAAACCTTTTAAAATTAAGGGGGGTTATTATATTTTGTAACCCTGTGGTCATTCGAAAGGGAATTTTCCAAGACTTTCAGAACTTTGTGGAAATTTTACTTTATACTAGTCCTTACTGACAGAACGCCCCCTAACAACTGGCCCTAAGAATTTGTGTGTGTTGTACACTAGGATAAGTTTGTTGTAAACATAAGCAGACATCAAATTTTGGTCAAAACTTCTTCCTTTTCAAAGACAGGGCTTAGGTTTTTTGCTTATGAGGTCCTACTGATTCTAAAGAAGTGAGAAAAACGCATTGCAGACAAATCTCAGGTCTCAGGAGGATATTGCACTTTTCATAAAAAATCACAAAGTACTTCACACAGTCATAAGATACACAAAACAAATATGCTGCATTCCATGAGAATAAGAGCAGATCAATCCCAAGTTTGGGAGCTGCAGTCTAGTAAACACTATCACCATGGGTGTTAAGTGTGCATGTGGAGCAGAGAGCAGAAGAACCTGGTGGGGGTGAATGATTCCAGGTGTCCTGGGGGCAGACCGTGTAATGATCTTTACTCCTACAGAGGGATCTAAGAACAGGGGTCATGCTGCATTGTTTGTTTGACCTTGTAAGTTCTCAGGCTGCAGCTCTCTGCGTTGATAGGAGGCGGCTGGAGGCGTGCATACAGAGGGAGGTGAAGAGAGAATAGTAGTAATCGATACAGGATGATATGAAGGTGTAGATTATGATCCAAGGAGAAACTAAGGACTTCAGTTTATTGACATTTCTTCAATGGAAATAAGAAGTGGTGAGTTGTGTAAGTCAGCTGTCTGACTGATGAAAATAACACCAAGATCACAGAGACTGAAGTGTGCTTCATGGGAGAGGGAAACAATGGTCTGCAGGATTGTAGGGACAAACTGACAATTAATAAAAAAATATTTATATATAGGGGCAATATAGTACTTAGTTTTATCATTTTTTTAGGCTTAAAGTGGTGAAGTGGTTGGCACTGTCACCTCATAGTGAGAGGGTCACCTGTTAGACTCCCCATCAGACAAAAACCTTTCTGTAAACTCCACATGGAAGAGCCCAATGCTAATCACTGCACCACTGAGTAAATGATAGCATGGTCTTGGTGAATACTCGATTCTGATTGGCTCTGGGAATTTCATTGATGTCCATTAACTTCTAATATATGGATACCTATGGAACTTCTCAAGTAGTTACGGTCAAAAAAAATCATTACACTCTTACGAATTAATATGCAGCAGCCGTAAGCTGATAGGAGTTACCATAGCAACCTGATACAGTCATATTTCTGGGGGGCCACATCAGGCCCCCCATATATTCCTATGCAGCCCCCAGAACATTAACAAATTCAGAGAATGTGCACATAAAGGAAATAGGTGGTATTATTGTTGTATTTTGGGTATCTTTTTTCTTTATAAACTCCCTACAAATTTTAAAAATACTCCAAAAACAGTTGAGATTGAAACAGTTCCATCAGGAAAATTAGAAGCATGTTAGACACGTATTTATCAGTCCATTCATGATAAAAAAAAAATAAACTGTTTTCTATGCTGACTTTTGGCTTCAGGCATTTTGGAAGTGTAAAAATTCCTGTTTGGGTTTTTTTTTGAATATCACTATTAGCATCAAACTCATGGACAACATGACAGCCACAGGAATGTTCAGCAAAAATGTCTCAATCGCCCCCTTGTGGCCGGCTGCGATATATAAGGACTGATTTCACTGTTAGAGCCTCAAAATTATGAACACATGAAAAAACAAAAATATTTGAACAAAAACATGTTAATTAAACCATTTTAGTTTTTTGGAAATTTTGGCCCCCATAATGCCTGACTAGGAAAAAGATGTCCCTTGTTCAAATGTAGGGCTGGCATTAACCATCACTTAACTGACATAAATTTAATGACAGACTCCAGGTTTATGACCAGTAACACAAGACGTTCTTACTTCCTGATGCTGACGTATGACTTATTTCCAGGCTCACCTTACCACTGAGAGTTGAGTCGCAAAAAAACTCACTTCCTCCCTGTTCTAACTGCTATAAACTTTTGTCAGAAGAACTCCGGTGCAAACCCCGTAAATAAAGAGACTGTTGTTACAGTGATAACAAGAGTTTTAACTCAGAAAAGTGTTTATGTTCGGGTCTATTTGTGCTGCGTTTAGCGTTAGCATCCTAGCTAAACTTTAGCTCCGCCGCCTCAACAGGTGAGATTTATGAGCTGCTGAAGTTCTTACTCACTTTTCTCTTTAGCGTACAGACTGGCAGACATTTTAAAAGTTAAAGTCCACATGACTTTGTCCTGAGGTGCAGAACTGTAACTGAAAGACGTTTAGGGGGCGACTGGTGAAACACATCCAGCTACCTAGCGAGCACCTACGGCGAACAGAACTCTCATTTAATAGTAAAAGGTCACCGCGGGTCGCGTGAGATGAAAGACGCTGAGCCAGAGCATGGGAGAACGGGCTATGAAAACAAGCAGGAGAGCCTCATGAACCACTCTGTAACGTTAAAACTGGTCCGAAGACTGGTTCATGCCGCATTTTTACTGATCCAGGGCTCAGCGGACCGCTGCCATAAAGATCAGTTAGCCGATTCATATCGGATTCTCTTTACACCACTACAGACTACAGATTGTTTGGTGTACAGCTGCATTTACAAACCGTGTATACATTATAATCAACATAAAGGATCCTCAGGATAGCCTGACAGTTACCTGCCTCGCTCTGTGCTAACTTTGCAGCCAAGTCATTTGTAATAAATCGTGTTACGTGCAGAATGCACTCGGGCTTTCCTTTGGCTTTATGTGAAGCCCTGAGCAGCCATTTACAGTATACTTAGAGCGCTGTGTTCAGTATAATCTATCTAGTGTGTCTGCCACCACCAGGATTGATGATAGTCCAGCGTTTTATTAAATTAGGGATCAGCATGAGCTCGGAGGCCATCCCTTCAACTTGACATTACATTAAGCTCTTCTCTTTTTTTTTCCTTTCTCACTTGTTCTTCCTCCCTCTCTTCTTTATCTCTGTCTCGCTTCGCCAACCAATCACTCTCCCAAATTACATTCAATGGCCCCATTATGAATGATGACAAGGCACAGAGAAGACCCGGGCTTCAGTACGGCTTCAATCACAGAGAATACGAACAGAGCAATGCAGTAAAAGTCCTGCCTCCTGCTGTAGGCCCTCAGATGAAATTAGGTTAGCCACACAGTAAAGTGACAGATATTGGTAGAGGAATCTACTGGCATGCAGCCAAAGGGCATTTTGGCAGAGAATCGTAGATGTACTCTGTTAACTCACAGGAGGATGGGGCTGTGTTCAGGTGCTGAAATTAAAGTTTAACTGCCCTGTGATCCAAAGTTTTACTTTTCATGATATTTTAGGAACAACAGGAGAGATAAAGCCCAGGTAGGAGTAGCCAATCAACCAGTCAAGCATTTTGGACAAAGATGGATGGATAATATATTTCATCTTCAGTTAAAATTCCTCCAACTACTTAGGCTGTTTGTTCCATCTCATTACAGCCATCTGGAGCTTCCCAGTCGATTACAAACACCATTTTATCAAACCCACACGTTCAAAACAAACTTAAATCATAGCGTGACCACGCTTTTCATAGGTGGCTCTTAAACTTTTGTCAGATTCCTTCTTCCCATCACCTATGCATCGCCACGTCACCATGGTACGATCTGGTAGATTCACTCCATTTACCTGGATATTGTCTCGCAAACTTTGCCATGCTTTTCTAGCAGTGCAAAATTAACCCTTCTGCCCTCTTCAAATGTACTACCCTCAGGACACCTTCCAGGCAAAAATGTACACGTATAGAAAAATTGCCATTAAATCACCATACTTCAATATTTTTTTCTATTTTTTTTCATAAATCTTTTTAACAACTTCAGACCTGCTCAAAACTACAAAAAAATTCAATAACTCTCAGAATTGTAACCCATTTAATGCCAGTTTGATTTTTTACTGCAAAAAAACACGACAGTGAATTATTTTCCATATAATAAATAGTAGAAAGATGGGGCTTTAGGGGTGATAAGAGTCTTGGATGGGTCAAAGATTCGCAACAAATTGATTTCATTGCATTAATATTTTTCATGTAATGTCAGAAATACCCTCTTGACATCTTAGATGCAAAAATGCCCCCATTGACTTCCATTAAAACCACATTTTTTAACCTCACTGTCACTGCAGTATAAAATCATTCTTTAATGTCTACATTTCAATGTGAAGAAGTCTAGTGAAATTGGACATTTTTACCGTATTACACCAGATCCAACCATGTACTCATTGTAAGACCATGCAAATTCTTGTATTCTTGCCCGTTGTATTATGGAGAGTTTTTGTGTAAGTTTAAAATGGTTAAAATTCTGTAATTACTGAATGTTTGGTAGTTTTGACCAAGGCTGAAGTTGTTAAAGAGATTTTTGAAAAAAAAAGTAGAAAAAAATATAGATGTATGGTGATTTAATAGCAGTTTTTTTTTTGTTTGTTTTGTTTTGTTTTGTTTTTAACATGTACATTTTTGCCTCGAAGGTGTAAAAAGGGTGCCCTCATGTTAGAGCTGGCACTACATAAAAAATACAAGTGCAATCAAATCAGTTTTGTTGCTATTCTTTGACCCATCCAAAACTTTCCTCTGTTAATTTTATGGAAAATAAGTCTTTTTTTGTGTTTGTGTTTTTTGTAGTAAAAAATAAAATATTTCAAATAATCAAACTGGCATTTAAAGGGTTAAAATCTTGAAAATTATTGAATGTTTGGTAGTTTTGAGCAAGTCTGAAGTTGTTTAAGAGATTCATGGAAAAATCATATTAAAAAATATTGATGTATACTGATTTAACGGCAGTTTTTTGTACTTGTACATTTTTGCCTCAAGGGTGTTCAGAGGATACAAAATTCATGGAGAGAGTATGAATGACATTTAAGAGTAAAACATGTTGGATTTCAAAAATTTAACTAGAAAGAAAAGTTCCTGTTAAAATTCATGCCACAAGCTGTAAAATTGACAAAATGATCACAATTTTTTCTTTAAAAAGTTGAGAAAAATGGCCAAAAATGCCAAGGGTTAAAACAGGGCACATTATTTTTGTCAAGCCTTGCTGAGCGCCCTCTTAAACAGTCTATTCCAGACTGGGTGCATGTTAGCAGTGTGCAGTTGTGGCGGGTGTCCACTCCAGCTTGAATGTCCCAGCTTTCACACCATGTGCATGTGCCGTGTGTTGGCCCAGTGCTTTCACAGTCCTACCTTTCTTCATAACTTTTACCTCAGTAAATCTCCCAACAAGTGATTTAACTCATGCATAACTGTGTCAGGAAAGTTCAGACTTAAAGCACTATGTACAAACAAGTTGACTTTTCAACATAAATGTAAAACCAAAATTTTATTTTGAGTATGAACCAGAAGTGTAGTTATCATCCCTGAGATATTCTACTGATTTAGAAATGGAACGCTTCAGCAACAGTTAAAGTTTAGAGACCATCTTTGTTATTCTTGTGCTTTTCGGCTCATGGTCTTCATCAGGGTCATCAAGAAAAGACTGCAAAAAAATATATATACTGAAAACAGGGTAAATATGGCTCATGAAAACAATAGGGAAGTCTTCCATTCTCTGCAGAGATATGGCCATCACGCACTCAGTAAGAAACAGCCGTCAGGTGTAGAATGGTCGGCGTGAATAAAGTTTTTCCCAACTGTGTAAAATTGCTAAGACTTCAAATGTCACACTATGTACAGTCCATAGTATCATCAAAAGATTCAGAGAATCTGGAGAAATCTCTGCACAGAAGACAAGACTGAAGGTCAATATCAAGTTCAATCAGAGTTTTAAATCTTGATTAATGAGTTTATAACATTTAAAGACGCTGCATATTCAGAACCAAAGAGGCCTGATCACATCCAATTATCCTGTCGCTGTCATGGCTGCTATTTTTAAACTGATAACAAGCCTCATGATAGGAATCTCTTTCCAGGAGAAAGTGGCGTTTGTTTATGTGCTTAGAGTTTCTGTGGCTTTTTAAATGAAATGTTTAGGCTCTTCATCTGCAGAATCGCTGACATGAGGACTAAAGATGAAAAAAAACAGCTGTCCTCTATAAGCTGGTCTAAAGCAGCCTCCAATTAAAGGTAAAGTTGGTGTTTTTCAGCCTCATTAGTCCGAGAAAGTTTGTCAAAAGAGAGAAAATTCCTTTGAAATAGCTAAACTAACCCCATCCCCTCCTGTCACAACTTTCCCCGTCCCATCTCCAAACTTTTGTTTTGTCATCCAACATGACGATGTGTGAAATTTTCAAAGGAGAGATTTAGTTAAAAGCGGTCGTCTGAAACGGCACAGAAACCCGTCATGCTGTCAACAGTCAGATTATTTTTAAGAGATGCTGTTTTCGTCTTTAAACAGATGAATAGAAATATAGTATCCATCATGGAAAAGATGAGTTGTCTTCAATCAGAAGGTTGTTTTTGATGATTTGAAGAAAAGTCTGCATCATGATGAGTCTTTGTCAGCTTTTGTGTTTATTTACTTGTTCATTTCTTCTTTAATCATCAATCAGACATGAGTGACTGCATCTGAGACTTAACACACCCCACCTGTTCTGAGCTGTGATTGGTTAATTGGTCGCTGCTTTAATCAACACCTTCTACTTTCACCTGCTACAGACAAGGGCAGAGAGGTTAAAAGCTGGATGTAAAGGACAGTGTTTCACTTCAAAACTTCAACTAAAATGTGTTCCCATCAGTGCACTTGTGGTTAGATGCTGCTCAAACATGATTGGAAATAACAGGATATTTCATTTCAGTTGGAGCTAAGATTTACTTGTTATCTACTGTGGCTTTTATTCAGAAACTTCATGACTTTTAGGAGTACGTTTCCCAACACTTTGGAAGTGCAACAAACGTATTTACGCCCACCAGCATCAGTTGCCGAAGTTCATGCATGTCATTTCCCTTCAGCCTTAGGGAAAAATAAGTCTGCATGCACTTCCTGTCACATGACGTTGTTAAATGCCTGACTGATTTTATCAAGGGCAGAACAGTGACAAATCCTCACAACAAAATGTCATTTTCACATAAAAAATGAAGTTTTTGTGGTTGATAATTATGTTTCAACTTAATCATAAAAGTCTCTAGAATAACCCCAATATTAAATCAGATTTGGTGTGGGGTCATACGTTGTCAATCACAATGTGAATACTCAGACAGCAAGATTGCTCATTTCTCGCTCATTTCAATGTAAGATTGATGTAACATGGCTCAGATTTAGCCAGAGAATTTAACATTGTATGAGGTTCTAAATATGTCGGGGTTCAAAGGTATTTCTTTAGTCAGGCCTGTCTTTCTTCTGGGTGACACCAAAGAGCAAATCAGCAGTTTAGTTAGCTTATAGCTGCTAGCAAACACGTCAACAATGTGGACATGTAGGAGTAAGACTGTCATGTGGAAGAGCCTTAACTACCAGCTAGCTGACTATTAGCACTGAAGACAGTGGCGGCTGATCAATAGGGGGTGCTAGGGCCCCCCCCCCCCCCCCCCATAACTCCACAAAGACAGGACAGATCTTAAGTTCATTGAATAATTTTTTAAACATTTGCTTTAAATATCAATAAATTTATATGAATATAGATAAACTCTATCATGCACTGCATAAAGATGATTTATTGAGAGATTTAAATGTATAATGCGCAATAAATCAGTAGATTACTAATGTTCTAAACGTTTGCCTTTACTTCCTGTTCACTTATTTCCTCCCTGGGGCGCAGAGTCTTCCATTCACTGCCGTTTTAAGGCTGCGCGTGCGCATTCGCTCCTCTTCTGTACAAGAGATAGGAGCCCTCTGGGCGCAACATGACGGCGCCCTGAAGGGAGAAACCACTCGCCAGACGCCAACAGGGGGCAGCAGAGAGATAGGCTTCGTAATTTGAGACACACAGAGGAAGTCATGCACCGTCGGGGTAAATACTGGCTTTCTGCCAGGTATTGTGTCTGCGTTTGTTGTTTAGCTCATCAAGAGATGCTAGGAAGACAGTTAGCATAATGCAATAAGAAAACTCAGTGTAGTGTTTAAGAATAAGGCGTTTTGAGAGGAGGACAAAGAAGAGCTTGGACCTGACTGGCCAGATGTCAGGATGAAGAAAAAAAGCTGTTACTAATATTAGGAAGCAAGTAAGTAAATCGATCAATAAATAAAAGTTTTGTGCATTTAAGCGTTTTTGCTGCATTCAGGTCTGGTATATATATTTTTTACTCAACCAGTCACTATTAAAGCAATGACTACTGTCACCTTATTCCTTCTGTACATTTTTCTATTTAAAATAAACGTTCAATCAGCTCTTTAATATAATTTTGTCATGTATTGAGTTGATAATTTGTGATAAGTTAAAAATTTAAGTTGACTTTGATAAGAGTCAGGGTCTTTAAGAAAACAGGAGGAAGAGTTCACATGCTGACGTCCTCTGCAACAATGAAGTGTCAAAAGACGTGGAGAAACACAGAACCTAAATACACCAGGAGGGATTAGACATGAGGAGACACAGGGACTAATGAGACAGGTGAGTACAATCAAAGTGGAGGCAGGAAGAAAACCAGCTCACACACAAGGGGGGAAAACTATAAAATAAAACAGGAATAAAAACATACATTTACATGATAACAGCAGTTTTGATTAAAAGGCTTGGTTATTACAGTATCACACCTACAGTCGCTTTATAAACAGGGTTTAGTCTTAAGTTTTGGATCCAGCAGACACTTCTTATATGATTAAAAACTGTCAGGTTTCTACTTCCAGCAGGAAGCCAGCTGAGCCCAGAGATTAGAAGTGTACAGTCTTGGAGGCTGTATTTAATTTGGAGAGTAGCTATCTCATTAAAGGTAAAGTGAGGAATTTTCAGACTCATTATCTTTGAAATCTGCGCTGGAAGACGGTTTGTGCTTTGAAATTCATGCCTCTCCCTCCTGTCACATAATTTTCCTCAAATCCCCCTCTCAACTTTTTAATGAAATGTTTTGTTTATTTCCCGCGGAGTGATGAAGTCTGCAGATTTATCTTTTGAGAGGAGGATCATGAAAATAGGAAGTGCCTCTCTCTGATAACAGCAGGATCCGTTATTTCATCTCATTGATCATTTTCATCCCAGGCTGCTTTTTGAGAGCCGGTTTTTTGGGAACAGACGCTGGAGATTTTCACGACAGCTGCACAAAATTTCTTTCTCATTTCTGTGGAGGACTAAAGCTTTATGAGGGGAAGGGTGTAAAACATAAAAGGGCATCAGCTGCATGCAATGAGTTGTATTTCTTCCAACAGAAGGGCGCCTTAGAGGACGCTTTATCTTCAGGATGACTTTGGGAAGGACACCTCTGCAATTCTGTTTCAAATGATGGAAAACAGGCCTAACAGCATTAAGCATGAATTAAAAGGAATACCTAAAGAAGGTGCAGGATGAGTGTGGATCAGTCCAAAAAGTATATCCAGTAGAACATTAATACTGTAGCATTAATGAAGGAGAAAGACATCCTTTTTTACACTGGGGGCCCAATTCACTAAGAGTGAACAGCTGCAAAAAGCTACAGAAACTGAACATCATTTGCTCTGACCCTCCTCTTCTCAAGGTCTAGTTCTCAATGATACCCAGACACAAACACAGACTAAAACTGTCTTGTTATGTGCAGTTTGCATATGATTTTGGTCTGAATGTGGAGAGAAGCTCTCTGCACAAAATACATAACAGCATCGCAGCATTATATGGCAATTGCTGCCCCTAGCATGCACTGCAAAAGTGCGCCAATGGTCAAACTCCCCATGAGTCCCTGCTGGACCAGGAGCTTGATACCAGAGTCAAGAGCCAGCCCAGGCCTCGCCTCCCTGTCGAGAGAAAAACAATAAGAGCAGTGGTATTTTACCGGCGGCTGGAGTCTCCCACTTATCCTGCACATCCAACAGAAGATGGCGCTTAGTTTCTTCTTCTGTGAGCTGCTACTTGCCAGCCAAGATGCGAAAAGCAGCTGTTCCCTGAGGGAAAACACTTTGCCTACCATGGCTGGCTGTGCTGGTAATAGAGCGGTAGCATTAACTGACTCAGCACATCGCAAACACGTGTGTCTGGCCGCTGCCGTAATGGGGGGAATGTTTAGACAGCGGCGGTGTTTTGGGCCTCATGCTGGCAGAGAACAGTTTTATCCAACCAGCCATCCATTTTCGATACCGCTTATCCTATTGGGCACTGGAGCCTATCCCGGCTGGCAATGGGCAAGAGGCTGGGTACACCCTGGACCACTCGCCAGTCAGTTGCAGGGCTTACATATAAAGGCAGACAACAAGGTACACTACAGCCAATTTAGAGTCATTAATTAACTTAATGAGCATGTCTTTGGTGGTGGGAGGAAGCTGGAGTACCCGGAAAGAACCCACATATGCACAGGGAGAACATGCAAAGTCTGACCAGGAAGCCAACCATGACCTTCAGCCCCTGCTGTGATTGAGTCTGACATCCCTGCTTTAAGCCATGCAATCACAGCCTTTCTCTGTAATACAAAGAAATAAAAAAAAAATCTTCATGACTACTTGATATTGCTGCCATTTGTATTGTTTGCACAAGTGCATGTATGGGTAACTGAAAGTGAGATGCTTAATTGAATTCCTGTATGATGGTGATAAGCACACAGAAGAAATAAGATAATGTCACATGATCACACAAATGTGCACACATGCCCGCCTATATAACCATGTGTTAGCAGGTGGCGGTGGCCTCTATAACAGCTCTGCTATTTAATTAATCTGTTCTGCTCTGTGCACACAGCTCTGTAAAGCTGGCATTTATCAGACAGAGATTCACTGCTGTTGCTCATGTTGCTGATTTTCGGTGCGTGATGAAGATACAGAGAACATTTGTTCCAGAGTCAGTGAGCAGAAATAATGTCAGCTCTGTAATGAATACCTGCTTTTATTCATCTCCCTGTTTGCAAGAAACGGCTTCATTTTTATGTGAGTAATAAAGTAGGAAAACAATAAAGGCAAAACAAAACAAGCACATGCTGATAGCTTTTACACAAAGTGTTGTATTCAACTCTGTGCTGTCTGTGCATGAACCGGAGCGTTGTGGTAATTTTGCAATCCCACTGTGACAAAAGAGGAACAAGACAAACCTCTCGAAGTATTACCACAAGTTTAATATTCAAGACAAAGGGAGGTTGGTAGCATGCATTCAGATGCAGCTTTGCTCCGTCCTCTAATATGGTGATCAATACTCTCATCAGTGTTCTGTCTGCCACAAAATAGACTTTTGCAACCATTATCATGTCATTATTAGTTGAAATACAGAAGGCATTATCCATTAGCGCCACCTTCCAGCTACAGTGGTGGGTAGATATAAGTCAACGGCAGGGCAATTTGTGAAAAAAAAAACAGCTCTTATTGGGTCCCTGATCTTCTGAATATGTCTCTCTGATATTTAAAGGACTGACACCTTCTGTGTTTACAGTTAGCCGTGCATTGAAGCTACGCTGCAGCTATGCCATGGTGGCCTACACTGTCATGACTGTTACATACTTGTGTATCGGTGTGTCTGTGTTCTGCAATATTCTGCAAAAATTCTTTGTGGCAGGGTGATTCTTATGCCTGTTCTTTGTCCAACCGCACCTTTTGTGCTTGTTTGTGTGCAGGAAACCATGACAACGATGGCCGGAGCCAACCTTGTGCTTGTGTTAGCGTAGCTTACTAACCTGACGCGCCACACTGATTGTTTCATATATTCAGTGCATGGATGTATTTCACAGTCAGCAGGTAAACCCTGCATACGCTGCCATAGTTTATGAATAGTGGAGTTTGTTGGTGGTTTAAGCTCATGGCGAAGCTGGTCATCTCTTACAAAGGAAGTTTCAGTGTGGCTCTTTGCTCTTTTTTAAAGAATGAAATGTGGCCCAGATGTAATAAAACTGCCACTATACTATAGCTACATCTGAGCTAATCGCAATACTGGCAGCAGCCACTGTTTACAAGCTTCCAGTAGAACTAAACCCCGCCTGTAGCCACCGAGGCATTCTCCTCAAAGATGCTGGTTGGTTAGCTCCGTTTTCAGACCTGGCACAATCGTTTCAGGAGCTTTTCAAGATGGATTTGACTGATGACGCGATGGAATCCAACCAGCCCAACTGCTTTGCAAGCTTAGTTGCTAACTGGACTTTTTTAACTTGCTTTGGCCGGCCACACACTACAGGATTTGAGACCCGATTTGAAGAGGCAAGATTTGCCTCACCTGACAATGATGGGGGTGTATCCTGAGTGGAGCTTCATCGCAAACGATTATTTGTCTGAATAATCCTCGTGTGTATGGTGTCAACATAATTATTTTACTGCTCCAAATTGCATTGTAACCTCCCAGACCCTGAATCCAAAAAATCAAACATGTTTGATATTTATGATTCTAGGTCATATTGCCTCTGAGGGAGTATCCATAACAACCAATGAGAGCAGGCAGATGAGGTAGCATCACAGCCGAATCATACATTTCACCGCTCACAACCATAAACACTGTTTCATTCCTGCCAGGATTTCATCCTGAGTTGTCCCATTATTTTATGATTTTTGCTGCACCTGTAACAAATGCTGCTTGTGTTTTTTAACGTGATCACCGAGGTCATGGGCAGGTCAGCAGGTGTGTGGTCTCCAGTGATCTGACAGTCTGGCTGAGTCGTCTAATGTGTGCATTCAGAGGATTAAAGATGAAAAATGGTTTGAAATCATCCTGATGTCTGTCGTCTCCCATGTTTGTCGTCTAGTGTGTGGCTGGTCTTACTCATACATTTCTCCAGTTACACTGATGATCAAAGATGCCTGAATGCCTGAATGGACTATATGGGTCTGTGCTGCCTCGAACAAGTCTTCAAGACACAAATGCCACAGCCATTGCTGGTTGATGCCTGGTTTTGGTCCATTAGACCAGCGGTTCTCAACCTTTTCAGCCCGTGACCCTGAAAATAAAGGTGCCACAGACCAGGGACGACGAGAATGGACCCGAGCACCCAGTCTCCCATTTCTCTAAAAAAGTTCAACTGTCACCAGCATGTTTACTCCACGATTGAGAAGTAGGCACTCGCCCTAATTTTGGCTTTAAACCACTTTGAAGTATACGTCGGTTCATCAGTTTGTCCCGTTATTGTGTACACTGACCACAATCCTCTTGTTTTCAACTCTAACCAAAGAATAATGCACTGGTCCCTTCTATTGCAGTCATTTAATTTAGAGATAAACACATTAAAGGTGTGAAAAATGTATTGGCAGTTGAGCTGTCTCGTTTATGTTGAATGTATGTTTGGGTGAGCATACATTCAACATCTTAGGGTGAGGGTGTTACATGTGCCTGGCTCTGCATGTTTCCTCTCTCCCTGCGCTCTCTGAGCTCCCTCCTCCCCCTACCTGTCCGGCTTCAGCACACCTGTGTGCTGTTAGCGCTCAGGGTGGAGGAGGGGGAGTATCAGAGTGGCAGGGGAGAGGAGCAGAGCAGAGCAGAGCTGAGCCAGGCACCGTGACACACTCAAAGACAAACGCGTGAGGAGGTTTGGTTTGATTTCGTTAACCTTCTCTTTTCATTGATTATTAATTAGTTAGGTTTATCCAAGCGTTTCGTTTTCCCGTTCTTTCTTTTACCCCAGGCACGTTTAGATTGCTGGGTTTTGTTATTTTTAGTTTGGCTGTAGTCGTCTGTAGTCCTATTTTCTCGTTGTTTTCTTTTCTTGATTAAATAGTTAGTTTCTTTGGTTAGGTAGTTCCAGTTAGGGGGTGGTGGCTGGTCCAATGGCCCATTGCGTGGTCAGCCACGTCCACCACCCCTCTTTTGTTCTTTTTGGCCTGCGGCTGCAGCCCTTTTAATTTCATTGATTTATTACTGTTTGATTAATTAATTGACTTGCTCATTTAAATAAAGCTTGGAAATTTTGGTTAAAACTCAAATCCTTTGTCTGTGTCCTTTTATATGGTATGGTCTTTTTTGGTACGAGCCTTATCTTTATGGTTTAAATTAATTATTTTTAAGAGGCCGTGATAGAGACAAGGCCGTCCATTAGGTAAAAATGGGAGAGCTTTCTGAGGTCCAGCAAAAACTTGGGGACCAAGGAGGTAAGCAAAATAATGGTCTATTGTAAGGTTAAGCTGTGATATCCATATTTCATATTTAACTTGAAAAAATAACCACTCTTATAAATGACACAACTTTCTCTTCTAAATCATGTATGTACTATATAACTGACTTAAAAATGTAAATCTATTTCGTTGAAAAAAAAAAAAAAAAATTAATGGGTAAAAATGTTCAAAAAATTGGTTAATAATGGCAAAAAAAGTAGAACGGTGTTGAAATTGATCCTGAGAAGCAGCAGAAATGGCAAAAAATTATATAGAAATGGTCACAAATTACCAAAAAACTGCAAAAATTGGTTACAGTGGCCAAAATGGGCATAAATAATGGTAAAAGAGCATTAAAAAGTGGCTGAAAAGGCTTAATTTGGCAAAAATTGGTGGAAATCTGGTGAAATGGGAAGAAAAATTGAAATAAACTGGCAAAATAGTGATAACTGAGAAAGAAAAATAGGCAAATATTGGCAGAAATTGGTCAAACTGGCCAAAATGGGCATATCAGATAGTGAAATATGGTTAAAATGGGAAAATTGGGCATAGATAGTGGTAAAATGGGGTAATAGTGGCAAAAAATAGTTCAACAGAGGCACTATTAGGCTTTTGTAGCAAGAATTGATTTAGAAGTGGCACCAAAACAAAGCAGAAAACAATATTAATGAATACTATTTTTATTGCCTTTTCTTGAAAGTGGACGTTTTTGTCCTTAATGACTGGAAATGGTGCTTAATTTTAAATTGGATTTTATACAAAATCTACAAACTGCTTTTTTTTTTGGTCAAATCTTTTGATCAATTTCAGTTCTAATCAAAAAAAAATTGACTACTGGATCATTTTCAGAATTTTAACCCTTTAAATGCCAGTTTGATAACAGGATGATCATATTTTTTTCTTAAAAAACACACAAAACAGTAATTATTTTCCATATAACTAATGTTGGGGGGGTGGGTGTGTTTTTTTTTAAATCAGTCCTGGGTATGTCAAACATTCACCAAAATACTGACTTAGATGAATTTTTTTTTTTTATCACCTGTTTTAAAATTTACTTCCTTTTTGAGTCACTTGTGGAGAAAAATGTCCCATTAACTCCCATTCAGACCACTTTTTTTGTATCTCATTTCTATTGCATGATAAAATCATGCATTCTGTAATATTATGGTTTCATTTTTGAGAAAAATAGTCAAATTTGTCTGATTTAAAAAGCCACTAACAGCCAAAATGGTGAGCACAGAAAGAGGAAAAATCTGCCCAAATGGACAAAAATGTCCCTAGTGATGCCTGAGGGTTAATACAACTCAGCAGGAACTTAACTCAGAACTTCTTTTAAATCTTCCAGCTGTGTCTGCATGGTATTAGTGCTATTTATTCTTTTTTGTTTCAATATAACTTCTGAGTCCATGATTATGAGTTAAATCTAACCGTTTAACTCGGCTGTTTTTCATTTTACCAAACTGAAGGTGGCTGTATCGGCTCCACTCCAGCAGGAATAAAGTGAGTACTCCTCTTTGTCAACAAGATGCCTTAGAGCAAAGCACTTCAGGATGGAACATTTGTTTACTCAGGTTTACGGTTTCGTTTCCACCCTTCAGAATGAAGACACTCGCTGCTGATCATTCTTTAAAGGAGAGAAAGCTTCATCCCTGACAAGAGCTCAGATGGATGTCAGCAAACAAAAGGCATCTCTTTCATCCCTCCAGGATCATATTTTTGTCAATCACCAGCGACAAACAGGCAGAGATTGTGAATAATCCTCTGACACGGTGACAAACTTGTCACAGTCGTGATGGTAGATTTAAGCAGAGCTGTTAGAAAAGGGAAGCAGGTTGTGCTTGAACTTTGGCATCTCTGATCTAAGTAGCTTTTAGAGAGCAATGATGGAAAAGCACATCCAGGCTCATCAAGCCTCTCTAGACTAAATCAAGGTTAAAGAATAAATGAAAAGTTGTCAAGTCTTATTTCAGGCATGCAGAGAACGGCAGCCATCATTTCACTGCAAAGGAATGCATTAAGCAGCACTCCATTCAAAGTGATGGATGCTGATGTGTTTGGTAAAAGTGAACTTTAAATGAGGTAAAGGCTGCATTAAACAAACTTATACTGAAAACATCACTTTGAAATGTTAGTTTAAAGTGGGGGACTGAGTTGTATTACATACACCTAACCCAGGGTTCACATTTATAGGAGATAAGTTGTTGATGAAAACTGTCTAAACATCCAAACTCGCCTCCAGCTTTCACATAATATGGCTGCAATCACTCAGCTCCATTAGTACCTGCATATTCATTTCAAAACTGAAACTGGAGTTTATTAAAAAGAGAGAGCTAAGGAAGAGTGTGCTCTCTGCTACAAGAAGAGTAGAGCAAATTTACTATTAAGTTTAAAAAGGATACATAATAAACATGATAGCAAGAGACGACTGTAAACAACTCTATTAAACACAAGAGGATGAGTTTTTTTATTGAATCCTGCACAGAAAGTATTTCAGTTTGTCAGTTACAACTCATTTATGTTATTATTCTTAAGCTAAGGAGGAAGTCTTTTATTGCAAAATGGATGCTCTGCTCTAAAGATGCTCCCTGGGTTAGTCACTTTCCATGGAGCACATAGCTAGAAACCCCCATATGGATGGATACACCAGTGAGAATGCATACTGAACACCATAAAATCAGTTCAAAAGCAATTAATACATAGTAGCATGAATGTCAATGTGAGGGTTAAACAAGCTTTCTGCTATAAAGGAGGAGGCTGGGGTGGAGGAGGTTAACCTTTGCCAGCAGCAGCAGCATGGTGCATCAGCATTGTTTTTTTTTTTCCATTCGTTTTTTTTATTCATTTTATTGTCATTGTACAACGTACAATTAATTTGTTTCTCATTAAATATTGTTTCTCATTAAATATTGAAACTGCTCTGGGATATGTGCTGTTTTTTAGTCTGTTAGTTTTGGTTCTTATTGTCCTGAACCGTCTTCCTGAGGGTAGCGGCTGGAACAGGTGATGTGCTGGCTGGGATGAGTCCTTCAGGATGCCCAGAGCCTTCCTGTGACAGCAGGACCTGAACAGCCCCTCTAAGGAGAAGAGAGCACAGCCTATGATTGTCTGTGCTGTGTTGATGATTATTTATTTTTTGAGGTCATTATTTCCGAGGCTGTTTTGTCTGAAGCCATTTTTCTAAAGCTACTTTATCAAACAGTATTTACATTTTTAATGCCCTTTTTTAAGGCTGTCTGAGATTTAAGGCTGTCTCTTATCCCAGATGGACTTCCTGAATCTGTTTTTGTCTCAGACTTGTTTTTAGATGCTATCAAGTCTGAGGCCCCTTTGTCTTCTGTGACTTTTTCTTGTCAGAGGCTTTTCTGTCTCAGTCTGCTTTATTTTAAGGCATTACTTCTGAGAGTTTCTTTCTGATACTGTTTTGTCTGAAACTTAGTTCCTAATGCATCTTGTCTGAGGCTGTTTTATCTGAAGCCATTTCTTCTGAGTCCTTTATACCAGACTGACGTACTGCTTTAACTGAACTCTAACACATGATGGACGGGGGTTGACTCATTCATCCGTCTCCACTGCTGTCATTCCCAGGATGATCAGCATTATCATCTGTCTTTTTATTGGTTCAAACTTCCATACATAATAAAACACTGATATTACACTCAATATGTGTGGGCCAGCTGAGAATAATGAAGATGAGGGTCGAAGCCTGGCCATTAAAAAGACAAACTGTGAGAAGGCTTTAGAGTGAGTTTACAGGACAGTAATCCTATACCCATTGCTGGTTGTAATTACGTAAAGAGAGACCAGCATGAGAGAGATAATGAGATAGAAAGGATGGTAAGGCTTCATACAGTGGGGAGATTATTGGAAGAAGATGAGAGAGAAAGAGAGGATAAGCTGATGCTTCAATGTAAAGTGACAGCCACAGAGAGGAACAAAAGATGGGCTGAAACAGAGAGGGAGAGGAGGACGAGTACGTAGAGATCAGACAGAGGTAAAGGGGAGATGACAGGAAGAAGAGCAGAAGGAAAAGAAGAACAGTAACGGACATTTAGAGAAAGGAGGGAAGGGAAAGGTGACAGGTCAGAGAGAGAGAGAGAGAGAGAGAGAGAGAGAGGGAATATGTGAGAGAACCAGCAGTGAAACATCCATCATCTATGCTGTGGTTTCCTCAGGGGACCTGTCCTACCATAGAGCTGTATATAATATGAGTAATGCAGACTTCATTATTTGCCTCCTCTACCATGTGTGAGTAAAGTCTGTTCCTATACAATGACTACAACATCCCAGCACTAATGCCAGATTTACCTGGCTTAGTGAGAACACTGATTTTTTTTTTTTTTTTTTCTCCTAAAGCAGTGAAGCGATGTTTAATTCTTTGGCTCAGTGGAGCGTCCTGTCAGTTCATCAGACCCCAATGCATGCTACGATGTACATTCCTGATGCTTAAAGTCTGATTTGCTCTTCTGCTGCTTCTTTACCTGCTTCGATTTATGCATTTGCTGCTTTTACATCTCATTTTATTGCTCCTCTATCTTCAACTTCCTCTGATTCTTCCATCTTCATTGTCATTGCAAAGTGGTTCCCAGTCTGTTTTACTGAGGGCTTCCCCTCCTTTTTTTTTTTTTTTTTTTAATTAATGCAAGACATACAATACAGACAAAGACCAAGACATGTAACGGGAAGGACAGGATAGATAACATACAAGCAGGCTTTTACTATTTTGGGGGCAGATAAACAAAACAAAAAGACGCTGTTCTTTGTGTGTATGAGTGTATATGTGTGTGGTTGTGTGAGTGTGTGTGTGTGCATGCAGATTTTCTTTGTGAGAAAGTTATTAAGATGGTCAAAAGTGGTTGAAGGTAGTCAGGAAAGAGGATGAAGAAATAAAGAAAGATCCAGAGAAAGGTTGCAGCTATGGTGAGACAGATAATGTAAATAGATAATGGAAATTGTCAGTTACTAGCAGGATTGCAGCCCACCCCTCCCCTCAAGCAGCCGGCCTTGGCCTGAGCACCGTCATATTAGAACATACTGAGCCATTAAAGTCAATTATACTGAACCAACATACTCTTCCCTCTGTTCTTTCCTTTTTTCTCCCCTTTCCTCTTCATTTCATTTTCTGATTATTTTTCTAGAGTGTTGGTTATGGATTAAAGGACCACAGGGGCAAGGGCTGAGGCTGGTCCCCAGACAAACAGCCCCCAGACCCTGAGGAGGGAGCCTGTCTGCCATTAACCAGGATGGCCCATCTTTTTGACCATTTATTTTCAAGACTTGGGCAGAGCTTAGTCCTCTGGAAAACAGCACCCAGACCCTGAAAGGGGAGCCTATTTGCCAGTGAAGGGGACAGTCTGCCAAATTTATTTTATATGATTCTCATGAGATTTAAATTGATTTTTAAAGAAATGAAATGAAAAAAAGAAAGAAAAAATAAAAAAGAAAAGAACAAACAGGGTGCTCAGGAGAGGTCCATTGCTACCGGGGAGAAGGAGGGATAGCATCCTTGAAGCTAAAACTGTCATTAAACTAAGAGTGAAGGTGGTGGTAGGAGTAATAACAGTATTATTAGAAGTAATAATGATAATAAATAATATCAATAATAACAATATTAATAATATATTTCATTATTTGTGCTCTTAACAGGTAGTTGGATATAAACTAAAGTATGATCAGGGAAGCTGAGTATGCTAAAGCAGAGATAAGATAGAAATGAATAATCCAAGAATGTTTGTGTCAGAGGTTAATGTGTAGTCTATGTACATGTATAACATGCTAGGAAAAAAACATGGCGTCCTCCTGGTGAGTTTTTAAGATCAGACTTACTCGAAATGCATGTATGTAGTGAGTGTTTAGTTAAATATCCATGAGAGATAGAAATATCTATCCAACAACATGAACTTTTCTGATCATGCAGGGTTCACTTTAAGATTTTAATTTCAAAATTTAAGATTTTGTTAACTCTGATATTTTGATGGTTATTACTCGGAAATTTACGACTTTTTCAACTCTGAAATTCTGAGTTTGTTTTCTTGTAAACATAGACCCTTAAAATCCCCAAAATGTCTGCCCCCCTTTTTGAAAAAATCTTTTTTGGATGGAGATCTTTGAGACCCCCTATAGTAGTTATGTTCCCTTCCATGCCGAGGCTTCGAAGCGTGTGTCGAGTAGTCCGGTAAGATTTTTGTTGAAGCGCGTATCGAGGTTTGTGTTGCAAGCTGGCTGTACCACGTGACTGATTCAGGTGCTGGTTCACGGGTGTGGCGTGCGATTCGAAATATACAAAGCAACACAAGCACATCACAACCCTCTCAACAATTTGTTTCCACGTTCCTTTTTGACACAGCCATTGTATTATAAAGACAGACACCATTTTAACAAGTTTATAATTTATGTATTGGCATTCCATTAGTTTATTCAATCCAAAGCTTCACACACCAAAGCCATGTATTGTAATAGTCATTCTACCTGTCGTACATGTATTGTCAATAGATGGCACAGTGGAACAAATGAAGCACCATGAAGCTTCGGCCAATGAGTGAAGCTACTGGATGGAAAGCTTCTATGCTTCATGAAGCTTCAACTCACCATCACTACCCTATAGGGGTGCCTGGACTTCAGGTTTGGAACCTCTAGACTAGGCCATCTGTTCGTCCCTGGTCTAGCAATGTAGCAATTTTTAAAAATTACAGACTGAAATTGCTTCCGTTGCAGTTGCTTCTAAGAAGTGACAATATGGTACAAGGTGCAAAAGAAAAATGTCACAGTGGCCTTAACTCTTTAAGCGCCAAAGTCGCAAAATTGCGACGAGCAACATTGCTGAATTAAACAGGCTCTAGCTGCAAATATGGTGCCCAATGTTGTTTCTACTTTACACCAGGAGATGGCAGACATGAGTAACTTCAATCCCAGCAGCATTTGTAGGCGTGTTTCTATTCAAAGTTTTGGAGAGAGTTTGAAGATGCGCTGCTGGTCGAGGAAACGAGGAAGTGGTAGTAGTGGTTGTAGTCGGAGCGTAAAAGAGAGAAAGAGAGCGAATTGTAGCGAGAATACTCACAATGCCAGGAGGAATAGAGATTTATTTACCCCTCTGACGATGACGTTCAGTCGTCCATTGAGACGACTGAGATTTTAGTGAAGTTTAAAGAAAATCCCTTAAAGTGTTCTTGAGGTAATCATGTTTAAAAGAATGGATGAAAGACCCCCCAGGCAACCTTAATACAGGCCCCGGTTATCACCGGCACTGAGGCATAAAATCAGAGCTGTCGCTGCACATGAGGCATGAAGTCAAAACCACGAAGGCTGCTTTAACTCACCTGGACATGCACAAACTTTCAAAGTAATCAAACCTAAACAAGCTCACTCTTTTTCTACTTTTATCCTCAGGTGGGTGATTGCAACCATCTGAAAAAAAAAAAAACCCTAAACATCTTTTAGTCTCTTATTTATCTTTGAAATAATAAACCTTCTTTCCAGGATAGCTGGCATTTCTGCTGAAAATGTTTCTGCAGCTCCAGTTTGACCCTTAAAAGTGACTTTGTTGATAAAAAAGGAGGCATGGTTTAATCTGTGATGAGTTATCTCTAAAAACTTCTCAACCTCAGAAAAAGAGGGACGCCCTTGCTAATTTTAGAGATAAAACACAAAGCAGAGAGGATGAGAGGGATGAGTCCTGCGCGGCTAATCGAGTTAGACTTTATTTTTGCTGAGTTTCCAAAACGAGAGATAGTCTGATACTTAAAAAGCTGAAAAGCTGCACATCCAAATGTCTTCATCTGTCCTGACATTAGCACCCTAAAGAGGCTATTTCTGCTCCTGTACTATAATATCACACTGCATGAGTTAATATACACAACGCAATTAGAGGAACGTGATTACAATTACATTTAAAGCCGATAAGAAAGGCACACAACTGCACAGATCGGTTTAATCTCTCACATGAAGTGGAAATGATTCAAAGTAATTACAGCACATATCATGAGGAAAGGAGTTCCTCAGGGTGAGCATAGATCCAGGAGTCATTACACCAAATCACAGCCCACATAATGAAACAAGGATATTAAATGTAAATGCATAAAGAGAATTGCATTTCAAACTGGCCATAGATTAAATCTAATACCCTACATTCAACTACAGCACACATAATAATGCTCTCCTTATTTGCCCTCTAAGGTGCATCCTTATTCCTGTATAGCTCTTTAGTTCAAAACAGTCATCCATAACTTTAATTAAATGCCGATCTTATTAGGAGAATAAATAAAATACTGCTTAGTGACGCTGTCTATAAACCTGGATTATTAGTGCCAAACAAGCATAGTTAATGAGGGATTATTACAGACCGGTGGTATGAGTGGAAAACTTTCCTCGGCATTTACAGTGTCATTAAAAAGTTCTCTTGAAGTGCTTCTCAGCAAGTCTTTGACAGCATCATACCTGCAGGAACCATTAGGCTAAGTTCATTTGAAGCATGTGGAGAATATCCGCTATGATCATGAGTGCCAAATTCAAACTCCACATGTGAACATTTCCTCTGAGGAGTCTGTTTAATGAGGACCGCCGAGGTTTCCATCAGAATCAAAGGTTTTATCTGAGACCTGCTGAGGGGGGCAGATGTGTAAAATGTGGGAGGTTTGTATGTTCTGAAGTTGGCATTTATATCAGCAAATTTCCTCCAAAGAAACAAGCTTGTTTGCTTAAAAAAGTGGCCAGTAATACAAACTAGGATAAAGGTAGTTGCTGTGCAGTAAATGGGCTTGTTTTGTTGTAAAGTTCTCTGGTATTTTGCATTTAACTGCTGATGTTACAGGAGGTTTGCATCCCTTGCCTCAGGAGCCTTGGGGCGTAGGTTTCCCTTAAACTGTGCTGCACGTACAAATTAAAGACCTACAAACGTGGGGTATTCCTGATGCTGCAGCAATCAGACGAGCTACGATGAGGCAAACCCTTAGGACTCTCATCACTGGACTTGAAGGAAATCCCTGCACACTAAATGCTGATCAAGCAGGCTGAACGTTGTTTAGGCAGTCGGTCTGAGTCAGTCCCTGGAACACGAGACAGTCTAGCTGCAGACCACATCTTTCAGATGCAGACCAGTCCTATGGGACTCCACCTCTGTCAGGACAGAACTACACTCTAAAGTAGTGTTACTCAACCCGACTCAACTAAAGAGCAAAATTGTTCAAAAATACCTTTGCAAGAGCCATAATCTAAGTGGTGAAAAATGGCAAAAACAGCTTGAAGTAGCAATAAAAATAAGTTAAAGGTGGCAAAAAATGGTCAAAAAGCAACAAAAATGGGTGAGAAAGGGTGGAAATGGGGAGGAAAAAGAGGAAAAGGGTCAAAAAGGAGCAAAAATAGGTGAGAAGTGACGAAAAATGAGTTATAGGTGGTAAAAATGGTCCAAAAGTGTCAAAAAAAAAATTACTGAATAGGACTAAAATTGACAAAAAGCAGTCAAGAATGGCAAAAATGGGCAAATAACAGGAAAAAAGTGATATTTATTGGCAAAAGGTAGCTTAAATGGGCAAAAAATTGAAAAAATGGTGAAAAACAGGCAAAAATGTGATAAAAGTGGCAAAAAAAGTGTCAAAAATTGGCAAAAGAGTGGGGAAAAAAGTGGTATTTGATGTAAAAGGTAACTAAAAGGAGCAAAAAAACGGGATAAAAGTAGCAAAAATAGGCAAAATATAGTAAAAAGCAGTGTTATTCAATGGCAAAGTTAGCTAAAATTGGCAAAAATGGGATAACAGTGGCAAAAATTTGGAAAACAGTGGGGAAAAAGTGGGAAAAATGGGCAAAAATTTAGGATACATCTGGTTTTTAAATGGCAAAGGTAGCTTAAATGGCTGAAAAGTGGCAAAAAATTGTGAAAAAGGGCTAAAAAGTTTCCCTTTTTAAGGTTTTCTTTAACACATTTAAAACTAAGACATAAAGGAGCCACAAATAATCACAAAAGAGCCACATGTGGCTCCAGAGCCACACGTTGAGTATCACTGCTCTAAAGGCTCATTTATGCAGTCATGCAACTGTCATTGCCCTCATACTGACGTGGATCTGTTATGATGGAGTGGACAAAAACTAATCCACTAGATGGACTTGGAAGTTAAGAGCAGCTAATAGGTGCAGCATGCTGTGGAGTCTTGTTTTGTAAGGTCCAGATCACCAAAATTTGGACGTTATTGATTGCATTATAAAATGGACAGAGCATGCTTTTCACCTTCAGTATTATAGAGTGAAGCAAAAATATAACTATTCAAAACTTGTGTTTTAGTCAAGACATGCACAATGTCATGAGATGGGAACATCTGGATGTTGAAGTATTTCATTGTAAGATAAAAATAAGTGCAAGAAAAAGAAATGCAGAGCATTGGCATATCACAGAGTTTAAACAACCTAGAGATACAAGGTGAGGCAATTGATTCAAAGATGTTTTTAGAGGGAATCCACATATTTTTGAGTTTGTGAAGCTGTACATAAATTAACTCAAACAGTGAGTAAATTAGACAGTCAATGAGCTAGTCTAGTGCTCAGTTAATTAATGCTCATGTGTAAATTTCTGCATGCATGCACATGAAGCCACGCAGATGCTCATGTGCAGTATGTTACTGTTTTTCTCCTCTGGGTGGCTGCTTTCATTCCACACCCCTGGGAGTTAACTTGACTGATTAGCTGCAGAGCATTAATCAAAGTAACTAGCCAGGGAAGACGCACGGAGCAGTCAGACACATCGTTCATCTGGAGGACGCACTTCAGCGAGGTCCATGGAGACATGGAGCTGTTGTCAAGATCTTTAACAGCACAACATATGTGTTTGTAGACAATACATGCACAGCCTTAGGCTGATTCTCCTCTATGATTGAATGCTTTATTATAAAAGGATTATCAAGATGATTGTGATAATACAGAGAGAGTGCATGGGAGTGTAAGTGACCATTGTGTCACCACTCTCTTGTGCACGCTATCTAAAGCACAGGGGGCGTGCCTGTCCACATTATGCTGCCTTGTGAAGCTCAGTCCAGGTGCAGAGATCAAAGTTGTGCTAAGAGCCTTGATTTTATGGCTGTGTTTCGATTGTGACAAGAATCAAACCACCAACCCTCATTCTCTTTAAAGAGATTGTTATTTTTTTAATTTGCTCTAAGAAGAAGCAATAGTTGCAGCTTTAGCCTCCAAGGACTTTAGTGGGTGGTGCCCCTTTAAGAAGACTAGGAAAGCTATGCTTTACAGCAGGCTAATTCGATTAGCGGCCCAGAACCAGCCTCCAAGTGGCCCAGCCTGTGGTCAAGCCAGAGAAGGGCTGACCTGATTCACAGGTTTTTATAAATTCCCACAGTATTTCAGACTGTGAATGCAACACCCTGCATAGCCTAGCAACAGTCTACCTACAATGCACAGCATAGTTTTGAAGCGTGGCTAGTGATAGTGACAGAAGTAGCCCCAAGATACAGAGTATAAAACATGTCCTTTTCAACTGTAGCTACAACTGTGCAAATGTAGTTTTTATGCACTTTAAGATATGCCATGGTAAGACTGAACAAAATCATTATTTAAATATATTATTTTATTTTTTCATTCTATTCATTTGATTTTTATGAAAGTAAAAAAAATCTTTTCTTCTACCTCAGGATATGTTCAAATACAGCTCTGTTGTTGTGTTTTTATGGACTTTATTATGTGTTTGTCATATTGCCAAATTTAAAAGGGAAACTATGAATAAAAAGTGCATATTTTTCATCACAGTTATCTGTATTGGTCGAAATTTGGCCTTACCAGCTGCTTAATGGGCACCGAACATAGCCCAGCTACATTTCATGATTTTGAAATTTGGCCCGTTGAATTTGTAACTGAATAGCCCTGCTATACAGCGTAGCGGACAAGAACAGATTCTCCGTGTAATGTAGTGAGTTTTATGAACAAATGGGCCAAAAAACAATGTTGCCTCAACTGCTATAACAAAAAATTTTTGAAGCGCTATACACTTCACCCAGAATGCCTCTATGTTGGCTCTATTTTGCAATGCAAGCTTCAGCTACTGGCAACGTGTTCTACCACCTCAGTGTAGCACAAGTTTACTTTTAAAATCTTAGAATAAACTCATAACCAACATAAGAAATAGTAAGGCTAACTTAACTCAGAAAACTCTAGACTGGAAAAGAGGAAGAAACAAACTGAGATCAATATTTAAACTCAGGAGACTTGAATGAGGGTACTCCAAATTCTTTTATTAGAAATTTTAAACAAAATAAACATACAAATTGAATTCTCATGATAACACAAAATAGCAATGAGTCTTTTTCAAGCTCTTTGGTTCAATAAGATAAATGAAATTTCCAAAACATTTCAAACCTCAGTTCAATAAAACAAAAGAAAAAAACATATACTTTTCAAGTCCTTGGGGGGTTTCTAAAAGTCAACGTATAGGGCGCTTTCACACCTACATTGTTTGGTCTGGACTTTCTGAATTTTTCTGTTTGGTACGAACCAAAATGATAGGTGTGAAACCTCCCCTGGACTGTGGTCCGGACCAAACAGCCAGGTGAAACGGAACCACGGTCTGGTTCATGCCCAGTGTGAAAGCATTATTCTGAAAGGTTCGGACCTTCGTATCAATGACAGGAAATTACGACATGACTACCGGCAAAAGAAATCCATCACCATAACAAAATGAGCCGCGGAAGAGCCCACAACAATCTCACGCTACCGAAATTAACCAGAAGCCTGGACAGGGTGGGCTAACAGTAGTTGCTTTACGTTACGTGAGGAGTAGCAGTGTCCGTATTTATGTTAAATGGGGATTGTCCAAGCACGGAAAACTTCATAAAATTGTAGATAAAGTTATACCTCACTATTGACAGCTCATCTTTTCAAGAGCTTTACAACACATAGCTTCTCTCCCGAGTCGGTGTTGCAATGGCTCACAGGATTGCATACTTTCTTCTCCTTTCCTGTCGATGGCGATAAAGTTGTCGTCTAATGATGAAACTCATCAGACGAACTCGGACCAGCCTTATTTAAAGATCTTCAAGTTGTCGGTTTTAGTAGTAGAAAATCAACATCAATAATATGATGGTGGGAATGACGATTTCATTCATTGTTTACAACATTCAAGACTCACGTTATTCAACGTGTTGACGTCAGACGCCCGCCGGCCGAATGGCCAATCAATGTAAGCTACAGAGACACGCAATCTACGTAGTTGATGACGATATCACGTAGGTTCGTCATGTAAAGTCTGTTAGCCGTTTGCAATAATGACAGTGTGAAACCCAAACAGACCGAACCAAATGTAAACAATGTAACAAACACATGGACCCTGGTACGGACCTTGGTCCGGACCTTGGTCTGGACTTTCAGGTGTGAAAACACCCTTAAATCCTAATAAGGGAAAGGCAAACGTTCGTTGGTTCTACCAGCGCAGTAAGGCCACGTTGGGTGAGGGGAAATGATGTTGATTCGTCCTGGGTTTAGCTCGCCATTGGGGGATCCTGGTGGAAAAAACCTGGCCTGGGTAAACAAGGCCAGAACAAGCATTTCAGATGTTTTTCCATGTAAAGTTAACATTAACTTAAATTTGAGCACATGTGCTATCTCAACACAGTACTGTTTTCACTTTTATAAACAAATGCCATGCAGTAAACTCTTAATCAATCATTGAAACTTAACAGGCGGGAAACGCCACTCAACTCACTTTTTTGTTGTTGAACAGGTTTTAATAGAGGTTCAATTCATGACAAGTTCTAATGATGTTTAAGTTTTAATCAAAGTTTGAGCAGACTCAGTTGCAGTGATGATGCCCGTTTGCCTCTCCGTGTGATATAAAAAAGTGACACAATTGAAAGATTACATTTTAAAACACTTTTCTCAAAATTTACAGTACATCATTTTAACACCACATTATCAATTAGGTTTATCATTTTCATCTTTTTCACCTTTAAATTCCTTAGTTTAAAGAATAAATCTGGTCATTTTGTGACCTGAGTTACATCAGCATATCTGAGAAAAAGGAATAATAAAATTATATCAAAACTAAAATGAAGAAACTAACTTACATATGGATACTGGTCAGCAGGAGAGATCCTGAGTTACCTGGTGGTGTAGGTGTTCAAAATGTGCTCATGCTCATGAAGGCTGCTGTTGTCAGGACTGGGACTTAGTAACACTAATTCAGGACCTTTCTGGTCCTAGATGTGTAGGATTAAAAAAGTTTCGAAAAGCATTGTTCAGTCATGTGAAGGGAGCATTTTAAGACATAATTGAGTTTTCTGCTAGGACTGTAATTTAGCCTGATGGTCTATTTGCAGCCAACCTAGCAGCAGCTTGGACATTAAGCGTGTCACTTAGCGAATACCTATGAGTATATATGTTCTCTCTACTGTATGACCACATGACTAATCTACACAACACACATGGAGCTGATGGATGTGCAGTTTAAAGTGTGGGGCTCAGCACGTAATACGCTTGGGAGGAAGCTAACAAGCAGATCGATGCAGAAATGCTCGATAACGCTTTTTGATCGTCTGATTAACCATCCATCTTTCTTTTAACCCCTCCTTTCTTCCACATTCTCCTTTTTCATCGGCCCGCCTCATTTCCACTCAGGCGACAATGCTTTAACCAGAGAGAGTGAATTATCACAGCTGCAACACTTTTCCCACCGCTGCTTGGTGCCTGTTGAGGAGCTCCGTGCCCCCCACACCCACTCATTATAACCCCATCGATCCCAGACTGCACCAGTCTGCTTCAGTGACCACGCTGTGGGGAACTGAGAGCAAACGCAGCCAGCACACATAATGCACACATACACAAGCATGCAGTCGCAGGTCCACGGATTCACAATATGTTGTCATACACCATAACAAAGGTATTGACCGCACAGAGTCGATGGGAGGGTATTTAACGAGTCGTCCCACTGACTCACAAAAAGAGCAAATCAGCAGGGAGGGTCCGCAGGGTCTCTGCTGCTGTTATGTCATCTGACAGCACTGTTGCCATGAGAAAGAATTTACAGCTCTAAAATAAGAGGGACATGCACATATAAACGAGCACAGATGGATGAGCAGGCTGTGGAGATGATAGACCAGTTTAAGGACAAACAATGAAAAGATGGTATAAAATCCATCAAAGTGAATCATTGTTTGGTCATTTGAGAAGCACACAAACACATAGAGTACTGCTTCAGTATCTGGAAACAAAAGCCAGTGGGTGTAAACACCACATGGCTTTACAGCAGTCATTTTCATCTGCTTCACACTTTATTTAGGTATGGCTTCAAATCTTTCACAGTTTTTCAGAAATAGACAATGAGGGCAACATAATATCCAACTGAACTTTATTTTTTAAAACCCAGAATGCATACTTTAAGAGGGACAGAGCATCACCAACTAGTGGTTATAATTATTAGGGGCAACTTGGCATACGCCCACTATGATTAATGGGGGTGGGGGGGCTTTGATGGTCAAAAAATGAGATAAAATTTGAAATCACAAGTTTTAAAAGGGACATATTTTACTATTTTAAGACGAGTTTATATTGGTCTCAGAGGTCCTCAAAACATTCCTGTGAAGTTTGTTGCTAACTCCCCATATGAGGTCATGAGGGGAAAATCTGAGAATGGCTTGTTTCAGCACACACTCTCTGAAAGGTCATGAGGGGATTTTTCTGGTTCTTGAGGGGATTGTGGACAGGCCAGGGGCACATATTTTTGTTAGAAAAACCTAAAAAAAGGGGAGATTTTTGTATAATATGTCCTCTTTAAAGATAAAAAAGATGCATTTTTTTAAATCATGAGTTTTAAAGGTGAACATGAGATAAAATTCAAAATCATGAGTTTCAAAAGGTGAACAAAATGAGATAAAATTTGAAATTTTGAGGTCAAAATATGAATATACTTGAAAAGTTGTTTCATCTTAAGGGTCACAATGAGATAAAAAATTTCAGTTTTTTTAATCAAAATATTTGTACTCTTTACTTTTCCAAATGTTTATAACTTATGAAGGACATTTTAAATAATCAAGTTTAAGTTTACATTTTTAAACTGGAGGTAATTTGCAGACCTCGTACCAGTGGGCCAGTTAATATAAAAATATGATGTGATCTTGAGGGCCAGGTTTAACTGTACCACGGGTCGGAAATGTCCCACGGGCCTTGTATTTGCTCTGTAGTTTTAGGTCACCTGGAGTAGCAACCCTACCTCTTTGTTTGTCATTAGCCATATTTCTATGTTTCCTCCTCACTGTTGTGTCTCCTGTGTCCCTGAAAGGCAGAAAAAGTCCAGATGATGTTGTGGTTTGCATTCACACATGCAGCTCACCTGGAAAGTTGTGAGGAGTTTCGTGCATGTGTAAAAAACGGCTAACTGAGGAGAGTCTGTTTTAATTTCATCATGCCGTGACTTCTTTACAAATCTAATCTTGTACTCGTTCTAGATTCTTCTGTGACTGTGACGTACGGTGGATGACTGCATGCAGAGAGCAGGTCTTACACAGTCTCCTCATTGTGTGCATAAGTTCAGTCAGAAGCTGTGTCATATTCTGGATTAGACATTCTGAGAGCAGCAGAAATGTTACTTAAGATTTACATTATCATCACTGCTTCCTCAGAAAGAGAAAAGCCTCAGGGCTCTGTCTCCCAGACAGGGTTTAAGCTTATCCTAGATTAGAAAATCATATACAGAAACCCATTTAAAAATCCTTGAAATAAGATTGGCCATAATCCTTGTCTGAGAAACATCCTTACTGAACGTTTAGAGGGAAACTTAATCCTTTACATTACATTTTGGATCTTAGCAGTATAAAACTGTATGCAATGTCAATAAAATGTACATTCTGATTCTTATTGTAGGAGAAAGCTGCAGCTCAGTTTTTCTTAGGCTGATTTTTTACACCCATAGCTCTTTTGCTTTGTTCTGTCTTAGGTGATATAATCATTCGTTGTTGCATTTTCTCTCTTGGGTCATTTTGTGTTCACAGTGAAATAAGGCCATGCAAACTAATCACACTTTACTTTGTGGAGGGCAGCAGGACCCTGGGTTGTTAGTTAACCTTTAACAAAATGAGACATGGTCAGACTTGGAGCAGGTAAGAGGTCAAATACCTCATCAACATTTGGACAGATGAGCATTCTGTCCATTGTGTGGCACTCACCATATAAATGAGAGGGCCTTTCAGTGCTCCGCCAGTGTTATGGTGTAATTAGAGACCATGCTAACTGGTGTTCTTTGTGATATTTTCTCTGTTGAAGTAGTTTTTATAGAACTAAAAATATTATATATATAATACACATAATGTTTAAAAGTATGTTTAGTGTTAAATCACCTGAATATGTAAGATTAAATCATGTTTATATTAACTTAGAAAAACCTTCCACAGACATGGCGTTGTGTTTGCTTACAGAAGGAAACACAGTACACTTGTACCGTTTTAGTAAATTCAACTTGTTGCCTCGGCTACCACAAAGTTCACCATTGTAATTTAGAATCTGGCCATTAAACCCAGTCCTGACCAAAGAGTTGCGATGCAAAGAGACTGTTTTAGAACCTTGCTAGCCATTGCGGCTTCAATCAGGCCATCTGATTCTGCTGCCTACGATTCAATTTGACAAACCGCAAACTAGTGGTGGGAGTATCAATACTAAAGTATCAATTTATCAATACCTACAAAGTACTCTTTTGGTATCAATTACTCGATGTGTCGATACCAAATGAGTACTTTAAAATACGTCTTGCCAACGCTTTTCCCCGAGTGCTTCCCTGTCTCTCTACACTAGACTGTCAGTGGATCCCATGTTGCTTGTTTATCGTCCTCTGTCGAACAGAAATTAGTTTCTGATCCCTCATCTTAAGGACCGTCCCAAAGACCCTTTGCTGGTTTAAAGACCAAAGACCAAAGACAGAGGACTGAGATTTGAAGACCGATGAGCAGAGACACATGAGAGCAGGCTTCCCGGAACTCTTTTTGCTCCAAGACACACCCCTTATTGGATATCACTCTCTGATTGGGCACTGCTACACGGTTGACATCAGTGCAACTTTACAGCAGCAGCAGAGATAAACAAAAGAGGAGAAACAGAGTTTATGTGACCAAATGTGGATATTTGATGAGTATAAATACAGCAGAAATGTGTGCAGACACAGTCAACTGTTTATGCTCCCTGATGATCAGACCGCACCGTCATCATAAACTGACGTTGCTTCATGTGATGCTGCAGAGGGAGGGACGTCTCATGGACCCTTAAACCACAGGTGCGGTGCGGTGCGGTTCAAAACAACCAGGCCTAATGTGAAAGCACATTAGGCCTGGTCAGTCAAAGTGAGACGCAGCCTGTGTTGCCCTTACTGCTTGTCCAGGTCATGTGACTTTAGGGACCAATCATACACATATATGAACTCAGTCATCCTCCTCACTCAGTGTAGTCTCTAAGTCAAAATTGTAAGAAAATATAACAAAAAGTACTCTGAGACTACATGTAAATGCCACAAAATATATGACCACCAAATTGTAGAAACATAAAAAGATAAATATTTCTATGAAACTCTTTGGTGCCTTGTTTTTCTTAAATTCTCTCATTTACTATTTCTGAATTTTCAAAAAAAGAAAAGAAATGGTGCATTTTCTACATTGTAGATATTTTAATTACATTTTTAATTCTGTGCTATAATTATTTATTTTCCCCCTTCTTTTATCTGCTTGCACAAACATTTTAAATCAATTGGAGTCTTTGAATTGAAGTTAATTTAAATTTAAGCTATTAAATTACATTTAAAAGGAAGTAAAAACATTTCTAAATGACCTGGATACATCTCTTTATTTGCCTGAATTATGCACCTTTCAAAATATTAATAGTTTGATATTTTATTCTTCCTTCAAAAGCATTGGTATCAGTAAAACTGCATCAAAAAATATCTGTAACATATCGAATTTAGAAAACTGGTATCACCCATTCCTATTGCAAACATCTGGTTTTATGATGTTGCTGGCAGACTGATGGGAAATGGACGTCTCTTTTTGAAAGGCTATGAATGCCAAAAAGTATTCATTGAACTAGAATATACCTGCCACAAATGTTGGTGGTTTGGATGACACCTGTTTGGGCTTGGTGTGACAACTCTAAAAGTAAAATGATCATTGAAGAGGAATGGTGGGGAAATTGTGCATGCATGGACATCAATGCTGTGTGCTTTATCAGCACAGTAAAGGACAGATTACTGCTGACATGAGCTCTTTACTGCATGTAGCTGTGTGGTTTCTGCATGAAGATATTTTTGAGAATTGTGCATGAATGAGATTATTTTTGTCAATAGTTTTTTATCTTTTAATACCCACCTACGACTGCTATGTTCACACCTCCAAATAAGTTGGTCCACCCCCTCCCTCTTGTTTTAGTAAACCTCTTAAAACAATCCAGGTGTTGGATCACCCCTCACTCCTGAACACTGGACCGTTTTTGCCTCTTTCACAAAGACACAAACGGCTGGATAAAATTTTGGAAGTTTATCTTTGTCTTCTATTATCAAACCCTGTGATTGTGATCGATCGCTCCAGCCAGGACAAGAAATAAAAGGAATTACCTCCATTACTCTCCTAACTCTGACAGTTATTGTTGATAGCCCCATATTGCGTTTGTCCCCACATTAGGTGATGTTGCAGCTCTTGCTGATGTTGTCCAACTTTTATATCTCGATGCACCCTTGAGGGCTTGATCTTAGACATTCCTTACAAAAGTTTCCAACTCCACTAACAGCTGCATTTGTCCCTGTACAGTGCTCTGATTGTCTTCCAGGCATTGTAGCTGTAGTTTGTGCTTCTGTGTCTGGAGGATGACAGATAAAATGTCTGTTTGTCTAACACTCTTAATGCTTATTTGGATTTTAATTAGTTTTTCTTTTTCAGTTAAGACAAAACTGTATTCAAGGCTGCTCTGTTGTAGCTGTCATTAAGTCATTTTAATAGTGAGTGGGATTATTCTAAAGAGCCATAATGTGTTTTTTTGTTTTGTGTGTTTATTGTCTTCAGTATTAACAGGCCGTAGAATAAGCAGCATCCTCTCTATACCCCACTGCTCCTCTGTGCTGTCTCTTCTTCTAAATGAGCTGTTTCAGAGGGAGATTTTCATAGCTCAAGTCAGATAATGTAGTCGCTTACTGCTGAAAAAAAAAAAAAAAAAAAAAATCACCCCAGGTCTCATTATGTGTCCTTAAAAATCTACATGTAGTGGGAGCTGAGGAGCTCCAGGTAAAATATCTTCAATTATTGAGAGTTTCACAGAGAGTCGGTGGCTTCCAGCATGGAGGAGAGATCATTAAAAGAGGTAAAGTCTTCAAGGAGTACACGGAGAAACTCTTAATGGGTGCAGTTAAACGAAACCACCTTAAAACACAATAAGTGCATACAGTTTAAGTGTTCAGGGTGATAATGAGTCATAACTTAGACAAGTGGTGCTCAAACTTGCCCTACTCTGGAGCCAAATTGGCAATGATATTTTTGCACAACCTAAAAAAAAAAAACACACCACCTTTCTTCCCTGAAAACAATCTGCATTTGAGAATACAATAAAGTTAACAGATCTGAGCCTCTGCAGTGCTGCTCTAGTTGTCTGACTGCTCAAAGCGCTTTTCATACAGCAGATCTTACCCATGCCATGGCCATGGCTGACTGTAACTATTTCCATTCATATACATCCACACACAGCCACATGGGAATGACTGAACAGTGGGAGCCCTTTGGGGTTAATTGGCTTTCCCAAGGACACACTGACATGTAGGAGCTGAGAGGCCAAACCCCAACTTCCTCTAGTCTTTTTCCTCTAGCTTTTCTTATGTAACACCAGGATAAATCCAAGAGTTAAATCCAAAAATTAAAAACACAAGAGTTAAAAACCCTACAGTTGAAATGCAAAAGTTAAATGAAGTGTTAAAATCAAAAGTTATCCTTAAAGTTAAAAATCATTTGGTTAAAATGTCCCAACTAGCAGAAACGCTGCAGTGACTGAAACAGTCGACTGTCGCTTTAACCTGTTAAGCCCTAGCCTCTTTGATCAGGCTACTGGTTAAAATTTAAGGTCCATCTTTAAAGAGTATAACTCTGTAACTACAAGTTTTATTTGAATGATGAAGGTACAATAGTGAAGAGGGCACTTATGCCATTTGGGCACAATTTGGCACAATTTGGCACAATCTCTGCCATTTGAAAAATCACAGGTATCAAACTTTTTTTTTTACTCATATGCCATTATAGGTGGTCACTGCATCATGGAATTATTTTTTCCCCTCAAATCACCCAGACCTCCATATATTTCCCTTTCAAAGGAATTCTTACAAAGGAACTAAAGTTTGACACCTTGAGGAGCAGATTTAATCTCAGTGGCACAAAAATAACACAAAATAAAATGCAGAAAACTAAAAGAAACTGTTGAAACATATGGAAACAGCACAAACATGACTAGAATTTCCAGTAGAGGCTGGGCTTTCAAATGAGACCATGTTTGTGTCTGTAGTACCAGGCACCATCCCATAGGGGGCGGAAGTGTCTGGCTATGTAGCACTATGGCCACTTTGGTATGTGGTCATTGATTTGAGCCAGAGGATTCTGGAGCTCCCTGCAATCCTACTCATGCTTGTCCAGATGATGTCTGCCTTTTATTCTGGTACTGAGTGTACTGCAAAGCGTAGTGGCTCCACCCCTTACTTCTTCCCAGTTGATTCTAGGCTGAGGTAGGGGTGCGTCTTTGCTCCTACGCTCTTCGGACCCTGTATAGACTGGGAAATGGGGCGGCAGGGTTGGTGATGTCAAGACTAATCTGGACCTTGCTGATGATGCTGTGATCCTTTTGGAGACTGTTAGGTCATTTTCCCCAAGCGGTACGGCTCAGTTCGGTGCAGAATGACACGCATTTTTTTTGCATTTCCATAGAGCAAAAGTTGGAAAGGGTCCCAAAAAACCGACCCGTACCGTCCCACTTTTCGGCACCCTTCCATAGGGGTTCAAATCTTACCTAACCGTACCAAAAAGGTGGAACTACACACAACAATAGGGGCTGAACTGACTTCATGTCAGCGCGCGACTCAGCTGCTCGCCTCCAGGCTTTAAAACACAGAAGTCTGCGGTGTGAGAAGCGGGCGAAAACGGGAGAAAAGCAGACTAATACTGCCTAAATGGGAAATATTTGGACTCGATGGAGATCCAAACTGCTTCCTAGTCTATGGATATTGATATTTGGCCACAAATCAAGTTTCCTGACATTTATCTGGACCTGATTTTAAGAACACAAAGCAGAGCCCAAAGGCTCACATCCACAATGGATGAGAAACTAAATTAATGCTCAAGTTTTGTGAATACGAAGACTTGGAACAGTTCATTCTCTTCTGTAACTAGTTATTAGTCTATTTCTTACGTTAGGTAACCTGTGAAAACATCACTCTGTGGTTGTTGAACATGTTTGTAAAACTTCAGGCTGCAGACTATTTGAAAACAAGATCAGCGCACTTCAGATTTCTGACTTAATCTAGCTTGATTTAATCACCAGCTGAACTTTTACTTTATTTTGAATGCAGCGAATTCTCACAGTACAGCTCTAAACTTTTATATTTTGTCATATAAACTGTTTTAGACTAGATATATTCACATATTAATGTAGTATTACGACTCAAACCGTCTCCGTACACGTATTCCATCAGCTGAGAAGCTGTACTGACAGCTGTTAACATAATTCAGATGTTATTTTTTTTAAAAAACACTTTCAGCTGAAATAAAGCTGTTTACTTTCTGATTTCTGTCACTCATCCTTTCTATAACTCTGCAGCTGGAAAAGCAGACTCACGCTGCATGTGACATCACATTCATCACCTTTACAGCCCGCCCACCAAGTGAGGGCATGGGTGTCTGTGGAAACGCAAACTATTTTGGGGTTTAGCCTACCAAACCATAACAAACTGAACTGAATCTAACCAGACCCCCTGATGGAAACATGGCTTGTATGTCCTCGCGGGGGCTCTTAAATTGATGAGCAAGGAGACAAAACTCCTGGGACTGTGTGTCCTCAGGGACAAAACAAGGATGTAGGCACTCGGGGGCACCTTGGATGCATCAAACTTTGGCCTTACCTTACAGTGTACAGTGTTCAAATTCTTCGGCACACTTTCAGGAATTGTTGGTAAGACCATGTGTCTATAATGCTGACGTGCTCAGGAGAGCAGGGATGGGAAGGGAAATGGGTTCTGCAGTTATGCTTCTACAGGCCTGATCTAGCCCATCACCCGGCGCCCAGGACCCGGTGGGCTGGACCAGATGTCGGGGGCGATGGTGTGCATTGTGAAGATACTTGGAGAAATGGGGCATGGACCTGGAGCAGGCCTGGAAGATGGTCATCAGGAGGCTGGAGCAGTAGAGGGCTAGGGTTGATGCCACTAAGTGAACCAGAATATGCTCCCATACCTGACCAGACCTGACATGGTTCTGCTCTGGGTTTCTTCCCAGTGTAAAGGGAGGTTTTGCATTGCCACTGAAACTTTGACAGGTATGGTGTAGACCTGCCCTCTGTGCAAAGTGTCTTGAGAGCTTCCTCCCCCTGCATGGACGGCCTTTTACGCACATCACATCCATTGCACCATCAGCAGTGACGTCAACTGAGCTAAATGTTCCAATGTAAATGTGATTCCTGGAGGTTCTCTTTGCAGAAAACTATTCTATATGCCTAAAATTCTTCTAAGATGTTCCTGCGGTGCAATATTGATTCATAAAATATAAATAAAGCTATCTTCTGGTTTTGACTTTTTCCTCTGTGGTGTTTTCTGATATTGAAAGTTCAGATTTAACGGCTGAAGTTCTTTCATGAGTGGGGGCCTCACAGCATGCCTGAACATGGCTGAGATCTAGTTTAAAGAAGCGCTGTGAACCCCTGTCAAGCTCATTATACCTGAAGCCTCCTCTCTTCTTCGTCTTTTTCTGTCCTCTCATCTCTTTATCCATCTGTCTAATTCAGCCTAGGCCAACTAAGGGAAATGTTCTGTTTCCTGCTTCCCTCATTTCCCTCTCCGTCCTCCTTCCTGCTGTTTCTGCTCCTTTTCCTCGTGGCTCTCGCATCAATAATTCACCATCCCCTGCAGAGACGACCGCCTGGTGGACTGATTAAACATGAGAGAGTGAAGGAGGGAGAGAGATTGCAGAGGTGTGAGGGAGATGCAGGAGAGCGGGATTAATGATGAGGAGGATGAATCGGCATTTGAAACTTTGAAATTCACTAAAAACGATCTGCAGATATGCAAGCGAGTAGAGAAGAGTGAATTGTTGATGTCAAGAGATATCCACGCTATCTAAGCGCATGTTCCTGTGCTTCAGACTTTCGGATTCTGATAGGACCAGTTTCAGACTTGAGACGATGGAAGTTTTCCTGCAGTCAGTCATAAAAGTCCTCTCTTTTAGGGTCTATTTTAGGGTTCAGCCCTGAGCTAATGGCTCAGATTATCCGATGAAGGCTAATGTAAATCCTAAGGAGGTTACTAATGCAATCTGTGCATGTGTGCCTCAGTATGTGCTCAACCCAGCCATCCAGGAAGGCCAATATTATCCCCATCACCAAGTGGGCGTAGGCAGTATAACTCAGCCCTCTCTGATTTACACAGCCTCTCTAATGTACCAGCGTTGGGTGAAGGAAGCCTCGCATTAATATTGTCTCCTCTCTTTAAATCTGTCACTTCCTCTCCTTCCGTATGGTCGAGCAGTCACCCATGAAGGAGCCTGAATCACATGATAGTTCTTTTGCTGTGGTTCTGCTTAGGGCAGACATGCATGTTATTCAGCTTTTATAATGTGCAAATTGAATGCAATTCAGCTAGGGTAATTGACCCTTTGTTGGCTCTGTGACTGGTCCCCTGAACCACCAATCAGTGAGCCCTCTCTTATTGCAATGGTTGCTGGGGTACTCACATTTAGAGGAACCTTCATCCACATCTTGTCTTTTAGTGCATTATGAAATGACTTTTTTTTTCTTTATTTCTAAGCTTGTTTGAAAGCTGTGCTTGGGATGTCTGCAAGAACAATTCCAGACCAATTTAAAAAGTCGGTGATTTCCATATCCCTAATCTGGACTTTGCCTCCTTGTGGCGGTATTCCAGGCATGTGGAAAGGGTGGAGACCTCAAGTAGGGGTCCCTCAGGTATACATGTTAAAGTCTCCCCTCCCCATGTTCAGGGTCTTTCTTCATTCTGGCCGCCCGTATGAGGATTGACCTTTGCAAAGAAAATAAAGCCTTTTTGTCGGCCGGCAGACATCTCTATTTCATTTCTCATCAGCAGCAGAGAAAAATTGCCATAACATGGATTTTGTTGGAATGCCAGTTATAAGATAATCATACAGAATAAATGTTTATGGATTTCATTGAAAATTGTGTAATGAAGAAACTTTTTCATAATGGACACATAAAATGAGAGATTTAGATAATATCAGTTATAGATTGTTGGTTGGTATTAAGCAAAATCTAGCCAAACTGATAAACACTTAACAAAAAACTAGCCAGAAATATTGGCATCATTTATGCAAAATCTGGCCAGGATGTTTGACATTAAGCTCACAAAATTTAGACAAAACAGTTGGCATCAATCAACCAAAATCTGACCAAAGTAATTGGCATCAATTATCCCAAATCTAGCCAGAGTGGGTTTCAACAATCATCCAAAATTTAGACAAAATGTTTTGCATCAATCAGCTGAAATCTGACCAAAATGGGACTCTTCAGTTTAACTAAAATCTAGCCAAAATAATTGGCATAAAGCAACCCAAATCAACCAAAACAGTTTGTATAACTTGCAACTGAACAAAATCAAATGATTTTAAAAGGAAAAATTTCACATTGATTGTTGAAGCTAGCATTGTTTACCTCTAAATTCTACAGAACTATAACTTCCACCATCTGTTGTTGACAGCAGAGATTTGTCTATTAAATAGAAGGTAGATCAGAAAGTTGGAGAAAGGAGGGAATTAACTTAACTTGGAGTGAAACCGCAATTTAAAATCTGCTGTGATTGGTCCCACTTTTTGTTGTAATCTGTCTCTGAATTGTGTTATTTATTATGATGTGTGCTGCTGAGCTCTTGGCCAGGTCACCCATGTAAAAGAGATCCTAATCTCAGTGGGTCTTCCATCCATCCATCCATTTATTTTCCATACCACTTATCCCACTGGGGGTTGTAGGGGGCTGGAGCCTATCCCAGCTGTCATTGGGCGAGAGGCGGGGAACAGTCATTCACAGGGCCAACAAATAGGGACAGACAACCAGGCACGCTCACATTCATACGTATGGCCAATTTAGAATCACCAATTAACCTGACAGCAGGTTTTTGGTGGTGGGAGGATGCTGGAGTACCCAGAGAGAACCCACGCATGCATGGGGAGAACATGCAAACTCCACACAGAAAGGAACCAGAAGTGAACCAGGAACCTTCTTGCTGTGAGGCAACAGCGCTAACCCCTGTGCCACCGTGCCCCCCCTTCAATGGGTCTTTATCTGGTTAAATAAAGGTGAAATAAAAGAAATCTTTGATTAACTCGTCATGAAATAAGCTGGCCCTTCTGTTTTCTCATCAGTTTTAACTAGAAAAGCACTCAGAAAGCGCAGACCTCCGACATCAGCCCTATCTCCCAATAGTGAAGAATCCTTTAAAAACATTCCTTGATCCAGACGGTGATCCGGATCACTCCCAAAATCTAATTCGGCGATTACTCCCTCCCCGGTGGGGTGGAGACACGGTGAGGCAAAGCATTTGCATTGCTACGTGTGGACTGTCATGGCGAAGCACCCATGGTCTCACCGGACGACTGGAAGTCATGGCAGAGGCTGAATATTCCTCTATTCCTCCCAGCATTGTGAGTATTCTTGCTACAATTCACTGTCTTTCTCTCTGTCTTTCTCTCTGTTACGCTCCGACTCATCTCCTCGACTGGGCATGAGTCCTTCAAAGTCTATAAACTCCAAAACGTTGAATAAGTTACTCATGTCCGTCATCTCCCGGTGTAAAATGGTAACAGCATAGACCTCTGCCATTAGCCCTATCTCCCAATAGTACAAAATCCTTCAAAAAATTCCTGGATCCAGATGGTGATCCGGATCACTCCCAAATTTGGATCAGTTCTTCCCTATGCCATTTCTGACATTTCCTGAAAATTTCATGAAAATCCATCCATGACTTTTTGAGTTGTCTTGCTAACAAACAAACAAACAAACGAACAAACCCACCATATCACATAACCTCCTTGGCAGAGGTAATAAACCACACCTGGTTAAAGATGATTTAAAGTAAATGCAGAGACATATTTAAAGTTTCTTGCAAACCTATCTTTTAAATGCATTAAAATCAAAAGGTACGAAACCTAAATAAAGTTTTAAAAAAGCAAAATTTTGGTTCCATTTGAGTTTTTACAACAAAGATCCATTTTGAGATGTTTCATCTCTATCATGGAAAAAAGTTGTTAATGGACATTTCTCTTTCAAAAAATATCTTTATCAACTGTCTGCTTTGCTCTACAAGCAACGGATAAATGTATCATTGGATATTTTAATTAGCGATTATTATGGATTGTATTAATTCATTAATGCAGCCCTGGACATACTCATCCATCAGATCTAAAGTTGTACAATCATGAACATTATGAATGCGGAATAATTAAAAGCACATAGCTACTCTCTCCTCGTCCCACAGCTTCACCATGCTGAACATAAATGACCTCTAAGCACATCAAATATGCACAGGGAACTGGAATATTCCTCCTAAATGAAGAGAAGCATTACCGCGTGGAGTCTGGCACTAGTTTTAAAAGTAATTCTGATTTGGGCTGGGAGAATTAAATGAGAGCTTTAAAACACACCACCTGCTCGAGAGCCTCAGCGGGGACACAGCGGGATTAATATTTATCTGAGGAGCCGTGAAAGCTGTGGCAGGTGATAGAAAGTTGTTTTCATGAAGCCTCCCCCTCTGCTTCTCAAATTGATAACCTTTACTGTTAATAATTCAGCAGACACGCCGCCCGTGCAGCCCGCCCACGTCGCCACACACGCCAACAGACCTCATGAAATACATCTCTCTGTATTGTAACACCATGATGGGATGGGACATTCATATTTATTTCCAGAACCTTCCTTTACACTCCACTCAGCAGCCAACATGAATCTTTTGTCACACACATACAGAGGCGTTTACTATCGAGCCCACTCTGACGTGACTGAGAGACGTTATTGGCTCTTGCCTCAGGCTGCACATATATTAGTGTCATATTAGCAGGAAATGGAGAAAAAAATCACCCAAGGAAGCTGAATACTTCCATTTACTTATGGGCCTGTGAGAATAGTAATGTAGTGGTTCTGACATAAAAACAGGGAGCAGAGCAGAGCTGGGGGCCGGTGGGCTCCGTGTTTCCCTGCATCTGTTTTTAGACATGCGTGTGGGAATGTATTTATGAGGAGCCATTACTGAGTTTGAGAGACAGATACATTTACAGTGTTTGCACAAACATTTGGATCTAACACAACCTTTCTCACTTACAACCCATTAAACTGAAGCCAAGCGTTCCCCTGTGACAACCTGCTGATGCACGCTGATTTGTGCAGGAGATGCTTTTCCCTCCACTAACCACAGATTTGATCTTAACTGTGAAACAGTATCCAGAATATCAGAGGAAAACAGCACGGAAATGAAGGATTTTGTGCAGACGAAAACCCTTTATTATCAACCTGTGCTGTGCAAATCACTTTTGACACTGATCATCAACTGGCAGCCCGGGGGCCATATCAGGCCCCCCAAAGCTTCCTGTCTGGCCCCTAGAAGGTCATTAAATTCAAAAAAGGAATGAAAGATGATGCTGTTGGCTTTAAATGTCTGCAGTTGCCCCAAAAATGATAAATATTTAAATTGATTTACAATGATTTAACATTTGATCGTTCTTTTTAGAAATTTACTTGCCAGTCATTTTTAGTAAATATTTTCTAACAAAAAGGGTTAATGTTGGCAGAAATGTTACAAAAATTGACAGATAAAGTGGTGAAAAGGGGTAGAGAGTGGTAAAAATTGGTCACAGTGGGGCACAAAGGGACAAAAAAATGGAAGAAAAAGTGGTGAAAAGAGGGTAAAAAATGGCACAAATTGGTAAAAGAGGAAAAAAGGGGGGAAGAAGTATCAAATATGGGTTAAAATGAGCAAAAAAAGTGCAAAAAAGTAATGAAAATAGATTAATACACAAGAAAAGTGGTAAAAAAGGACAAAAGAGTGGCACAAAGGGGATAAAACATGCAGGAAAAGTGGTTTGAAAGGGGTTAAAGAGTGGCAAAAATTGGGTTCAAGTATCAAAAAGGGACAAAAGTAGCAAACATATAGCAAAAATAGCCTGCCACAGTAGTTGAAAGGTGCTAATGAGTAGCTCACGGTGCAATAATTAACATTAAAGTTGCAAAAAAAGAAAAGAAAAGAAATGACAAAAATTGGTTTAGACGTGGCAAATATTTAAAATGTAATTTTTGTTTATTTGAAAGTCCAGCCCCAGAGTTCCTGCCAAGACTAAATCTGGCCCCTGTGTAAGTGTTCTTGATGAGCCCTGACTTATGATATTCTGATGTTTGCACAGCGCATGTTAATCTGGTCTGCTCATGCATTGTGTATGTACACAGTCCAGTACAGTAGGAGGCGGCATGTGCATGGTAGGTTTGAAAATCCACCAAGAAGAAGAAAGAAGACACAACCATGGCTGCCTCTCAGGTCAGCGTTTGCTTGTGCTCCATGCTTACCACTATGACCATCCTGCAGGCAACTTTGGATTTTTTTATTCTTTTTAAGATGCAACAACCCTTCTTCTATTTCCAGCAGCTCAGAGGATAAAATGTGTCCATGGTGCATGGCAGAACAGGTTGCTGGGTTGTCATGTGATCCCTAAGACCGAAAAAGTCAGATGAGGGCAGGATGTGAAGAACTCTTTTTTGGAGTAGATATATAATACCAGACAGAGTTGGAGCAAAAACACTGATGAAACACACATCTTAAGTTTCAATTCAGCTGCCATCACTAATGGTGGGCGCATTTTTTAAATCTGAGAGAATCGTATCTCTCCTGAGTGGGCGTGGCTTCAGATCATTCAACAGACACGCCCACACCATCCTGGAGCAGATTTACTGCCTCATTTTTATGATTTTGAAGCTTAATTTTATAAACGTAGAGATGTTTTATCTGACTGAAATCTGATCGAGGGGTTTATGACACAGTGAGCTGTCATACCAAAAACCTAGGCAGATTTATTTTCACTTTACAGGGTCTTTAAATAAAGGAACCTAAAATGTTCACTTAGGTCATTTTCATACCTGATAGTCTGGGGGACTCAGTCGGTTTTGGAACGGAAATTGCAACATTGTTGCGCTTTCCTTTGGTTTGGTTTGCGTTCACACTGCTCTGGGTCAAACGGACCAAACCGTCTGAACACCTATAACCTCTGCCCGTTAGGGGCGCTGTCGCCACAAAAAAATGGCGACCAAAAAGAAAAGAAGGCGTAGAAGAAGCTGAAAACAGAAATGCATCTCCTTCTGCCAATCTTTTCTTCCCCATAAACAATGAAAAAACACAGAATTCACGCCGTCTTGGGGTTTCTGCTCTTGCATTGGGGCATTAGGAGCAGCCAGCGAGGCGGTGAGCTGTCAAGCATGTCGTTCTTTACATGAGACGAATAAATCAGCACAGAGTACGACGTGTTGCTATGGCTACACAGACACCAAGTGAGGTACCGACATGTATTTGAGTGTATTAACTCAAATATAAATCCGTATATCATTACACTTTATGCCACTTCCTGCCTTTGGTTCACAAGTTAGTCCGCTTTGCTTTCACACCTTAAACAAACCATACCAGGGTTCGTAAGGAAGTGGACCGAGACGCCCTGTTTTCAAAAGAGTCCGCTTGTTTGGTCCGCACCAGAGTTCGTGTGAGCTTCCACACCACCCCAAACAAACCGGACTATCCGGCAAAACGGACCAGAGTTCGTTTAAAGCAGACCAAACAGTTCTGGTGTGAATGCGCCCTTAGTGCCCTTTCTCTACTGCTTGTGTTAATAATTAAATCACAACTGAAACAGTGCTAAAAATCCATAACTTATTTGTGCATAGGGGAGATTTACAGATGTTTCAACCCTCTACTCAATAATCTTGACACAATTTGGCCCTTTCCTTACTGCAAAGTAAGGAGCTCTGTGGAAGGTCTGAGCTCTGTGGAAGGTTTGAATGTGCTCCATTGTGTGTGGAGTAAATTTAGACGGAACATTTTCTCCTCTAATTCCCTTTAAGTGGTTTGATGGTCATAAGTAAACACTGCATGATACATGCTGATACATATTCATAGTCCATTTTGTACCAGTGCTGGTGTAGTAAATAAGGCTGTGGGTGTAAACATGTGGTTGTTTGCTCTATGCTTTAGTGAATTATTGATAATGACCTGCAGACAGCTTTGACCCTCAGTGTCAGTACGATTCATTCCCTCATCAATAACTAGTTCATGAGGTCATCACTGTGCGCCTCGCTGCAGGACTTTAACGGCTTATTGATAGCAGAGAAATGATCGTGGTTTGAATGGAAGTAGGAGGAAAGAGAGAATAAATAAATGTAACCAAAGAAACCTGAGTCCTGCAATGATCAGCTAATTAGACAGAAAGGAGGAATTGAGAGGTTTGGACTTCTTTACTGTTCTGTTTTTTATGCTTTGCTTTGTTTTAATGGGACAAAATCAACATGGATATCCTTGAAAAGACTTGTGTCATTGTGTTAGTTTCCATTTTTAAAAAACCACTTCAACCAGACAAATGTTAACGTGTCTAAACTCTAAAGAAGGGGTCTTCAACTACTTTGCATGAAGCCCCGCTTTCCTTGACTGAAACTTTGGAGCCTTAAGTTTTAGAGAAACTACAAAACATTTAAAAAAGGTCTAATTAAAATATTTTTGTTTAAATATTTTTATTTTCTTTTCAATGAACTTAAAATTAAGCACCATAGCCAGCCACAAGGGGGCTTTTGAGATATTTAACCAGGGGGTATTTCACTTTTCCAATTTTTAAAACATAAATATAAAGTCAAAACGTTGGGTGTCCATACTCCACGTATGCAAATTTTCAAACCGCAAGATAAACGTATGTGGCAGTTATCTTGGAATTAGAGTGTAAACTGAAGAAAACGGTTGGTTGGAAATCTCTCTGAGATCTTCCCGAGACGAGATTTCGATGGAGCGAACTGATGAGGTCATTGCAATAGGATCTCCTGACTGGTTCGTGCGTGCTGCCAGCAAAGCGGAACAGACCGCCCCCACAAGGCCTTTTAGCCATTTAGCCATTCAGTAACACAGTAATTAAACACTCACCAAACAGATACGTCCTGCTCTATCCTTCGCTGCTGCTGGTTTTCTTCCCCCTCTCTCTCTGCAAACTAACAGGGTCAGACTCCGGGTCAAACACGTACGGACGTATATCAAAATTCGCCATATTTTACTCAGTCAGACCAGTTCATTCAAAGTTTACAACTACTAGCATAGCAAATTAGCCACATTGGAGGGGGCAGGCACAAAACATTGAGTCCTGCTGCCGGCCAGCCTCTGGAAAATCGGCCAATTTTAATCCCATATTTTCACTTTTTAAACTCCTAATCAAGAATTGTATCTCCTATTTTGACCTTCAAGAGTCACAGTTTTTAAATGTATCTTCTATTTTGACCTTTTGAATTCTTGATTTTGTATTTTATCTCATATCTTCACCTTTAAACTCATGGTTTTAACTCTATCTCATATATTTACCTTTAAAAAACCTTATTTTGACTTAATTTTGTATTTTGACCTTTACGACTTATGAAGTTGGCTTTTTATCTCAGATTTTGAACCTTTAAACTCATTTATTTATTTAGCATGTATCTGACATGGACACAGTAACATTGATGCTGTGATATTTAATCATTTTTACTTTATTTTTAGAAATCTTAAAATCAATTATCATCACTGTTTAATTTCCCCTATAATTCATTACCTGTGAAAACACGGTTGACAGGTTTCGGTTAAATCTTGACCCTGTTGGGCCCTCAGGTTAGACCTAAATTCAGATTACTGCCCCTACTGTGATTGAGTTTGACACCCCTGACTGAAATCAAGAAAAAGCTCAACATTCTAGTCTTTGAATGTTTGCTACAGGAAGCTGAAAATAAGACAAAATATTCTGCTGCAATAAAAAATAAAACATGTTTTATTGATAATAATTTTTGTACTTTGTCTTTTTCCATGTGTCAAAAGTGAAATTGAGGGTTTTGTGGAACGAACAAGGACATGCAGATGAGGCTTTTCCTCAGTGTGCTGAAAGGCTTCCATGAATACAGAATTTATTGTCACGCAGAGACGTTCTGTCCTGCTGCATGATGACAGAACTCTGGCTCACAATAACACATTTTCAGAGCTTTTTACTGAATAATTAATGCTTTTCAAAGTGATGAAATACTAATAAAAAATGTGCAGAAGTAACAAGCTCCATGCTGGGCTTTTGTTGCAGGGGCACTTCTGGAGTCAACATTTGACAGTTTGGAGCTTTTCCAGCCGCAGTGTCCACTCACAGACATGTCTTGACTGTTAATTCTGATCATTTTAACATCTCTGTTATCAAAGATGCTAAGAACCATGAATGACAGGGAACTGTAGCATAAATGTCTGCCTTTGTCAGAAGAAACTAACACGTACAAGCTGATAATTCCCTCTCAAGAACTGTCTTATACTGTAAGATTTTATTTTCACAAAGCAAAGAAGTGATATCCCACCGTTTCATTTTGTGGAACATTTTTATATCAGTGTAAAAAGGTTTCATACACTCAGTGAAGAATTCTCTTCCCCACGGAGACTCTTTCCTGTAAAAACATGAATATCATCACATTTGAATTTGTAAGAATTTAACCTCCACACTGCAGGAACCCTGCAGGCTCAGGATTTAATCCAGTCTGCACACAACACATTGTTTACTCTGTCTTTGTCGCCATATTTTCAAAGAATAACTTTCTTCAACAAATGTCTGCTGAAGGAAATCCATTCATAGTTTATGTCTGAGTCTGAATAATTCAGGTCTACACATTCTGGGGTTGAGGGAGCTCCAGGTGAAAAGGGGGTAGGGATTTGGACAGTAGGGGTGCAAAGGTGGCCTGATTAGGTTTAGGGTAAGAGATTGGGGAGGAAGGGAGTTCGGGTTAAGCATTTAGGGAAAATGGGGGCAGAGTAAAGGAGGTGAGGGTCAGGTAAGTGGGATGGGAAGAGAAGGGAAGGGGGGGGCCCAGGTAAGTAAAGAGGGGTTGGGGGGGGGGGGGGCGAAAATGGAAAATGAAGCAAACGTTATCGTGTAAACATGGCTAGATTAATGGTACTATGGGTGAGTAGTGTAGGTCCCTCCCAAGGGGTGTCAGCCCTCCATTCATCGTCTCCCACCTAATTAATGGTGTGGAGGCTTAGGCGTGACCTGTAACGTCTTGTTGTCCAGTCTGCCGCCATATTGAGGGCCAATTATTTTCCAGGACCTCCGTCAGTGTTGTGATATCATTATAATGTCACTGAAAAATTTTTACATTGCATTGAATCAGGTTGTGTGTTCTATGTCACCTGTTTAGTGTGTATTGTGTTCTGGATCAATACTAACTGAAAACACACTAATGCACACACACTGTCCTGATTAAAGCTGCTTTTTTAAGGCTCTTTGAGAGTGCAATTTTCCTTTCTGATAATCTGCTTAAAAGATCTGTTTCCTGCATGTGTATTTGACCAATCACAACTAGCATCAAGCTCAGTGATAGACATGAAGAGGGCTCCAGAGATACGTAGCCAAAATATCTCAATCGCCCCCTTGTGGCTGGTTAAAGTATTTAAGAGATGATAAATATATTGCCTCACTGTTAAAAGCTTGAAGTCCAAGTCATTTTTAAAAGAAATCATATTTTTACAAGAATATGTTAATCAAGCCAAAATGTTGATATTAATTTAGTTTATTTTAATGTCGGGCCCCCATGGTGTCTGTCCACAAAAAGCTGACCCTCGTGTAAATGGAGTTGATGACCCCTGATTTAGATGTTGCAGACGTTTTACTATATCCTCTCACTTCTATGAGCCTTCTGTGTTTGCACACAGCCCTTATGTCCTTATATGGGCATAAAGGTGGTGTTTCTCTATGCTAATTAGGATAAACAAGCATGTGCTGTCAGCTAACGAGCACCTGGCATTCATCATCTTTACAAGTGCAAATAATTTCAGCTCTTAAAGGTGCATTGTGTAGAATTCGGGATCTTAGTGACATCTAGCGTTCAGATTTTAGAATGAGCTGATCTGTCACAAAAACATCATATCACTAAGCGACAAGAGCCTGTGAAGACCAAAAAGGATCGTGAGCCGGACATCATTTACAGCAGTGACGAGGTGAGGGTTTGTATTTAAAAAAACACGTTTCGCTCTTTCTGTCTCCAAAATGTTGCCGTACACAACATGGCGGTTCGTTATGTCAGCCTCTGTGAGGGCGACCCGCGGTAATGTAAATTTAAAAAGCTTTTTTCTAATTTTGTAAAAAGAAAACGAAAGTTTAAAGGGGATGATTGTGCACTTATTTTAACATACTTAACATAAATATATAGACATTATATCCCATTTACACTGTTTCTGTTCGGCAAAAAGGAGCCAAAATCTACACACTGTACCTTTAAATGGCATCCTGAATCCCATGTATGTTTCTCTTAACATTTTTTTTTTTTTATAAGACAGTAAGGAAAAATCTTAGGAAGATGTTGGTGAATGAGGCTGACTCTCCTTAATTTTTATTTGGTACAGTTAAAGGGATATTTTGTGTTATTTGAAGGTGAGTTGTATGAGGTACTTGGTGATAGTAGTGTCATTACCGTCTAGCGAGCATTTCCCCTTTAGAAATAAATCATTTTAACAAGCTAGGCTACATAGCGCTGTTGTTAAGTATAATTCCTTGTATGTAATTTAGCAAATTTAACTTAAAAACAACAATAATGGCTCAGTTGTACACTAGATCAAGCTTTTCTGTAGCATTTAATTTTTAACCTAGAAAGCCAGCCTGTTTGGCTCCAACAACCATGGCACGTTCAAACTTCAGTGAGTCTTCATGACCACGTCTACATGCCTTATTGCAATGAGTTACTGCCATGTGATTGGCTGATTAGCTCTTTGTGTTAACAAGCAATTAAGGTGTACCTAATTAAGTGGGCGGTGAGTGTATATAACCTATATGTATGAGTGTGTATAATCTTAACCTTGCAAAGCAAATGGATACGCCTGTTTCCGTGTTTCTCACTGGCAAATCCATCTTGTTAAGCTCCCATCTGAACCATTTGGGCCCGGTTAGACAGTGACAGGAGCAATCAGAGACGAGGGGCAGTACTTTCAGGCGCGGCAGAGTCATGACGTAAACAAGCAGCAGCAAGAGGCCGCTGCAATTATGGCGGAAGAGCTTAATGTGGGTGCTGCTAAAGCGCCATTGTTATCAGAACTTGACAACATTTCTTTGTTAAAAAAAGAACAAAGAACAACAGTGAGTTGTTTTCTTTTCAAAAATGACATTAGTCGAGTACTTACATGTCTATAGTCGCCATGATTTGCGTTATTCCTCAGTAGCTGCGCACACACAGCTCGATAGCGGCTACGTCACTTGTTTTGTTGACCTGACTGTAGAGATGTGACAGACAGAAAGTCCATCCAATCACACTCCGAGTCTTTTTTTAAAGGCTCTGCCTTTTCCCAAATGTTCAGTACTGAAGCTTTCCCAGATGGATGTGAGAAACACATCCATCTGTTGTATTAGGTTAATATAGCCTAGCTTCTCAAAGCGATATATTTGTAAAGGGGACACCCACACTAAAATCTCTGGAGGCTGATGTCACTACAACTGCCAAGTATCTCATACAGCCCTACTTAAAAAAATCCGTAATATCTCTTTAAGTTCCCTTTAACTGTGAACACCAAAAACCTCTCTGAAACCTGCTGTTTAGTCTTCTAGTTATCCTGGACTGACATCAAGAGTGTCTGAGTACATTTGTGAAAGACTGAATCTAATATTGATGTCCTGACACATTTCATACTGTTGCTGAACATGTTTCTAAAAGCTAAAAACTGTTTAAAAAATGAATGACTGCAATATTGAAAATGGGTCAAACAGCAAACCAGCAAATGTTAAAGTGGCTGGAGAAGGCAGTGGATGGATAAAGTGAACAACAAGAACTATCACAGCTCCTCCAAAGGTTTAGAGAGGGTTACTTGCCTTCAAGGCATCAGTTCTCGTTCTGTAGCAGACCAAAAACGATGACTTTGTCATGTTGCTCCACTTGTTTGATCAGTGAAATAGCTTAACATGCACAAATGAAAATGACAAAGGCCAAAGTTCTTCATATCAGTTATGGCAGATAATCAATAGAAAGTCACAAAGGATAATACGGCACTTTGAATTTAGAATAAAACTGATATATGAAGTTTCATGGCATCTGGTCATTCATGGTGATGTGTCATGTCTTCTACATACAGGCTGAACTCATTCAAACCATGCTGCTTCATCTTGTCACAAAAGGAGGCAGAACTAAGGTGAAAGGGGCTCAGAATAAGGATGCAATGCTATACCGGTATATTTATCTGTTTAAATGGTGTCTGAAGGAACTAATGGGTGCAGAAAAAGCAGCTTGAACTCTAATTAAAGAGAAACATTGAACCATTACAAATCACTTCCCCTAAACAAGGCTTCTAAATTAGAGGTGGCTTTTGGAGATGGATTATAGAAAAACAAATGAAGCACACAAAGCTGTACTTTGAAGCTTTCTGATTGTAAGCAGTGCTACTTGTCCTAATCGGTGACTCTTAAGTAGGATCCTGCATACCTTTGTTACTTCTGGTCATTTCACAGAATCCTATGTAGCTGAAGTTCAACATTAATTTGGAGATTAGCCAAAAGACAAACAGAGTAGCAATTAATTCAGCTACCGTGCAATTGGGGGATTTGTGAAAGACAAAAAGAAATGCCCAGAATAGAGCTGAGGCCAGTCTGATTTCAGACATCCCAGAAGTTTGAGCTTGTGAAGTGGAAGAGGTGGGTTGTAACTTTGACGACAGCATCCTCAATACCCCTATCTGCTCTCAGAAGAGATTTAACTACTTCGTTTGTGGATGGTACTGTGAAATGTGTTGACAAACACTGATTTCTGTAGTGTTCCTGATCCCATGCAGTGATTTCAAGAACAGAATCACGCCTCTTTTTACTCCAGTGCCACATTTGGGCCCAATGATCATGAGCATCCAGTATTGACCTTCACCACTGTCTCTCGTTTACAGAGTTTTCTCCAGATTCTCTGAATCTTTTAAAGATATTATTGACTATAGACAAGACCCAACATGGGGGGGGGGGGGGGTAAAGGGGAGAGCTGTCTTGGGCCCAGCCAAATGGAGCCCATGGCCAGCAAAATCATGCATCAATGGGAGGTTAATCTGCAATAGACATGTTTATATTTAACTGGAATAATAACATTTATCAAAGCACTAGAAATGACTAAATTCATGCTGTGGAACGATTAAACATTTATCAAAATTTAAAGCCCCTTACAGTAGATTTACCCTTTTTGGTAATGTCACCAATGTGGATGGGCACATTGAATTAGGCTTTTAGAAAGTAATAACAGACTTCACAGCTAAGCCATGATGATAAGCACAAATATAAAGGATGCCAGAAAAGAAGGCAGAAGGAGATGGATGGATGGATGGATGGATGGATGGATGGATGAATGGATGGATGGATGGATGGATGCATGCGTACTTGGATGGATGCATGCCTAGATGCATGCATGGATGGATGGATGCATAGACGCATGGGTGGATGCATGGATAGATGCATGGATGGATACATGTATGGATGGATGACTAGATGCATGGATGGATGGATGCATAGATGCATGGATGGATGGATGCATAGATGCATGGATGGATTATGTATGTATGGATGGATGGATGAATAGATGCATAGACAGTTGCATGCATGGATGGATGCATAGACGCATGGGTGGATGCATGTATGGATACATGTATGGATGGATGCATAGATGCATGGATGGATGGATGGATGGATGCATGCATGCATACACGGATGGATGCATGCCTAGATGTGGCATTAAATGATTGAAACATTGGTGAAAAGGGGTTTAAAATTTGCTGGAATAAATAATTACAACATCAGAACCTAATAACAAAAAAGTGCTCCTTTTGCCTCTTTTTAGCTCTGAAAGGAAGTAACTGTTAGCCAGGACGTTAGCACCAGTGTTACTCTCAACACTGATATCATAAATAAATCACAACATGGGAGGACCTACTCACTGGGTTTGTCAGCGCCCCAGCCAATTCTCTGGGTGGTCCTGACTGTAGATGATGGAATATTCAAAGTCTCTGCATATTTCTTAAATTGCTCCGCAAGTTTTTTGCAAGTTGGGAAACCTCTGTCAAATTTGACTTCTGAGTGATTCTGCCTCTTTAAAATGCTCCTTTAAGACACAATAATGTTAGTGACCTGCTTCCAATTTAGGTTATTACTCTAAAGTCATACCCACAAATTCAAAATGAGCTAATATTTTCCATTAAATGATAAAATGTATCAGTTTCAACATCTGATATGTTGTTTATGTTTGATTGTGAATAAAACATAATTTTATGAGGACTGCAAGTTATTGCATTCTGTTTCTCTTCACATTTTACAAAGTGCCCCAACTTTTTTGGGATAAGGATTGTAACTTTTTTTTTTTTTGCAATCTACACACACCTTCATATAGTAAGAGCTATTGGCTGAGAGTAATGAATAGATGTTTATTGCATAAAAATTACACAGAGCCAATGAAACATGCTCTCAGTTTTATCAAGCAAAGTTGAATATTTCAGTGTTTTCTGTACGTTGAGACTGAAGCATTGAAGAGCAGAATTGAAAAGCAAACATTTACTAAAAGAGGATGCAAATGGAATATTTCTCCTCTAACTTTCAGCATTTAAACTTTCTTTCAAAGCTCCCTTAATTACCTGTAATCATTCATTTAATACTCCTGCATGTATAATTCACTGCACTGTTTTTGCTTTTTTAACATTTAATGAGTTAACTTGCCTTAAGAGGAGGAACAAGCTGAACACACTTAACAAAATTACTTTGGAGTTTTACAATATCTGCAGTTATGGACTTAACAAGCCTCCAAGCACTGTTTTTGAGACATTAATTCTTGCTACAAGAGCTGGAGAGAATTTAGGAGGCTGATTACAGCCATTTAAGCCTCAGTTAGATAAGGACATTAATGAAACATAATCACTTCAGTGCAGAAACGGTAAGTACAGATACCTGATAGGGTGTTGATGGGATATGACCAAGTTCCACTGAGATGAATGTAAGAATAATTGTGACAGGATCAACTACAGTTCGACAGACTGAGGCCTGCTAATGTTTACCACTAGCATTAGCTATCAGTGCCAACATGCATGACCCACTGTGCCAGTTTCAATAAAGATAAATGGAAGCTGAAGCAATCAGTCATTTATACTTCTCACTCTTGAAGTCTATGTCCCACTCCGATTGGTGATCAGCTGATTATGGATGATCACTATTTGACTTAAATGCTAGCCAGATCTGGACACGGCCTCTCTGGACCAATCATCTTGCTGCTGTGACATTTTAAATCAACTCTTCTCACTGCTGCTTCATTGTGGATCTGTGCGACCCTTCCCTACCCCAGTCACAGCCTGTCCTGCTCTTCAGTGTCCAGGTCAAGCTCATCAAGCTCTGGGTCCAGCTCTGCGATGTTGGGGTCCAACCTTTCAGTCCTAATTCAGCACTAGTGTCCAGGTCCTGTTAAATGTCTAAAATCAGCTAATTAATGTCCAAGTCCTGATCTGTGGTGCTGGGGTTGAGACCTCAGTGTCCAGATCCAGACCTTCAGTGCTGGGATCAAGATCTTCAGTGTTCAAGTCCAGATCAGTGTCTTGGTCCAGCTCCACAGTGTAAAGGTCTAAGTCTTTGGTGACCTTGTCCTGCTCTAAAGTGCCTGGGTCCAGTATTTCTGAATTCAAGTAAAGCGTGTTTGTCCAGGTCCAGATATTTGGTATCTGGTTCCAGATCTTCTGCCTCCTGTTTCAGATAAACAGTGCTAGGTCCAGCACTTTAGTGTCTCAATATAAGGTTCAGATAATCAATGTCTAGGTCCAGATCTTTAGTGTCTGGTTCCCAATTTGCAATGCTCAGGTCCTTATTCTCAGTATCTAGATCCAGATTTTAAGTGTCTAGGTCCAGATCTTCAGTGATGGGTCCAGATCTTTCATGTCCAGGTCCATAGCTCCAGTGTCTGGGTCCAGATCTTCACAGTTAGGTCCAGCTCTTAAGTGCTCCAGTCCAGTACTTTAGACATCAACTAAAACCTCAGTGTCCAGATCCAGATCTTCTGTGTCCTGTTCCAGGTATACAGTGGTCCAGTACTTCAGGGTCTTAATGTAAGGTTAAGGTAATTAGTGTCTGGGTCCAGATCTTCAGTGATTTAGTCCAAATCTTCAGTTTGGTGTCCAGATCTTTCATGTCCAGGTCCATATCTTCAGTGCCTGGATCCAGATCTTCAGTGTCTAGGTCCAGATCTTTGGTGTTGGATCCAAAATATTGGTGGTCAGGTCTATATCTCTGGCGTCTGGGTCCAGATCTTCAGTGTTGGGTCCAGATCTTAAGTGTCCTGGTCCTGCTCTTAAGTGCTCCAGTCCAGTATTTTAGACATCAAATAAAGCCTCAGTGTACAGGTCCAGATCTTTACTGTCTGGTTCCAGATCTTCTGTCCTGTTCCAGATATACAGTGCTAGGTCCAGCACGTCAGTGTCTCCATATAAGGTTCAGATAATCAGTGTCCAGGTCCAGATCTTTAGTGTCTGGGTCCAGATTTGCAATGCTCAGGTCCATATCCTCAGTATCCAGATCCAGATTTTTAGTGTCTCAATCCAGATCTTCAATGATGAGACCTGATCTTCAGTGTTCAGGTCTAGATCTTTGTGTCTGGGCCCAAATTTTCAGTGTTCAGATCCAGATCTTTACCATCTGGGTCCAGGTCTTCAGTGTCCTGTTCCAAGTGTACAGCGCTGGGTCCAATACTTCAGTGTCTCAATGTAAGTTTAGGTGTAGTGTCTGGGTCCAGATCTTTAGTGTTTTAGTCCAGATCTTTAGTGTAGGGTCCAGACCTTCTGTGTTCAGGTCTATATCTTCAGTGTCTTGATCCAGGTTTTCAGTGTTCGGTCCAGATCTCAGGTGTTCATCTCCATACTTGTCCTGTTCAGATCTTCAGTGTTCATGTCCTGCTCGGTAGTGTCAAGGTCCAGTTTACTAAAGTCAGGGTTCCAAACATTAGTGTCAGTGTCAGAATCCTGCTATAGTCTCTGGGTCTAGATCTTATGTGTCTGGGTCCAGATATAGGTCCAAGCAGCAACCTCTGGTCCTGAAAATTGAAGCCAATGCAGAAGTGCAAAAAATTGCTATCCCGCGAGTGTCCACTCGAGGCTGGCTGCAGGAACACCGGAAGTCCCATCTGGACACATGTTAAAAAGCCGGTTTTGACACTAGAAATAAACTGGTTTACAGCCTGGTTCAAAAAACCAAATGTCTCATTAGCTAATGTCTTATTATGCTCTCACTATACAGGAGGTGTTTTATTTTGTACCAAGATCGTTTGGATTATATTTCGGATAATATAGGGGGCAGGGGGGTCCTGTCCTGCTTTTGACCTCACTACAGCTTTAAATAAACAAAGAAATACCAGCAGAATTTTGTTCATTCCTTGATAAAAGTGTAAATTAAAAAAAAAAAATCACCAAAAATAGAGTCTCTTCTAGACTGTCGTTGAATTAACAGGTGATATTCCAGGCATATGTTCTGGAGTTGTGCCTCTTAAGACACTGAATAAGTAGAGGCAAAAATGCCTTGAATGTTGAAAAAGATTGGTAGCTTCCAATGGCATTCATTCAGAGTCATTTAGACATTGCAGTCCAAAAACTGTACATAATAAACCTTTAAGAGTTTATAGAGGAAAGGTGCTCAAGCAAAAATATAAGGCACGTTTTATTGAACCCAGAGGCAAATCTGAGTCGTTTTAGGCCAAACAACTTCAAAAAGAGCACACCTATGTTTACCAAAGGCAACCATCAAAATGTAAAAATATGAAAATCCTCACCCTGACTGATACAGTACGAGGGCTGCAGAAGATGCAGCTGTCTCCTCTGAATTATCCCATCACGCTCCCCAAGGTTTAAGCTCAGCACACCTTGTAGCATCCTTTGCCAAAGCAGCTCTCTCAGGTATCTGGCTGGCAGCAATTTGTCTCTCCCATGTCGTCAGTGCCCACAGGGCCTGAGAGCTTTTTCACTTCAGGCAGTGTTAGTAAACTGAGCAGAAACAGTATCCCTCAGGCTTCCTCTCCATCCTCGCTCCTGGCAGGTAAACACAGAAACCTGATGAGAAAAAGATAAAACAAAATAAACTGCCAGCGTAGCTGTGGATGGAGAGGATACTTTTATTTTAATTGTCGGTGACACATCTCACATCTGTTCAGTTTTTTGGACACACAGGAGTGTCAGAGCTTTGGTGTTTAGAAAACTACCCACCACTTCAATTCAATTCAATTTGCATCGCTAGTGATGCTCAATATACTGACATTTTAGTGATTTCCTGATAACTTACATATAAGACTATTCAGTACTTAAATTATGCAAAGTTTGTTACCATTTAGGTCAAATTCGACTCTGGTGTAAGACACCAAAAGAGTATAATCTAGGATCAGAGAATTTTAAAATGAAGTATTCTTTGTGATTTTTCTTCGGTTCATGATGCTTTATGTTTTCTATTGGTGAAAGGTCTAGACTGTAAGCAGGCCAGTTCAGGACCTGGACTCTTCACCTGTGAAGCCATGCTGTTGTGATGTGGTTTAGCATTGTCTTGCTGCAATAGTTAAGGCCTTCCCTGAAAGAGAAGAATTTCAAATTTGATTCCTCTGACCACAGAACAGTTTTCCATTTCGCCTCAGTCCATTTGAAATGAGCTTTGGCCCAGAGATTTCAGGATTGTGTTCACGTACTACTTTTTCTTGCATGATACAGCTTTAAGTTTAATTTGTGGATGGCACAGTGAACTGTGTTGACAGTGATGTCTGGAAGTGTTCCTGAGCCCATGCAGTGATTTCCAGTACAGAATCAAATTAGCAACACAAATTAGCAAATATTTGCCCATCTTTACTTCTGAGTGTCTGCTCCTTTAAAATGCTCCTTTTATGCCGAGTTATGTTACTGACCTGCCACCAGTTAGCCTAATTAAAGACCCTGTAAAATGAAATCCAAAGTTTTTGTCTTTTAACACTTTAGATATGTTGGAATCTGGTTGCTGTAAACATGTGAAAACACTGAGATCTACATGTGACTGAATTCTGGATTTAGACTGTTAGAAAGTTTTCACCTCTTTCCTGGCTTGGTTTAATGTGGGCGGGGCCAATATGTGGGCTTATGATGTCATGAGCCCATAGTAGGGAATGACCCCGCCCCTCTAACACTACAATATAAATTCACAGAGCAGTTCATCTCAGTGCAGTTTGTTGTTAGCTGATGTCACTTCCTTTATTAAAAGTCAACAGTCAGTTGAATCCTGTTTATTGTTCGTTGTGAGGTAAATTTGCCAAATCTATCAGCCACAGTGGTTTATAGATCATTTAAAGCATCATAACAGAGATTTGAGCATGAAAGCGGACTTCGTCTCTGGTTGGCACAGAGCCAGGTGGCTGCACTGTGATCGAAAGGTCAACATTCAATTTTTTTTTTTTAAAAACCTGAGAGGATGGTATTTCTCCTGTGTGGGCGTGGCTTAAGCTCATTCAACAGACACACCCACACCATCCAGGAGCAGATTTTACTGTCTATTTACTATTTGATTTCAGGGTTTATAACACAGTGACCTGTCATGCAACAGACCTAAAAACAGATTTATTTTCACTTTACAGGGTCTTTAATTGCTCCTCCAGCTGTTTTTCATTACCACTTACTTTTCCAGCCTTTTTGATGCCCCGTCCATACTTTTTTGAGATGTTTTGCTGCCATCAAATTCAAAATGAGTTTATTCTTGTCTGCATGAAATGGTGAAATGTCTCAATTTCAATGTCTAATATGTGATTAATGTTCCATTTGGATTAAAAAAAATTATGTGATTTGCAAATCATATATATATATATTTATTTATATATATATATATATATATATATATATATTTTTTTTTTTTTTTTTTTTTTTTTTTTTTTTTAAACATTTTCCACAGTGGCTCAACTTTTTTAGGATTTGGGTTGTATGTAGATTGATTAGAGATGCAAAGTTAAGGTACCAGTACCAGTGATACCAATATTACTTATGGTAGCCTATGTAAAAATCTAAACCTCACCATGTCCTTTAAAATGAATATTTTTTGTTCAGATTTTTCTTTATGTGCAAGAAAATCCTTAGACATTTTATGTTTTTTTTTTTTCCTTTATAAGCAACTTAATATGCATATAATATATGTTTTTAAATTTATTTTTATTTGTTTATTAATTTTACCATAAAGGAACCGTATGGTAACTTTTTTTACCTTGATTTTCACCATTAAAGTGGAGAAAAAATATACGTAAAAAAGTAAAAAAAAAGTAAATAAAGTTATGGGTTGTCCACCAATAATATTCTAGTGCTTTAATTTTGAATTTCAAAGTATTTCAAAGAGTGCCCTCTAAAGGGTTAATAGGATATTTTATTTCATTTATATTATGTTATGTTGCACTGTCAGTTATGTATTTATGCTAAAAGAGCAGTTTTGACGGTTTAAATAAAGTTCTGTGAATGCTAATGTTGTCAACAGTGCATTCAGCCTCGTGCCCTGATCCTTGTTTTTATTTCTTTGGGTTGGCAACCCTAACTCTACCTCATCTGTCAGATTAACAGTCAACGTCTTCGTCATCGCTTGGTTGAACAAAGGCATATCTGAGTGAAGAGATTTCCTTATTTATGAATCTGACACACAGCGAGCTCACGCCTGCCAGCAGAGGTTAGTGAGTGTATTAGTGTGATTATTAATGAGTCCTGAAGAGCTTTTCCCAGTCAGCACTTTCTACATGTCACACAAAATAATGCATGTCCAGTTTAGTCAGGCCTTTTATCCACTCATTCTGTATTTACTCCGACACAATGCCTATATAATAACTCTTTTGTTTATCATTTCTGTGAGTCTGTCCTGAGTGAATGATGACTTTAGTTGGGTTATTGAACAGTCAGTAGCTGCACACAGGAGGAAAGAACTGTGACTGCATTGGTTTTTAAACATTCATTAGATGCTGTTTATAATATGATTTAATGATTTCCCTGGACAAGAGCTGCATTTCTCTCCTCTGTTAGTTATTCAGAACTCTTGTCCTTTGGATGAAACTGAATATATGGAAAAGCTCCAGACAAACACAGGCGCCTGTAATGCGGAGTATCTATGCAGAGGTCCGGCCTTGTGTCTTGCACTAATGACATTTACTTTAAGGCAGCGATCCAAACAGATCAATAGCTTTGACCAATGAAAGAAGTCAGGTTTAGCTTTTAACTTTATAAACTTTACTTTAAAGCAGCTCTCAGCATAGTGCAGACCCTACAGCTCTTTTCTTTAACCTCTTGAAACATACTTTAAGCATCTTCAGTATTTTTTAGCACAACAAAAAACTCACATCTAAGCAAGTGTCTTCGTCTAAACTCTGTCAAAATATCCAGCCAGACTCAGCAAAAAAAGAAAGGGAAGTTTTGTTTGATAAAGCATTTCTCTATCGTAACAATGCTTCTTGGCAATCAATCTGCCATTGGAAAGCTTATTCATTTCCCCTTAAATGGCACCACATTTATAAGGATCATGCATTTATGGGATGAGAAGCAGAGCAGGTTGAACCCATCAAAAAACTGGCCAAATCTTCTCTATCAATCCCGATTAGTCATAGGGCCCACTGTGCCACATACCAAGACTGGAGAGAGAGGACTGGGGAGCCCATCAGCTGACAACCAGCTGATATGCTTCTAAGCACGCTCTGGGCTAAACATATACCTCTTTCCCACTGGCCGAAAAACCCGTTTAAACATGCTAACAATCTGCTCCTGTTGGCAGTGGGAAAGGCTCTAATCGACATTCAGACCCGTGTCGACTTACCCTGCAGTGAACACGGGTTCTTTTGTTTTTTGTTTTTAAGATTTATTTTTGGACATTTTTGTGCCTTTATTTGATAGAGGAGGACAGTGGATAGAGTTGGGAACAGGGACGGGAGTGGGGAGAGACGTGCAGTAAAGGGCCTCAGGCCGGATTCAAACCTGTGCCATCCGCGTACGTGGCGCACGCCTTAAACCACTCACCCAGGGACACGGGTTTTTATGGGCTTGCCTCTGATAGGCTCGAGTGGGACCGTCACTACCGGGTGAACGCGGGATGACTTTGGCGTAACGTGCCTACGCGCCCATAACTTGGGGCAACAAAAGGACGCAGACAGCTGAGGGACAAGCATTGTGTTTTGGACTCAGCTTGTGAGATTCATATTTGCAAGATGGCCTTCATCTCATCAGCGCTAGAATGTCGTTCAGTCTGCACTGAGTTTGTATATTTTGAAAGAGGGACAAAAGTACAAGGTACGGAAAACAGTTGGCCACCATGTCCATGGCTTCCATGCTCCTTTCCATTGTTTACCTAGCTGTGCTTCAGTGCGCTGATGATGATGTCATCAATGTGATGACATCAGCTCGATGCACCGGAGGGAAAAAAAAACAGCCACGCAGCTCGTCTGCTGGCGATCAGATCCTGGTCTGCTGGCAATGAAAAAGGAGTCACTTGCAGATTGTTAGCAGGTTGACCTGCGTTTAAAAAACTCGCGTTTACACGCTAATTTTAGTGGGAAAGCAGTAATACTCACGCTAGACTGCTCTAGCCTGGCTACACTTTGCTGCTCCCTCTGCAAGCCTCTTTTTGCAACCCTTCTCCACCCCAGCTCCTCCTTTATTCTCTTTCTTACCTAAACAGTGTCATTCTGTTGTCACTGATACCTGATCTGTTCTGGAGTTTTTGCTGCTTCTCTGCCTTACTCTGGCTTTTCTCATCAGCACAAGAAAGGCAAGAACGTGCGCTGTTCCTGCTTGATGCTTTCCCCGCTGGCTGAACCACAATTTCTGTTTAAAGCGTGCTGAATTTCCATATTCTTAATTTCTATGTCAAGTGACGTAGGTTCAATCACCAGGTGCTTTTCTCGAGTCTACTAAATCCTCTGTTGGAGAACAGGTTATCCCCTCTGTGCTTGAAGGATCAAACAGATCTACTGGACACATTTCCTTAGCCACTTTTACTGCACACCAGAGGAAAATTAGAGTCGCTACACAATACCAGATCAGAAGCTTTCAATGGTATGCCATGTTATCTCTGTTATGTTGTGCAGTAAATGAGCTTCTTTCTACTAAACAAAGTTGCAACCTCTTGCACCCCAGCCACCCCCTTTATAGCATACAGCTTGTTGCACCTTCATACTCAGATTTGTGCTGCTATTTAATATTTACTTTTGACTTTTTTTTTTTGCATTCAGAACATTAATTGTCATGAATGTATCTATTCTTGTGGGGGTTTCTGGGGGTAGAAATAGCTCAGTCTGTACAGACTTTGGCTGGAAATTGGAGGGTTGCCGGTTCAAGTCCCAGTCTGGACTTTGGCCTGGTAGCTGGAGCAGTGCCAGGTCACTTGCTGAGTAGCGTTGAAATGCCCTTGAGCAAGGCACTGAATTCTAACAGCTCCTGGCAGCGTTTCAACAAAAGCAGCAAAGCCATTGCTATGGCATTTCTCCATTAATGCAGATTCTGTTTGTGCATTTGTATTTACGGCCCATGTGTGGGTAGTATGTTCAACAATGGAGTGAATTTTCCTTCGGGGATTAATAAAGCATGTCTACTTCAAAAGCATCAAAGCATGCTGCTTGACTAACCTAAAGAGAATCTTTAGAGCAGAGCCTTCTCTGCCAATTAAAACCACATATAAATCCATTTTGCAATAAAATGGCAAGATGTATGACAAGCTTGCTCCCGACTGAAATAAATGTAATGTGCACTGATATAAAGAACCTATGAAATCTTTACTTCTGTTGTTCTGTGTTTGAATATCCATCCACCCATCCCCAGCGCTGCTGTCCTCACCAGCTGAGGATGCTTGACTCTGCTCTGATGGCTTCTCCCTCCTCCATTTCCCATAATTACTCTGCACTGCAGTCTCATAGACACAGACCTTAATGTCTGATTCTAACACTGCATGAATAAAATAATAATGCTGGACTTTGGAGCAGCTAGAAACCCATTGAGAGCTATCAGGCTATCACTGGAGGCAGGTCCTGAAAAACAGTGGAAGTACAATCTGTGGTAAGACACACCATAGAGCTGGGACTCTGTTTGCAGACCGCATGCAGCGAGGGTAATTTGCATACACAACCCACATTACAATCATAAAAAAGCTTGTTGAAAACTGGCAGCATGTCCCTCTAAGTTTCTCAAGGACATCCTGAGGCACAGCAGGAGAAAACCAAACCGACCAAATGTTTGTCTTATGTTGTCTTTACTGTTTCTCATTGCCGTTTTAGGCTTAAAGCACGCCATGCTCTGGGAAGTCAAAAGGTTGTTGTCTGTAATGAGCTGCTAAAACTTGGTGAAAGACACGAGGATTTAACACAGCCTGACTGCCTGAAAGTGTTTCAATTAAAAATTTAAAGGCATAAATAGTTTTGTGAACTTTATTACAGAGGTGAACTTGAACAGCTTCAATGCATGTACAAAATATTCATCCCTAAAAGTGACTCTGACTACAGTTTCATGCTCAGTAGGAGTTTATAATTCTGCCAAAGGGAGTGAGTTCACTTTTGCAGTGTTCATTCTCAGAGCCAAACTTCTTAAATAGATCATGAAAACTAAGGCTGGGATGGCAGGCCTTCTTCTTGAGAGCCTAGAGACAGGGATTCTATAATATTGCATTCTAATTAATATCACAGTTCAGTATTATTGATCATCCTTTTTTTATTTTTGCTTTTTAAAAGGAAGTTTGTTCAAAAGCACTGCACAATATTTGTCTGTCAGCTTTGCTTTTTCATTGACTGTATCAAACACTCAGCTGAATTTTTGAGGCAATCTGTTCCCAAATATTTGATTTCACAATCACTGCTTTTTCACCAGGCTAGTTCCAGTTCCTAGTGTGCATTGTTGTTGCAATTTTTCTCTGTTGCTGATGAACAAAAGAAATATTGGTCAATCTGGACAAAAAGGTTTATTCTTGCAAGGTCAATCAACACATACAGCGGTCAGTATGCAGCAAAAGACAGAGAGAGAGGGGGAGAGAGTGCAAGAGAACAGAGACAGAGACAGAAGAACCCCAAGAGAAGAGACTAGAACATTTTATGCTTGAGCTACGCCCCCTCCCCAAGGTATGCTTGAGCTACGCCCCCTCCCCAAGGTATGCTTGAGCTACGCCCCCTCTCCAAGGTATGCTTGACACCACTCTATCTGGGAAGAATCCGCACCCGCACAGGGCTTTGTTTCCAGGCTGTCTGGACATCACAATTTAAAAGACAAAAGGACCCTTTGATTCAGTCATGGGCTCCAGGTTTAACACTTCGTCAGGAAACTGGCAGAGTCACCTTTTGTTGCTTTGTATTTACACATGCAGTAAAGTCGATGCCTTCCTAGCCCTATCGTTTCCCCATGTCTGTGAGAGGATAGGCTTCATAGAAAGAGAGCAGTGGGGGGGGTACTGGGGTAACACACAGTGGGGGGTGTTGAGGCAAAGGAGCTAAAACCCCATTACAGTGTCTGCCGGGGCTGTTCCTGATTCAGTCTGCAATTTTCCTGGACAGGATCCCAAGGAGGAGGGTTTCTGTTTTGGGGTACTCCAAAAATCATCTGCTGTGTGCAGATAGCCTAGCGGTCTAAGGCGCCACCGATGTATGTTGGGTGGGCCGGGTTTCAATCTGGCCTGTGGCCCTTTGCCGCATGTCTCTCCCCACTCTCTCTTCCACTGTCCTACTCTATGGAATAAAGGCGCGAAAATCCCAAAAATAAATCTTAAAAAAATATCATCTGCATTTTGCGGATGATTTGGTTAGTTTTGGCTTCCTCTCCAGCAGGTGATTTATAGCCCTGTGCAAATGACAGTCAGCGCCATTGAATGCCACTTTCAGCTACTTTTATGGCATTGTATGCTATTTTTAATGCTATTTTCAGCTACTTTTGTGCTTTTGGCTATTTTCAACGGTTCTTCCACAATTCAGCTCTTTGCATCCCCACACAATTTCAGACGAAATTTCAATTTTGATCTAGTTGTTACTTTAGAGTAATTTTATTTTTTGGCTTTATTTGGAGAGGACAGGAGGGTGGTTAGGGTAAGAAATAAGGGAAGGACAAGCAGGAAAGGAGTCATAGATTGGACTCGAATGCCAGGCTGCTGACTTAGAAGGTCATCTTCCTTACATGTGGCGTAACCTAACCACCACACCATCTGCGCCCTAACTGTGTCCATTTCTATCATGGAGCTGGAAAGTGAATTGACTCAGCAGACTTTGCAGAACAGTTTCAAGTGCAGTGGTCCTGGAAAAGAGCTCATGATGAAATCTCAAAAAAACAAAATCAAAGCTCCTCACATCTTGGAAAAAGAAGTGACAAACACAATGACAGATGCAGGAACACAAGGGTTGAAAAAGAAAGGATTCAGACTTTGGTTTTAGTACACAGAGAGGGAGCTGGATGCCAGAGCCAGTCACATCTTGGCTCGTGTTTCTGTAGCTGCTCCTGGCCCTCACTGTCTCTGGATGCTCCCTTCAAGCTGGACGGGAGGGATGCTGAAAAAAAGATGAAGAGAGGGAGGCGGAAAGTGCATTTGTGTGAGAGAAAAAGAGAGAGAGTGGAGAAGAGTGGAGAACAGCTGAATCAGGAAGAATTGGGGCCAAAAGTGGGAGCCGCCCTCATCTAATGAAGCACCATAAATATAACAGACAACCCCACAGCCTCTACTGCGTCCCTTTCTTTCTCTGCCAACTTCTTTTGCAACATCACACACAAACACACACAGATTTACAAAATTCTGTTTTAAATAGCTGCTTTAACAGTTTGAGCTTTACTGGAGATAATATTATTCCATGGAAACGTGCCAGGCTGCTGCATGCCGTCACTAGCAAACACTGACGTTCTGTGATGTGCATTTAAATAAATCCTTACACAACAATGACACCTGCTGGGAAACTGAGGCCTAGAACAGAGTAAAACTGCAGCACAGTCATGGTTCAGCATGAATCTGCTCCTGTTTATTCTGAGGATCCTTAATAAGAATAACACATTAGTAGAGCTAACACCCAGTAGAACAGTTTTGTAGGAAATCTGCATGCTAAAAGGAGGGAATAAATCATCTTTATTTATTTTTTGGATTATTTTGTGCTCCACCCAGTCTGTGGTTTTATCTCCTTGTTTACTCCTGCAGCTCCTGACTAATTAATCCTGAGCCTTTCTGCTTATTTTGAAATTTCTGAACCTCATTTAAAATACTTGAGTCTGAAATGCCTGCAAATGAAGAAATCATGTAGCTGTGTGTCTTTTACATGCCTCACAGAAGCTTAAAACTCAGTCAGTTACACCACCAGTTTTGTCAAGACTAGACCGCTTTCTCCACAATAAAGAAAAGACTACATTTGGAGCAATAACCCCAAGAACAATTCAGTGATGTTCCTTATTCAGAGCATTTGGGAGAATTATAAAACACATTTACATAACATCAGGTTTTACAAAAATGCATCTAATAGTGCAATAGAAGCAGGAAGCTCAAACGTTCTCCAACAATAGGAAAATAAAAACATTATTTAAGAGGGATGCACAAATACAGAATATCAGCATGGTATCAGTATCAGCAGATAATAGCACAAACGGTTGATGGCTGTGTCAGTAGAAACCACAAAGACTTCCCAGTTGATTCTGGGGTGAGGCAGGGGTGCGTCTTATCCTCTACATCAGGGGGGTCAAACTCAATCATAGCAGGGGCTGGATGGGGGCTTAACACTGATGATAAATGATTTTGAGATTTTTAAAAAAGTAAAAATGACAAGTTTTATCTCAAAATCTGAGATTAAAAAGTCAAAATTATTAGTCCAAAGGTCGAAAACATGAAGTTAAGTCAAAATAATGTTTTTAAATGCAAATATATGAGATTTAATGTACAAACCATGAGTTTTAAAGGTCAAAATATAAGCGAAAATTCAAAATCATTAGGTAAAAAAGTTAGAATATGAGATAAAATTCAAAGTCATGAGTTTAAAAGGTCAAATATGAGTTTGAATTTTAAATTTTGAGTCTGGATTGTCAGAATGTGAGAATAAAAGTGTAATTTAAAAGCTGAAAAAGTGAAAAACCGAGATAAAATTAAATATCACAAGTTTAAAAGGGAAAAACTTGAGATAAAATTTATAATCATGAGTTTTGAAGGTCAAAATATGAGATAAAATCAGAAATCATGATTTTAAAATGTCAAAGTATTAGTTTCAATTTAAAATCTTGAGTCTAGATTGTCAAAATTTGGGATTAAAAGTAGAAGATAAGAGTTGAAAAGATCAGAAAGTGAGATAGAATTAAAAATCAGGAGGTTAATAGGTCAAGATATGAAATAAAAACAGAAATCATGAGTTTAAAAGGTCAAGAAATGTGTTTGAAATTTTAAATTTTGAGTCTAGATTGTCAGAATGTGGGATTAAAGTAGAAGTTAAGAAATGAAAAAGTCAAAAAGTGAGATAAAAATCAAAATCATGAGGTTAAAAAGTTAGAATTTCAGTTTAGATTTTAAATTTTGAGTCCAGATTGTTAGATTAATGTTAAATGTAGAAGATAAGAGTTGAAAAAGTCAAAAATTGAGATAAATTTCAAAGTCATGAGTTTAAAAGGCCAAATATGAGTTTGAATTTTTAATTTTGAGTCTAGATTGTCAAAATTTGGGAATTAAAGTAGGAGTAAAGAGTTGAAAAAGTCAAAAAGCGAGATAAATTCACAGTCATGAGTTGAAAAGGTCAAATATGAGTTTAAATTTTTAATTTTGAGTCTAGATTGTCCAAATCTGGGATTAAAAGTTGAAGATAAGAGTTGAAAAAGTCAAAAAGTGAGATAAAATTCAAAATCATGAGTTTAAAAGGTTAAATATGAAAAAAAGTCCAAATCATAAGTTTACGATATGATTGTGAGATGCAAAATCAAAATGAAAACACAAATTGATTTATTTTCCCACATTCTTGACTACCTATTTATTTTTACTCTTTACTTTTCTGATTTTTCTGATTTAACAAGGATATTTCAAATCATTAAGGTTAAATTTACATTTATTTACCGGAGGAACTCTGCAGACCTCACACCTGTGGGCAAGTTATGATAAAATATGATATGATCTTGTGGGCAGGGTATAACTGTACCAGGGGCCGGATTTTGGCCCCGGGCCTTGAGTTTGACACCCCTGCTCTTCACATCAGTACCTGTATGGACTGGATAATGGGGCAGGTAACAGAGGCAACATCTGGCTAGTACTGTGGTCCTTGCAGAGACTGTAGATGTCAATGTTAGGAATTCTCCTGGGCCAAAACAAAGATCCAGGCATTTGGGCAGGGTAATCAAGACTTAGACCCAAGCATGGGGCGATGGGAGCATGAGGACGAAAGTCAGTCTTTCAGTCTTTGGTCCCCCCCACTGTTGGCCAGTAGTGCCAGTCTGACCTCCTTGTGACAGCTTCTCTTTGGCACATCTTTGGGTATCGTTGGTGAGACGGTGTGTAACGCTGACATGCTTAGGAGAGCGAGGTCCAGAAGGGTCACCTATTTGATACAGAAATGGAAGCTGTGCTTTTACAGGCCAGCTCAATGTCAGTCCAGACGGCTGTAAATAATGACCTACAGAGGATGAAATGAAATTCCCTTTCATAGCTCCACATCCCAGCATGTTGTAGTGAACTACTCTACAGTGTGATGAAATATCAGATCAGTGACGTTTTTCTTGGATTTATGTGTGCTGTCAAGTAGAAAACATTTTTTTTTTCACAGAGAAACTGATACTAGAATAAAAATGAGTATTTTAAACTAATAAGACTTTCAGTTAAAATGGAGATGTGTGGTACACTTGCCAATAATACAGTTAAATTCTGTATTACAGACTGTGTTGTACTAAAACATTAGTGCATAACTGTTCAACTTGTCACATAGCCTATGCACAAGAGACGTAACCTCAGGAGTTCTCCTGAGGACGATGACAAAGATGTCTGTGTTGGCTGTCAGGAGCCGTGCCAAGAGCTCTGAGCAGCATGTATAATTGAAATACCGAAGAGTCATGTCATTTATGTTTATAATGTTTGACCAAGGCTGGTGCAAACTGACGAAAAAAAGAAGGAAAGAGTGCAGAAAAATTAAATCAAAATCACACATAATATACTAGTGGAGAATCTAATGAGCTCAAGAAGCAAAAACCAATTGCATGAATGGATTCATCATCTAGTTTCCCTGATTTGATTTCCCATAAGCTTCTTATGGACGAACTCCACCAAGTCAAAAATGATGGATTTTCCTCTGGAACTTCTTTTATTTTGAAGTTTCAATTTTGTTTCAAAACTGTTGCCAAACCTATGAATTTCTTCTCAGAATATAATCCGCCTCTGGGTGGGAGATGATGCCAAAGGAGGATTTGGACTATAATGGCTGACTAAGTCAAAGCCAAACTAATGAATTTCCTCTCAGGTTAACAGATTTCTAAGTCTGGTCGACTGGATTTCACAATAAAGCTGCTTAGTGAATAAATGCTCTCTGTTAAAGAAGCGAGCCTCTGTCCTTGACTGCGTGAATGTGACTCTGACAGGCTTTTGTGCTGAGCTGCTCATTTCACCAGCCGTTATCCTTTTCATTAGCCCTTTCTCGCAAATCAGCAATTTTAGTTTTATTGACTTCTGCAGCGCGTCGGCTCAACACTAAAGGAAATATGTCTCTGAGATTGAAACATTTAATCCCCCATGTTTCTTTATTGTTATCCAACATAAACCACTATTGAAAAGCTTTTTGTTTCCTTTCAGCAACAAAGGAGAGAGCTGTTTGTATTTCATTGATGTCTTTATGTTTGTGGAGTTACAATCTGGGATTTTATTGAATTTTAGATGAGGATGCCCAACAGAAGCCCTTGAAACTTTTCCGTCTTAAGTCTTATCTTTTGTAAGTTTCAACCTTTTTTTTAACTTGATTATGAGGCCAAAAAAGGGAACTACCTGAGGCTTGCTGCTGGTTTTGTGCTCCAATAAGAAAGCAACAAAAAAGATAAAACGAGTGGGGACTCTTTACTTTGTACAGTGTTGTGAAAATGTATTCACCCCCTTACATGTTTTACACTACTGCTAGTAGTCTCACAGTTAGTGAAATGGGGATCACCTGAGTGTAGAGAATGTGTCTCAAGTGGTTGTAGTATAAAGACACCTGTGTCTGGAAGGTCAAGTCGCTGGTTGGTGAGTATTCCTGGCAACCATTACACCATGAAGACAAAAGAACACTCAAAGCAATTCAATAGGGGGTTTGATACAAAAGCATATCCAAGGCCCTGAACATCCTCCAGAGTTCAAGTGAATCCATCATGAAGAAATGGAAGGAATATGGCACATGTGTAAATCTGCCTAGATCAGGCCACTAGTGAGGGAGGCAACCAAGACACCTATGACTACTCTGAAAGAGTTCCAAGCTTCAGCAGCTGAGATGGGAGAGACTCTGCAGACAACAACTGTAGGTTTTTCACCAAAGCTTTATGGGAGAGTGGCAAAGAGAAAGTCACTGTTAATGAAAACTCAGATTCAGTCTGGACTAGAGTTCACCAAAAGACATGTGGGAGACTCCATGGTCAAGTGGAAGAAAGTTCTTTGGTCTGATGAGACCAAAATGGAGCTTTTTGGCCTTTAGACAAGGGCTTCTCAACTTTGGGGTCGGGACCCCATCGGGGTAGCAAGACACTGAGAGGGGGGTCTCACGATGACTTAAAAAAAAACTAAAAATATTTTTTAATGACACCGTTGCCACTTTACACCAAATCTGAAACCATTTTCATCACTTTTTCCTACCAGTTTTGCTTGTTTTAACACATTTTTGCAACTTAAAACCCATTTTTTAATCCATTTTAAACCCTTTCCACCACTTTTCCACCAAATGTTGCCACTCTCCATTGGCTCTGTTGACCCATTATTGCCAATATTAACCCCTTTTTACACCACATTACACAGATTGATATGCCTTTTTTTGCCAGTTTTAATCAATTTTTCATCTCATTTCACCACATTTCCAAATATTTTTGCCACTCAGTCACTTTTGAATCCCTTTTTATCACTTAATATGCCTTTTTTGCCACTTAAACCCATTTTTGCCATTTTTGGTTATTTTTTGACACTTTTATCTAACTTTTGAAACTTCTAACCCATTTCTGCCACTTTTAACCTTTTACCGACTGAGTCTAAAAATGGTGATTTGGACATATTTTGTTATTATGGCTGTAAAACAGTCAGGAAATGCCCTAAGTATAAGAGAGCTTTGTTCCCTTTTCCCAGGAGTACTTGAACTTGACTTTTCAACATCTGGTTAATGATTATTGCACATTACATGGAATTGTCAGCAGTTTGAAAGAAGAAAAACACAAAAATGGATTTGTTTTCAATGACTTTTATGAGAAGAAATTTTGTTATTGCTCACGATGTTTTAAATTTGACATTTCAGATGTGAACCTATACATGTTTAGAACAATCACCAGTCATTTTTTGTCTAGGACTCTGAGTGTGCAAAACACAGTGCAAAAGATAACTATATACATAGGCGACAATTAGTACAAATAAAGGTGGAAAAATGCAATCTCAACATTCTCAAGTAACATATTGTTATTGCACATGACAGACACACAAATGCCACTATCTAATGCTATTTATTGAAAACAAAACACCACTCTTGCTCGCTCTCCTTTTACTCTATTCCTTCACTCTCCTTTCTCACTCGTCTTCTGCCAAAGCTGCCGTTTTTTGCGGTGCTTTTCAACATTACCGTTATATAAATACCACGGCAATATATGATGTGTTTATTTATCTAACAAATAAATAAATAAACATATCATATATTGCCAGAAAGCACAGCTTCTCAGCTCTCTGTCAGCATTGGAATTTTTTAGATTGAGCAAACTTTCGAGGAGTTACAGTGTTGAGAATTGTGTAGCGGTCCCGTGATACTTCTGGTGTTTTGCTATGAATGCCCACGTCATATGGTTTCGAGTACCATAATGAACCATATATGTGCGCATGTCCACAATTCTCAGCTTTCCAACACCATTGGAATTTTTCTGATTGGACAAACTTTGACAGAGTTACGGTGATAATACTCCTGACATATAAAACACAGCGCCGGCGCTGGGTCAGTAGGTAAAGGGTTAAAATCCAATTTCACCACCTTTTTGCCATTATTAACCCATTTTAGCTATTTTTAACATGATTCATACATTTTTGAGAGGGCTACTGACTACACAAATGAACTAAAATGATATTTGTTTCTTTGATAAGAGTGGTTATTATTCATGTTAATTATCAGATACTACAGCTTAACTTTACAATTGACCGTGGTTTTGCTGGCCCCCAGTTTGGCTGGGCCCCAGAAAGCTCTCCCGTTTTTTCCCCTAGTGGGCGGCCTTGTCTCCACATGAATATTCTTGAATGTTCATGGCTGTGTTCAACCACTTTCAGGTACAGGGGAGTCCCCGGTCTCTGGCACCTTTATTTTGGGGGTCATGGGCTGAAAGGGTTGAGAACAAGTGCTTTAGACAAGACACTAAACACTGCACACACTGCACACACCATCACCACTGTTGAGCACAGAGGTGGCAGCATCATGCTGTGGGGATGTTTCTCAGCAGCTGACCCTGGAGGGCTTGTAAAAGTAGAGGGTAAAATGAATGCGGTAAAATGCAGGAAATTCAAGAGAAGAGAGAAGATTTATTTTCCAGCAAGACAATGAGCCAAAGCATACAACAAAAGCTACACAGAAATGGTTTAAAGACGACAAGGAGAATGTTCTGGAGTGGCCGAGTCAGAGCCCAGGGCTCAATTCAATAAAGAATTTGTTGCAGAGCTTGAGTTTGTAACTTCTGAAAGACTAGATATTATAGTTTCGTCTTAAACATCAGTCAAGAAAAACAAAACAAAAAAAACAAAAAACAAAACAAAACAAAAAAACAACTCATCTATTCTGAGTTTTTACACTTATGTCTCTCACAAATCAAAGTCATGGAAGAATGTTGTGAACTTGCCTTCTGTGGTATCCTCGTTTACCGTAAATGATGTATTAATCTTGTTGAAAGTGTTTCAGCTGAACTTGGCTGATGATAATCTGGACTCCTGCCTGTTTGCTGACTGTCATCAAACTCACTATCCAGAAGTAGTAAAACATGTTTTTTCTACAGTGTTATTAAGTTAACAGTGTTGGACTTCACACTGTTTTTAAATCATCTGACCTTATCTGCAGCCCTACCATCTTGGACAGCCTTTTCTTTACAGTCACATATTTTTTCTCCAATCTTCTCCTTTTTTTCGGACTCATTCTCAGTCTTATTGTCTCCCTCTTCATCCGCCCATGTTTTGAATCAATACACTATTCCTTCTGCCCGCGTGGCTGCCAGCCTATTTCCCTCCATCTGTCTATCAGTCTGTTGCTTCTTCCTCTCTGAAAAGTAGATTCCACAGTTGGCTAGCTCCACTTCCATTCCTGTAGCACTTCTCTGACAGATTGTCTTGTTTTTTCATACAATACTAATTGAAAGCACTTCCTGAGGAGCCAGACAGTACTGAATTGGCTAAAATGGTCAAGTGATGAGTGGATTAAGGCCCAAAAAGACAACGTCTAATGGGGGTTTAGCTAAGTAAGCATACCTTCTGCTACTCTTCAAAATTCAGTCTCTTCATAAACTCATGTTTACTAAATTAGATATTTTTATTTCATTTGGAAATGGTGAGTTTCTAACTGATATTATTATTGGGTACTACTGTGGTTCATTCTTTTCTCTGTGAGGGATGTTTTCTTACTGTCCACTTTATTAGGTACAGTTAGTAGGGCTGGGTATGTCCCACAGCCTCACGATATGACATGTATCACAATACAGAAGCTGCAATGTCTCATTTTTCAGACTTGTTTACATTCACAGATTTGTTGGAGATTTAACAGCAGTGTTTACTCTGATGTAGCAGCTTCACAAAGTCTTCATTATCAGCCATGAGGTACTGCTCAAGTCTTTATAAATAAGCCTGTAAGGGCTGCTTTTAGTCTTCTGATCCAGCACACAATCCCGCGTAACACGCCAAGCTGTTGTCTTGTTTAGATGGAGGTTGGCTGTGTAGCTTCAGTGTTTTACCTTATTTTGCACGTCTTGTTGGGGTATAACAGTCTTTCCTTCCTGGATGATGGTTCAGGGTCAATGTTCAGTGAACGTAATCACACATTCAATAAGTGAATGGGGAATAAAAGCAGTCACATATGGACAACAGCCAGTAGTCTTGTACAAAATTATTTCAAAAGGCTTTGCATTAACAGGAAAGATGGCTGCAAATAACTACAACACAAACACTAACAAATGCATATTCAAAACACTTTGCATTTGCATAACAGAAAACTGTTTCACAATGAACAATGACAATGTTTCAGATGGGCGATTGTTGTAGACAGACTGCTAGAAAGAGTTAAGAGAATATGTGAAACATCTCATTTTTACTTAAGTAACATGAATAATACTTAGCAGCTTTAACACACCAGAATTCTGTTCAAAGCCTTATGTTTTTCATATGAAGTAAATTGAGTCACTGGGAAATGCAGTTTTTAAATGATGATTTCATTTATTAAGGAAAAAAGCCATCCTAACCTATCTAGTCTTATACACAAAAATCCTAGCCCCCCACCCCAACCTCTTGCTAAATCGTGGATTAACTGTGATTAACCACATTCTTTTGGAAAGCTGAGTTTAATTTCTGCCCAAACTGTTGAAAGAAGGAATCACTTCAATAAAACCTGTCTGACAAAGTGAAGTATGCTGAAAGATCTCAAAAAGCAACACACCAGGCTGCAATCTAAAGAAATTAAAGAACCGATAAGAAACAAAGAAAGAAGGGTTACAAGGCCATTTCTAAGGCTAAGGGACTCCAGCAAACCACAGTGAGAGCCATTACCCACCAATGGAGAACTTTGAGTCCATATTCACTAGGGGTGTAAATCACCAGTTTCATCACGATACGATACAATATCGATTCTCAGAACAATGATTCAAAATTTGCCAATATCACAAAATCTGCCACGATTCAATTTCGATTCAATTCAATTTAGAGTCCTGCATCAATATCAGATGATATTGTGAACCCATTTACCACAATCTGTTACTTTTCACATAAAGGAAATAAACACAATATTGATACATTTTGAGAATTTTATCGTCAAATGTTTAAGGCATTTACATGAAAAACGTTCTTTAACAAAGTGAACAATGCTTGCGTTTCACTTTAAAGTGCTGCAGTTTTCCATTTTAAATGCACAGTATTTATTCAGCGTTGTGACTCGTGGCTGGGCGGAAACTGTCATAACCAAGCACGTAGGGGGACTTTCAAATTTAAAGCCTAAGGTAAAAATGGCGATGGAAATTGATTATTATACTTTCAATTGATTTGACTGAATCATTGCTTAAACAATTGATGTATCGATCCAGATAGATAAATTGTTACACCCCTAATATTCACTCTGTAAGATCTGTATGGAGACGTGTATCAGCAAGGACGATGTGACTTTATATTTACAATTTGACTCTTTAGTGCAGGCCTGTCATGCAGTTATGTCTGCTCAAGTTGAAAATAAGCGTCAGTTTGAGGAAGAAAGGTCCCAAATAGGAAAAAAAATCAAGTGTAAACTCTGTTTTGTAAACTCCCTATGAATATATGTACAAAAGAAACTGCAAACTCCCTCTCTCTCAGATTCGTGCTGAATGAACACAGGAGTCAAAACAGTTATCAAAGTCAATTAAGTATCCTATCAGTTTTACACATACAAGAAGTTAATGGCACTAAAAAATTGAATTAAAAAACAGAGTTGCCTTCTTGCCCTTCATCAATGTCCTTCAGAATGCTTTTATAATGTTTTGGATTTCCCATCTTTGCCCAGAGCATTCCTGTAAAAGTAGTATTCCCTTTTTGATCTCCAGACATCTCTTCGTCTCTCTGTTCTTTATCTCTTTGCCCTGAAAAACAGAATATCATATCATCTGCATACAACAGAAGATATCATATCATCTGCATACAAAAAAAAAATCAATGATTACAATATACCTGAGTGAAGTCCCAGTAAATCCCCATCCCTTTCTGTAAAGCCTCTTTGCAGTCATAAAGCCCAGGCAGGGTTTCTGTCTTCCCGATGTCACATAAACAACGGTTGTTGTTATACTTATGGGACTTGATGCCTCCGACGTAGATCTCACCAGATTTGCGATAGTAAGAGTTCTGAAAATCAAAAAAAAAAAAACAAACAAAAAGGAAGCAGGTTCATCATCTCTGTTCGTAGCATACACCCTTGCTAAGATTTTGATCCCCAGTTGTACCTTTTAGGTTGCTCATTTGTCTTACATTTTAGATTTTACTTACTTGAGGTCCATAATAGTGGCAACCATAGGCGATAGGAGTGTGACCTGGAACCGGGCCTTGGTCCATGCACATATTGGCATCAATATTCTTCATCTGTGAGTGATAGAGTTGGCTTGTTATAGAGCACAATGTGGCATGATCTTTCAGTCAAATTGTATGTGAAAAACATCTGTTTATCACTTGCTGTAGCTAGCATTTCAATTATTTATAATCAGATTTTTACCTCCGCCAAGGTGATCGGGTGGGTTTGTACGTTTGTTAGTTTGTTTGTTAGTTAGTTTGTTAGCAACATAACTCAAAAAGTTATGGACGGATTTTGATGAAATTTTCAGGAAATGTCAGAAATGGCATAAGGAAGAACTGCTTAGATTTTGGGAGTTTTTAAGTATTACCAGATTTTTGAAGCTTTTATTTTATACCCAGACAACCTCTGTGTGTTTATCAGTTTTGCAATGCAAGAGCTTAGTACCCAAGCCTGCTTTGCAAAATCATGACAAAAACAGAGAGGCTTTCTGGGTAAAAAAAAAAAAAAAAAAAAAGTTAAATGCTTCAAAAGTTTTCAATAGTGCATACGTTGGAGGCAACATTGTATTGTGGCCCGTTTTTACTTAAAACTCACTAAATTCTGTGAAGAAACTGTACCCACCTTTTACACTGCATAGCCTAGCTTCCTGGCCAGTATAACCAATGAGTCCTTCTTAAAGAAGCAGTGCTCACTGAAATTAGTAGAGGCTAATGCCACTTCTACTGCTAGGTACATCATATGGCCCAACATCAAAAATACTGAAATACCCCTTTAACAATGAGCTTGATGCTCATTATTGTGTTTTTAAACCATGATAAGCCATTTCTAGCGACAGTCAAAGTTATGTTTAGCAGTCAGGATTAGCCCTATTGGCTTAAATCCTTAGCTCACTGTGCTAAGCTTCTCATTTTGGGGTGTGACATGCTTCAGCTCACATAGTATCTAACATTGCACATCCTGTGATATGACTGTTATGCACGTGTGCATCACTATCACAGTTGTGAGTCAATAAATCGTTCAACCATCAGTCTTGCTTATAGTTCTACAAAAGAAAGGCTAAATCTACTTTCAGAAGAGGGGGTTTGCATTTTTAGAAATAAACAACAATAAATAAAATGGATGTTTTGTTGGGTATTTAAAAGGGACATATTATGCAAAAATCACTTTTTCAGGGTTTTCTAAAAAGAATTTGTGCCCCTTGCCTGCCCGCAATCCCAACTAGCTAAAACAGCTAAAATAAGCCATTCTCAGATTTTCCCCCCATGATGTCATGTGGGGAGTAAGCCGCCCCCCCCCCCCAGGTTTAGTTGGCCCTCAGTAGTCAGGGACAGAGTCAGACAGCTCAGTAGCATTTAAAGCCACAGACACAGAAGCAACTCATTCTGAGCAGGGCTGAAACAGAGGGGTTTTTTAGACATGCAAAAATCCAATACTGGAGTGTTTTTCAGCGACAAACTTCACAGGCATGTTTTGGGGACCTCTGAGAACAATATTAACCCGTCTTAATAGGGTAAAATATGTCCCCTTTAAGTTTGAAATGACAGATAACCATAACATAAATTCAGGATGGACCATTACTTTTCTAATCTCCATGGACCCCTTATGACCCTAGGCCTTAGAATCCACCTTTTTGCCCACAAATGTCTGTTACCAACATAAATGAAACTGAACTAAACTTACTCCACCAAAAGCCACCAGGTTGTCCAAGGGATCCAACTTAGGATATACATTTTCCAGGTACCATTTAAAAGGTTTGCATTTCAGCCTTTCTCTGAGTTTCTTCCTCTCTGAGACGTCCCCGATGTCTATTCCGTGATTCTGCAGAAGGAAAAATATACAATGGTTTGTTTGCAATGATTGAAAACAGGGGTGTCAAACTCAATCACAGAGGGGGCCAGATTCTGAATTAAGGTCTAGACTGAGGGCCTAACAGGGTCTACATTTAACTAAACTGTCATCCTCAGTTTTGCCAGTAAAAAAAAAAAAAACAAAAAAAAAAAAAACAAAAGGGGAAAAAATTGCACTGATGATAAATGATTTTGAGATTTAAAAAGTCGAAATGATCAGTTAAAAGGTTTGAAATCTGTGAAAAAAAGTCAGACTTATTAGTTTAAAAGGTCAAAACACAAAATTAGATGTTCAAATAATGCTTTTGAAAACCAACTATATATAATAAAGAAAGTCAAAATCATGTTTTAAAGGCAAACATATGACTTAGAATTAAAATGAGGCACCTGAAAGGTCAAAATATGAGTTAAAAAGTGAAACTCATAATTTAAAAAAGCCAAAATGATAAGATAAAGCCAAAATTAAAAGTTGAAAAGGTGAAAATAAAAGACAAAACCTCAAAATAATAAATTGAAAATAGTAAAAATATGAGAAATAGTCAAAATAATAAATTTGAAAGGTCTAAATATGGGATAAAGAGTGAAAAAAAATTAAAAAGTCAAAATATGAGATAAAAAGTCAAAATTATAAATTAAGAAAGGCAAAATTATAAGATTAAGTCAAATTATTAGTTGAAAAGGTCAAAATATGAGATAAAAAGTGAAATTAATAATTTGAAAAAGCCAAAGTTATAAGATAAAGTCAAAATTACAATTTGAAAAGGTGGAAAAATGAGACAAAAAGTCAAAATAATAAATTTGAAAGGTCTAAATGTGGAATAAAAAGTGAAAAAAATAAAATTACAACGTTAAAAGATGAGATAAAAAGTCAAAATTATAAATTGAAAAAGGCAAATTATAAGATTAAGTTACAATCATAAGCTGAAAAGGTTAAAATATGAAATAAAACTCCAAATAATAGATTGAAGTCATCATTGTGCGATGCAAAACTGAAATATGAAATGAAAGCACAGATTAGTTTTTTCCCACATTTCTCTGATTATTTTTACATCACATTTTTATGACTTAAGGATATATGATATCATATTAAGTTTACATTTTTATACTGGACGAAATGTGCAAACCTCATATTTTAGGGTCAGTTATAAGAATATGATATGATCTTGCAGGCTGGGTGTTACTGTACCACAGGCCGGATTTGGCCCCTTGGCCTTGAGTTTGACACCCCTGATCTAACATGAAAAAAATAATTACATTACTGGAGTCCAAGTACACATAATGGATAAATCCTTGTATCTTTTTTAAATGTCTGCACTGAGCTCAAACCTTGCACGTGTACTTGTCTTATTTCTGCTCGGAAATATTTTGTTTCACTTAATTGAAGCCACATTTGCAACAAATCCTAAAAAAAAAAACATCTTATTGCAAGTAAAAGGCTTAAAGAATTCCATCATATTTAAAAATATGCACATGGTACAAGTTAACTAATCTTGTTGAGTGCCTTAAAATGAAATATCCATGTCTGGATTATTATAATTATCTTAATGTATTTTCCTTTTTTCTTTGTTTATCTTAAAATCAGAAGCTTATCTGGACTTGTAAGCTGAATTTGGCTTTTATTAAGTGTAATCAAATATTTATGGTGTAAATGTTACAAGTTTGCTTGCTTGGATTTGAGCCTTTCCAGTGTAGGAGTATGCTTTCTCCCATTTAGAGTTGGTTCTTAAATATGAAGTACCTCAAACGGGATGTTCCAGGCTAGGTTCACGTTGTGCTTGTACTCATCCATCCAAACTTCTGCCACTCTCAGGGCGTTTCTCTTCATGGCCCTGCTGAGGTCAGGCATGTAGGGCTTGTGGTGCCTCTCGATGTGGGCGATTTTAGAGCATGGCACTACTTCTACACTCCCTCCACATGTCCATACCTACGTGAAGACAAACAACAAAACAATAATGTTAGTAAGGGAGGTAGAGCCCTCAGTTATCAGGCTCTTCTGCTTTGGAATCAGGGTCCAGGAGGCAGATGTTTTTATCAGTACTATGTAAGGAAAATCCTCTCTTTCTGCCATACTTCCTCCTGCAGCAATCTTATTTATATTTCCAAGCTGGCCTGTGGTTTTGCCATCAGCTATAAGGTTTCAAGAACAGAGAAGTCAACTCACTCGAACTCCTAGCTCAACATTTTCCCCTCCGTAAACATTCATCCCTTCATCAAGACCTCCAATTTCTCCAAGGAACTTCCTGTCAGCCACAAAGATGCCCATGACAGATGGACTCCTGAAGCCACAGAGGAGGAATGTTACTATGCAGGGACATATTGTACACAGCTCATCAGGTCAAGGCTCGACACTGTTAATGATGCTTCTGCACTATCAGTTCATACAGTGTTACCTTTGTTTAATAATGATATAAAAAAGAAGTGAAGATGTCCGCTCACTTTCCGGGTAATGAGTTGTCCATGAGCTTATAGTAGTCAGGAGAAAACGACTCATACATGCACCATAGAGCCCAGTCGAAGGCGTGTGCGTTAGCCATGTAGGGAACCACCTGGAGGTCATCGAAGTTGACTCTGTCGAACACCGGAGACACCACCACTGTCCGGTCTGCCTTTATCTGTGTCAGCAGAGGTTCAGCCCTTCATGAAGGACAGAGAGAAGAGAGGCTTCGTCATTCATTTTCTTGATTCAAGACTGCCGTGTTTCTAAAGCAGGGTACACACATAAGGATTTTCTAAATCTAAGAGATGTTTTATCTGTTAGAGACCCACACATGAAGATAAAAAATCAGGCGTTGAACAGTTTTGACCGTACTGTGTGTGGTGTGCTCTGATAATCTCAACACAGCACACCACACACATCATGACTCTGTCCCACCACCGATCTAGAATCTCATCCTCCAAGACAGAAATCTCGCGTGATCACACGTGATCTAACAAAAACAAAGAAGAAACGTAGCAACAACTGGAAAACACAACACACAACATGGAAGAGGACATACAAGAAGAGGGAATGATGGTATTCTTGGGACTATTTTTAACAGAAAAATCCTGAACTAAAAAAAGTAAAGACTGAGGAGAAAATCCTGGAGACAGCGCAAACACGGACTTTATGATGCTTTAGCAGGTTAGCCATGATTGTTTTCATTTATGCCTGCTTCCTTGTTACTCAATCAGCTTGCTTCTTGATTGGCTATATTCTGTGCCACGTCACAATTCACGGAGTCACGACTCGGGAGTTGTCGGCTTTCCCACACACAAATATTTACGATTGTCAGCCCCGACCGTTTTTGGAGCTGATTATCAGGGCAAATTCACTCTTAACACACCTCAGACCACAGGATAATCTTATAAGACATAAGATAATCAGGCGTTTGCCATCCTTGGTCGGGAAGGGGGAAAATCGGACAAAAACAGCCCGATTATCTTTATGTGTGTACCCCGCTTAATAGTGAACTGGTTCTGCAGAAGTCTGAGGGTATCCACAGCTGCTCTACAGGAGCTGGATATTGTTGTAAACCAGTGCCATTGCTTCCTCATTTCACCTTTTGAACCCCAAGCCAGTTTTTGCTATTTTTGGTCCTCCTGTATTTTTTATGCTAAAATGCATGTAGAACCTTAACCCTTTTAAGCTCAATCAAGTTATAGACGTCTAGTTCATCAGGACAACCTGGAAGATGTGTGCCAGGCAGACCACGTAAAAGCACAATGCATAAATCAAATTTCTTAGAAATGCGTACAAATCACACCCAGATCAACAAACACAAAACCTACTTGCATCTGACTTTAACTCCTTCAGGAGTTCAAGTTTTACCTGCTAATGAACAAACAACAGAAACTCTCACCATCATTTATCTCTGTACAACCAATTCACATTTTGCACAACTGTGGTATTCCAGTGCCTAAAATGCACATGAATCCCATTTTAGGGGGGCAAACATCCTGTTTTAATTCTTTGGGCCACAGAGGACTATTACCTCTCAGCTTTCCTTACTTGCAGACAACTATCTTGTCTCTTGTTCATCTTTGGCTGGCTCTGATAGGTGACTTCCACAAAGAAAACAATAGAAGAAGAATAGGGAGAACTGTGATAGGCTGACAGGAAGTTGTTGCCTTTTACTTCCAGTGTCAGAATATAGGACTGATAGCAACACTGCTAAGTTTTTCATCGTGCAAAAGCGTGAAGCACTTTGTGCCTGGATTAAAAATGTTCTGAAAGGGATATAAACACCAGGAGCCGTCTGTAGATTGATAAAAAGGTAAGCTTCAGATCACAATTTACTCCACAGAGATCTGTCTTGTGGTTTCTGAGATGTTGGAAACAAAACTCGTTCTTCTGGGATCATCTGTGATCCAGCAGGGAGGGTTATTTCTCCTTAGAGATCTATGAACATGCAGAGAACAAAAAACCTTGTTGGTTTATGGCCTCCATGTGTAGTGTCAGGACTTTAAAACACACCAGCAAACACTGAAGGAACATTTTAAGAGTGGAGAGACTTCATACTGAGGCCATGCTTGCACAAAAAAACAGCATTTTAGGGGAAAAGTAAATAAAAAAGGAAAAAAAGAAAAAGGATCAGCTCATTTTTAAGACAAAAACTCAACATTTTTGAGATTATTAAGTTATAAATTTACAACGAACCGAACTCAAAATTTGAGGGCTCAAGTTGTAACTATGAGGAAAAATTGCTTAAACATTTTAAGTCTAAAAATGTAAATTTACAAGACCCTAAAATTAAAATTTTATAAATTATAAAGTCAAAAACTGCATTCAAACCCTCAGAGGGAGCGTCATTGATGTAATCAGATGGAGTTTACGCCATAGCAGTGGGAGCAGTCTGAGCAGCCCCCCACCCCGATTGCCTCACATTCAGTCTAATGATCTTGCTCAAGGGCTTTAAGCCATCATTGTCTAAGAGAAGCTTTTCTGCAGATCAGACTGGTGTTCAACAGGGATTAGACAGGAGCTGCATCAACACGTTGCAAAAATACACAACTGTTTAAACAGGGAGGGGTCTTCCTTAAAAGCTCTGAAACAAAGATGTCCTTGTTATGCTCTCTTTACTCAGTCTCACCCTCTACTTGATGGTTGTGTGTAAAAAAGAAAAACTCAACATCGCTGGCCTTATGAGGATTTTTCATTGAACTAAACAACATATTTTGCATAAAAGTTTCTGGTGTAAAGTGGATCTCACTTTATGAATTAAGTTGGCATAACTCAAAGTGATAAGTCTGAGGTCAAGCCACGTCTAAACGTCATTGCATGCATGCTTTGTGCTAAGAAGGGGGTCTCCATGGCAAATCTGCAGGGGTTTTCTTCCACATGCTCCTATCTCTCCTGTTCTATTTTACTGGATCGCGTCTTGCTGGATCATGCTGTCCCTGAGGTATTATTTTGTTTGAATATATTTACCTTGGAATCACCGTGAATCACAAATTTTGATACAGTATTCAGTTTGTTGTGTTTGGGCTGTGCTGCTGCCAGGTTCATGTGGCTGGAACAAGTAGTGAGTTCACAGCTTTGTTAGCTTATTGTTTGATAAAATAAATAAATAACAATAATTATAAAACTGTTTTAAACTATTATTATAGTAATTTAGACAGTGTTGTGTTTTTGGTCCAGTGTTGCTTTTATATTTCAGAGCACTTTGATATATTTAAATGCTTTAGAGATTGTAAACTCTAGATGTTAGCGCGTGGAGCTAATAGCTAATTCGCCATGCTAATAGCTAACCTGTGATGCTAATATTGAGCCAGAGGTAATAACAGCTTCTAATTCATAGTGTTTATGTTGAGCTGTGTCCTTTATCTCTTTAGGTGTGAGGCTAATGAATGCTAATCTTAAAGCTAATTGCTAATCGGTGAAGCAGCAGAGACAGTGCAGTGAAACCTTAAAGGGCATTTCACCTACATTTTTAACATAAATGCATTAACTTTTGGGCTAATTGGCCACTTAATGGGTTTAAGTCAAATAAATATGCAGTTAAGAGATTTATTTAGGTGAAAATATCATTACTAAGCTAATTTGCAGTGGCTATTCAAATTATGTTCATGATGAAAATGTTAAAATCTACAAGAAAAATACTTCAACAAATAAAATTAGTGATTTAAAAAGATAAATAATTAGAAAAGATAATCTGTTGGCACAACTTTTACTGTGTGCTATTTTTAATTTGTAGAAATTAAGAGTTGGAGTTGGTCTCAAAACCCAAAAATGTAGTGCAATAGGTTTAAGAAGTCTAATTTGCGATGTCGACTGTTGAAAAAAGCACAAAAAAAAGACAAACAGCAGATACAAAGAGATTAAGAATGCACAAACTGTACATTTACGGTACAAGATGCCATTCTAAGCAAATGTGTGTGACACAGCGGTGTTTAAAGAGAAAATGTCAACCTACTCCCAGGATGACAAGGCTGAAAAAGTCAGGAGCTGCATTCATTCATGTGGATCTGTTCCCTGTGTCTCACCACAGCATTACTGGAAAATTTTTTATTTCATTTGAGTAATGAAAGTTCATTAAGCCATTCCACTGCAGCACAGAAATACAGAGACAAACAACTAGGCACACTCACACCTAAGGCCAAGTTAGAGTCATCAGTTAACCTCTTCTGTGCAACATTATCACAACTTTCCACGGCAATGGCAGGCACTAAACCTGTGCTAACTGGACTTCTGAGATGCTTACATGTACATGCAGTAGCTCTGCCACCTTGATGATGAATAGAGATGCTTGAATGAAGGGAAATTGTCATTACAGAGCATTGTTAGGAAGAAATCTGCTTATCAAGGACATTGATGTTGTCTCCCACTATGCCTGCACAGTGAAGGACAGACTACTGTTGACATGGAGTGATTTTTACAGCCAATAACATTGCAGTTTTGCATTTTTACATGGATGATGTTTTTGAGAACACTAGTGTTTGGATTATTTTGACGATGAAGGAGGAAAACACCAGTTTTTAAAAGATATGGCCTGCATGTAGATTAGGACTTAGTCTTTTCCTCGGTTCTACCATTGCTCTGACCTGCATCACTACTGCACTCTTGCTTTTAACCCAACACCACCCCAACGTCCACCTGTGGGCTCTAATGGATGCTGTCACACCACTCCTCAAATACTGCATGTAAAATAAATCTGCAAGGAGTGATGAGCTGGGGCCCAGAAAACACAGATATAATGCTGCAATAAACATTTACACCAGTGATACTCAACGTGTGGCTCTGGAGCCACATGTGGCTCTTTTGTGATTATTTGTGACTCTTTTATGCCTTAATTTAAAATAATATTCCCCCAGAAAACCTTAAAAAAGGAAACTTTTTGCCCGTTTTTCACCATTTTTTGCCACTTTTCTCCATTAAAGCTAACTTTTGCCAATAAATACCAATTTTTTCCAACTTTTTAGCTAATTTTTGCAACTTTTTTGCCCCTTTTCACACATTTTTCTCCCGTTTCACTTTTTTTTTTTTTGCAAATTTCCCCCATTACAGCTACCTTTTGCCATTAAACACCACTTTTTTCCTATTTTTCTACCCTGTTTTACCACTTTTTTTGGCCAATTTTGGAAAAATTGGTGCCCTTTTCTTTTACCATTTTTTGCCCATTTAAGCTATTTTTGACATGAAATACCACTTATTTCCTATTTTTTGCCCATTTTTGCCACTCTTGACTGCTTTTTGCCTATTTTAGTCACTTTTTACTCATTTTTTTGCCACATTAATGCCAATTTGGACCATTTTTAGCCCATTTAAGCTACCTGTTGCCATGAAATACCACTTGTTTCCTATGTCTTGCCTATTTTAGCTACTCATGACTGCTTTTTTTTTTTTTTTGGCTTATTTTAGTCACTTTCTACTCTTTTTTTTTTGCCACGTTTATGCCAATTTTTTTGCCACCTGTAACCCTGTAACTTCTCACCCATTTTTGCTATGTTGTGACCCCTTTTCAACTTTTTCTCCTCATTTTTGCCCCTTTTCACACATTGTTGCTGCTTTTTGACCATTTTTGCCACCTTTAACTTATGTTTTTGCTTCTTCAAGCTGTTTTTGCCACTTTTCACCACTTAGATTGTGGCTCTTGCATTTTGTGCTCTTGTATTTTTTAGGGGTGCACGATAACTATCGGGCCGATAGTTATCGGGCCGGTAACAGGAAATTATTACGTCATTCTTATCGATCCGATATCATTACGACAAGCCCCGATAACATATATATTTTTGTCAGCACGGCAGTGCTGGCATTTGTTTTCTTTCTCACGAGACTACACATTCCAAAACAGCAGGTGGCGCCGCAGTACATGACCTGCTATTAAAGCACCAGAAAAGAAGAGAAAGTAGCAGCACCTGTGCTAAAATGCTCACAACATGGTGGCGTTATTCAGTATTTACGGGGAGGATAACACGGCCGTGTGTGTAGAATTTGCCCTGCAAAGGTCGCAAAGAGTAGAAAGAAGTCCTCGACGGATCTTACAAGTCACTCAAGAGTCATCATCCTAACGACGTTAAAACAAAGCGGCAACAGCCACTAGCCTCAGCCGCAGGCATTAGCAGGCATTGAAAACTGCAGAAAGCTTGCCTGAGCCAAAAGGCGCAACGCTATAACAACAAAATCAGTCTTACAGTCTCCTGATCAATCGCTACTTTCATAGACGTGTACCTGCCTGCTCTGTTTGACGTGGTTTCATTCAGTCTGATCGACGTTAGGAACAAAAGTTAGCCACAGACCACGGTGGACTTTACATTCTTAACCTATCTCTGATATGACTTATGTCAGTGCATAATTTTAATCTTTATGTCAAACATCAGCTTGCTTTAATTCTGGCTTAAGCAAAAAAAAAAAAAAAAAAAAAAAAAAACCCAGACCCCCAAATATCTCCATTTGTTAAGCATAACAGCCTGTTATCATTTGGTTTTATGGGGGAAAACCGTCTGTCAGTTGTTTGTGTATGTTGTACTTGGTACACAAATGTTTAACTAAGAAAAGTGAACTATAATAACAGTTATAAAGTCAGAATAGTTCTTTGTTTTTTGAAAAACATGAGTGATATTCATTAAAATGAGATATAAATATCTTTACTCACTACATATTAACCCCTTCTTACCCCAGATGTGCATTAACACATCAAATAAACTTCTTTTGTTAAATCAACAATTGAAAAAAATATATCGGTTATTATCGGTTATCGGCCATCAGGAGTAGGAAATTATCGGTTATCGATATCGGTTCAGAAAAATAGTTATCGTGCATCACTAGTATTTTTCAACAATTTGGCTCTTTGGTTGAGTAGGGTTGAGTAACACTGGTTTACACGATTATAAACACGAGTTTAGTCTGAAATATTTTCAATTTCAGGTTCTGCTGTTGAACTTTAGGGTGACCACACATACAGCCTATTTATAACACAAACCATAGTCACAGTATGTCTTTGCAGTCCTACCACATCTCATGTACTTCAATGTGTGCGTCCAGGATAGCCACCACGTCAGCAGTAGCAGCTCTCCACCCAGAAGCCCTTGCAGCAGCAAGGCCTTTCTGCTCGTTGTGCCTCACTCTTGTGATCTTAATATTTGGATTCTGCTGCTCCAGTGACTTCACATATACATCAAGGTTTTCTTTTAGGTCCTCTGAATAAAAACAGAAGACGGGCATTAGTTAAAGGTCATTAGAAAAGCAGGTTTAGCAATGTAAGGACAGAAGTCAAAGAGGTTCCACTTTTGTGGCACAGAGATTATTTTAACACAAAGGCCCAGTGCTGATTGAATTTAATCCTGGTTTTGCAGTTATAGTTGGTGTACATGGTTGAAGATTTGCAGCTTTGATAGTTCCAGTTTTGAGCCTGTGCTGCTCCTGAGTGATCTGGATATCCTTTAAATACAACAAAAGCCTTTGTTTGTTGAGGTTTAGTTTGCATCATCTGATCTTTTGTAACCAACAAACCATTAACGCTATGGTCATCCACCATTATAATCTCCTTCAGCAGGTCCTTAGGGGTGCGGTTGACAATGCTGCGCAGGGCTCTCTTGAGAATAGACAGAGCCTCGTCCAGGTAGATCAGCACCACTCCCAGAGTGGGCAGATCCTTTGGATAGCTCTTCTCTGCACATCTGATCAGAAGGGAAAGATTTTAAAACTGTGTTAGCATTAAACTATCTCTGAAAAGACAAATCATATGCTTTAACAGAAAGGTAAAGAATATATATGATCAACAAGTAACTATGTCACTGCCAGACTTTGTTTTTTTAATTCAGAAACATAGTCTGGCAGTTACATTCATGAAATAACCACATTGCAAACATTCACTGAGAAACATTTCATTAGGAAAAGGTCAGGGGTAACATCCAGGATTCATTTATGCATAGACCCATTTTTGAAGCAATTACACAAACAGTGGCTTGCTCTAGCTTTTTTAGCTTCAACCTTTAGTAACATAGCTATGCTAGCTTTATAATTAGGATGACCACATAAGCCAATGAATGTAGCGAAGTTAACTTTAGCAACGAGAGCTTAGGGAAACATAGCTAAAGCTAACTAGCTATGTAGATGATGTATCCACATAGCTTGCATAGGTGCGAAGGATGCATGATATTATCGGTCTGGTATTGGCAGATATTAGCTTTAAAAGGCAAATATCGGTATCAGTAGATATCAAAATTTTTGCAGATATTTACATCTGATATTTTGCCTGTGTATTTCAGCATATATCGACTGTCAATTTTGTCCATATATACTAATAAATGAGTGGAGTTTTAGTCTGAACCAACAGACCTATGTCAGGTGTGGTCTTTTTCTTTATTCATCCTCATTCTTAAAACTTAAAAGTGTTTTTAAAGGACTAAAAAATTTTTCCTTGGTCATCCTTTTACCTTAAGGTGTCCAAAAGGACTGACATTTTTTGTCTGAATAGGGTATTTAAATATCAGTATCGATCTTGGTATTGGCTAAAATAAATCTGTAAGTATAGCATATCGGATATCGGCAAAAATCCAATATCGTGCTTCCCCAATAGGTACATTGTGATTTTAGATTTAGCTACCTCAAGTCTGTCAGCTCTCTGAGCAACATAGTGCCATTATCTATAACTGAGATGGCTTTAGCAAACATAGCTAAAGCTAACTTACTTACATAGATAATGTTGATACATCGCTAATGTAATTGCTTAATGAGCTTAGCTTTAGCTGTGACAGCTACATAGCATTGTAATCTATAGCTTAGATAACTTTAATGACATGAGCTTTATCGAACACAGCTAACGTAGCTATTAAGAGAATGTAGCAGCATAGCTTACCTGAATGCTTTGTGAGCATAGCAGTAGCAACTTTGCTGCATTAGCAATGTTGAGTAACTAAGCTGCGTTGCCATGCTAGCTACATTGCACTATGTTGGCTTTAGCAATATAAGCTTGAGGAAATGTAGCTAAACTAACTTGCTAAGTAGAAAACCATATGCACATAGCTTGCATAGGTGCATTGTGAGTAAAGCTTTAGCTACGTTAGCTACATCAGCTATGTTAGCTATATTGTACTGTTATCTGTAGATAAAATGGCTTTGGTAAGATGAGCTTTAGCAAACATAACTTAAGCTAGCTTACCTGCAAAGATAATGCAGGTACATAGCTAACATCAATGCGTTGTGAGCTTAGCTTTAGCAGTGATAGCTACATAGCTATGTTAGCTACACGCTAAGCTATGCTAAGTTAGCTTTAGCAATTTGAGCTTTAGGAAACTAAGCTAAAGATTGCACAGCTATGTAGGTAAAGTAGATACTTGAGTAGCTACTTTGTGAGCCTAGTTTTACATATGTTAGCCCCGTCAGCTAACAGAGCTAGCCCTAAAGGGAAGTTTATTCCAATTTTATTTTGCAAGTTTTAAGTTTAATTTGTGTTCTTAGAAGTATGGCATCACAGATGAATAGCCTGTGAGTGGCCGTCAGAGATGAAAGGACCAATCAGAGCAACGAAACGTGACATAGTTGATGTGAGCTACATAATACAGGCGCAACAGTCAGCTGTTATAACTGATAACTATCAGTAAACAATCAGCCGGTTATGACTGAAAGCCAGTCTTTCAATAATCAGCTATGGCAGTCACTTGTGTCAATATTTGGATATACTCTATGTGGACAATGGAGTCCATCCTGTGACTATGGACATTGCTAAGCACTGTTTAAACACCAATAAGTCTTTTCCTACTTTTATGATTACCATGCAGCTCAAAGGATAAAATTAGTCCATGCTGTATGGATTTAGAGTTGCCTTTACTGATCTTATCAATACTGAGTACGCTGTAGTTTAAGGTTTGTGTTCAGATCTCCTGCAAACATGCTAGAATGCTCCTGAATCATGCCAAAGACCACCTCTTTAAGTGGGCTCATGAATGATGTCTGTACACTGATGGAATGAACCAGATTGTTGTGTCAGGGGCATTTGGATCGGGCCTGGGTCCCTAATGTGAAACTACCCTGACATATATGAGTGCTTGAAGTGTTATGATAGCATAAAGTCATAAAAGCTTTACCGTGGACTCCTGGTATCTGGCAGAGCTCGATCCAATGGAAGACGATTGCTGAGGAAAACATTATATCCATACTTCTGAAACAATTCCTGTGCCTCTGTTTGTTCATCCTCGGTTAGATTCACCCCCCACGTTCTAAACAGGGCTGAGTCAGGGAACAGTATTTTAGGCTTTTTGCCTTTTATGGCCTGGATTTTTGTTTCAGTTTTCTCTTTCTGCTTGGGCTGATTTTTGACAGGTTGGTGACTATCCTCAGCAGATTTTCTTTGTGCATCCTTTTGCTTCTCAAGTAACTTCTGCATGGCATCCTGCTTTTTTTCAAAAGCACTGAGAGCTTTATCTGGAAAGAAAAAGAGAAATCAAATATGGCAGACAGATCAAAACCAGCCAGGGTAAAGATCACTTTCTGCAAGATACACTCAACTAAAATCCAAGACCAAATTACAAGCTATAACCTAAGAATGAAGGGCCTTGTGCACTAATATCTTCTTAAAAGAGAGAAGACAAAGATTCATTAAGCTGTCATAACCAGTCTAATAGATCACAAGTGCAGCAGCTGATGTTGTCGATGTTATTATGCACTAAACTAACCAGTGAATGTTGAGCAACACATTTCAAATCATAAATTGTGTCATGCAATACATGTTAAGCCAAAAAATACCGATATAAAATCTGGCACTTGCAAAGAGAAACTGTAGGAAGCAGAGCAAAAGCGCATGCAGGGACATGTGGATAGCAGGGTTTAAATAACTAAGGTAAATAAAATAAAGCCATGTTTTCCCATGAGCTGAAATCTGCTAAAAGAGATGCACTATTTTAACCCATACAGACTGTGAAAAACACAGTTATCACCCTAAATTACATATATACCATTTTACATGGGATTAGAATCATATGTGGACCTTTGTGCGTTGAATGGTTGGTATTTTGCCCTGTAATTTTTACTCTGCAAATTACAGACGTGATCCATTTGTTCAAAAATTAGAAACAGATATTCTTTGCAATTTTTAAAAATTACCAGAGGTCCCTAGATAATTCTGGTCCCATGTGAATAGGGTATAGGCGACATTTCTTAGAACTGGAAAATCCCTCAGAGAGCACAGACCTCCGCCAAAGAAGCTCAGCCCTATCTCCCAATAGGGTGCCAACAGATGCACTGACAGTCTCACCCATGGTGTCACCGGACGACTTAAAGTCATGAGGGTGAATATTCCTCTATTCCTCCCAGCATTGTGAGTATTGTCTCTACAATTCGCTGTCTTTCTCTCTGTAACACTTGTCTCCTCAACCGGGCGTGCATCTTTCAAACTCTATCCACCTTATTCCTAGTCCCCATGATTCTTTGCATGAAATATGGGCTCAACTTCAGGTCCCTTCTATCTAAATGGGACTTCGAATTGAATACGAGTTGTGAAACGCGATTTTTAGAGCAATTTGGACATTAAAATATGTAATATTCAACTGCTTCACCTCAATTGGGACAAGATTATTATTTCTCTGCCCTCTACTAAAGAGTACAAAGTGACGACATTACCTTGGATAACCCAGACAAGCATATTTAGCTAACTTTATTAGCCTCATATCAGTATAGTAATACATGATCACGTTTTGTTAAATGAGTTTGAAGACCACCTTCTGATAACATTTCTAGTTTGTGGGGTTGCTGAAATCCTTATTCCACCAACTAATCCCTCTTAAAATGTGGGAATTGCATTAAATAAAATGATCCATGACTGAAGTTGTCAGCTCTTCAGTTTGGTAAATGTCAAGTTTTGAATCAATGATGAATTAATATTGAAAGAATTACATCCCAAATGCATTTAAACAGTGAACAGCATGTTTAAAACACTGTTGTTGAAGACATATATTTAACTTTGTCCCATGATTAGTACCACAACCGAAGCAACAGGTACTGAGCATTACAGAAAATATTATTTAAACATTCAGCTCTTTTAACTTTTTTGACTTAACAAAAATGAAGCAGTATTTATTGCAGCAAATATTTATTTCAGAACAACCACTGTTGACGCTAAATCACTTTAGTAATCCCTTGGAAGAATTGTGTTTTGCTATTATTGCTAGTGTACGGGAAGTTCCAACCGCACTTATAGCAGTAGACCCCCCAAGAATAATGTAGTATCCACCTTATTTACTTACTTACTGCTTACAAAATAAACAATGTGAACATGTGATTTCAAAAATATATCAACATTTACAAATTTGCGGTGAATTTCTATCAAACAACTGTCATTCTTAGTTAGCATCTATCGTTAGCTGCTGTATGAAATTACATGTAATCATGTACAGTGCTTAACAAATGCATCATGAAGTGCTTTAATGCGGACTCTTTCATTTTCAGTGAGCTCTCCACATTTTACCATTTTGAACAGGAATGAGGAATTTCAAACTGAATTCACCCAAATTTGAGCTGGCTCACAGGGCTTCTCTGAGAAGTCAGAAATGAATCAAGCATAACATTCAACCACTAAAACTCATTTTTCTGTTCAGGATTGTAAGTAAATAACTCTAATTTGACATATTAATCAAGAAATATTAATGTGCTTCACTATTTTTTCAGGGTTTTTTTGTAAAACAGTAAATTTGAAAATTCATGGATAACAATAATAATGATTTTTTAGCATTAAAAATATCATTTCAGTTAAAGAGCTTCTACATATTGGTGTATTAACCATTGCAGAAACATAAAAAATTATTTGGTAATTACCAATGCTGTTAATTTAGGGCAGCTGTGGCATAAACCTTACTTTGGTTAGGTTTAGGGTGGTCTAATAAATTTGTTAAGCATTGTACTTCCGCCTTAGCAACTGGAGTTTCACCCATATTCAGATATACAGTAGCGGCCCTAGGATTAAGGTGGATAAACTCCAAAACTTTGAATGGAAACACAACCAAAAGCTGCTGCTGGGATTTTAGTTACTCATGTCCACCATCTCCTGGTGTAAAGTTGTAACAACAGTAGAAAAGCACTCGGAGAGTGCAGGCGTCCGCCATTAGCCCTATCTCCCAATAATAAAGAATCCTTTAAAAAAATTCTTGGATCCAGACAGTGATCTGGATCACTCCCAAAATCTAATCAGTTCTTCCTCATGCCATTTCTGACATTTTATAAATATTTCATGAAAATCCGTCCATGACTATTTGAGTTATGTTGCTAACAACCAAACTAACTAACAGACAAACTAACTAACCAACAAACTACCTAACAAACCTAGCCGATCACATAATCTCCTTGGCGGAGATAATTAAAGGGTGAAACATCCAAAGGGAGTGACTGCTGTTGAAGGAAATGTAAATGACACGGCTAATTTGTGACTGTCAGCTGACTGTGTACACAGATGGCATTGTTCCAGCAGCTTATCAAAGATGTTTTCCATAATGACCCTTTGTGAAGTTTGTTAGTTTAACAACCACACACCAGATGTGAAATACATTAAAAACCAAACGGAATTAAACAGCCATAGATCCGCTTGGCTGAAAGCCACATTTACACAGTCACAGTCTGAAATGAAACACTTGGGCAACTTTCACTTTTATCATCAGTTGAAGGATCAACAACAGATTTCAACTGTCCCAGCTGATTTGACGGACATTTTTGTCTCCATGCAATGACAAGAACACATACAGTCGCTAGAAAAAGTATGTGAACCCTCTGAGATTTCTTGGATTTATGCATAAATTGGTCATCAAATGTGCTCCGATCTTCTTCTAATTCACAACAATAGACAACCACAGTCTGCTTAAACTAATACTGCACAAAAATGATATGTTTTCATGTTTTTATTGAAAAAAACCATGTAAACATTCACAGTGCAGGGTGGAAAAAGTATGTGAACCCCTAGGCTAATAACTATTTGACCCTCTTTTGGCAGTAATAACCTCAACCAAACATTTCCTGTAGCTGCAGATCAGACCTGCACAACGGTCAGGAGGAATTTTGGACCATTCCTCTTTACAAAACTGTTTCAGTTCAGCAATATTATTCGGATGTCTCTTGAGGTCATGCCACAGCATCTCAATCGAGTTGATGTCAGAACTCTGACTGGGCCACTCCAGAAGGCATATTTTCCTCTGTTTTCCTCTATGCTTTGGGTCGTTGTCCTGTTGCATCACCCATCCTCTGTTGAGCTTCAGTTGGCGGACAGATGATCTTAAGTTTTCCTGTAAAATGTCTCGATAAAATTGGGAATTCATTTTTCCATCAATGACAGCAATCAGTCCAGGCCCTGAGGCAGCAAAGCAGCCCCAAACCATGATGGCCTCTCCACCATATTTCACAGTTGGGATGAGGTTTTGATGTTGGTGTGCTGTGCCTTTTTTTCTCCACACATAGCGTTGTGTGTCCCTTCAAAACAACTCAATTTTGGTTTCATCTATGGACAGAATATTTTGCCAGTAGTGCTGTGGAACATCCAGGTGCTCTTTCACAAACTTTAAATGTGCAGCAATGTTTTTTTTTTTAGACAGCAGTGGCTTCCTCTGTGGTGTCCTCCCATGAACGCCATTCTTGTTTAATATTTTACTTATTGTAGATTTGTCAACACAAATGTTAGCATGTGCCAGACTTCTGTAAGTCTTTAGCTGACACTCTAGGATTCTTCTTCACCTCAATGAGCATTCTGCGCTGTGCTCTTGCAGTCATCTTTACAGGACGACCACGCCTAGGGAGAGTAGCAACAGTGCTGAGTCTTCTCCATTTGTAGACAGTCTGTCTTACCATGGACACATGAACATCAAGGCTTTTAGAGATACTTTTGTAACCCTTTCCTGCTTCATGCAAGTTAACAATTTTTGATCGTAGGTCTTCTGAGAGCTCTTTTGTGCCAGGCATGGTTCACATCAGGCAATGCTTCTTGAGAAGAGCAAACTCAAAACTGGTGTGTGTTTTTTATAAGGCAGGGCAGCTTTAACCAACACATCCAATCTCATCACATTGATTGGACTCCAGGTTGGCTGACTCCTGGCTCCAGTTAGCTCTTGGAGAAGTCATAAGCGTAGGGGTTCACGTACTATTTTCACCCTGCACTGTGAATGTTTACATGGTTTGTTCAATAAAAACATGAAAACATATCATTTTTTGTGCGGTATTAGTTTAAGCAGACTGTGTTTGTCTATTGTTGTGAATTAGATGAAAATCAGAACACATTTGATGACCAATTTATGCAGAAATCCAAGAAATCGCAGTGGGTTCACATACTTTTTCTAGTGACTGTAGTACAAGTTAGGAATAGGTGGTAATATGATAATATCATAATACCTGGGTACAGGGGTGTACAGGGCCCCTAGAAAGAATATTACACAGGGCCCCCCTTAGCAGGCTAGCAAAGCAACAAATGTTGCTTTGTTTTTATTAATATTTATGCATTTTGATGTATTTTTTAACCATTGTTTCCCAATTTATGAGAATTTTCTTTACAATGGCTAAATTAAATTTACTATTATTACTCTTTTTTAATAGTTTGTCCATGTCTCTGTGTTTATGTAAAGCGTTTTTGGGTTTCTTGAAAGGTGCTATATAAATTCAAGATATTATTATTATTATTATTATTATTATACTAATAATAATTTTTATTTTGTAGTGCTGGACCACACTATTTGGACATTTTAAGAGAGGGCCCCCCCAGAATTGTATTTTACTGTATTAGATACAAATTTCAGTCTGTTGACCTATTCATTGAGTCACTTTTCACTTTTTAAAATCTGTCCACATCTTTTTGAGTTATGTTACCAACAAACAAACTAACTAACAAACTGTGCGGATCACATAACCTCCTTGGCGGAGGTAATTAAACAGTGAAAAAGGTCAGAGGTCGAATCTGGGATTAGATTATGTTAAAACCCAGATAAGAAGTAGCACACGAACAATAGCTTGGTATAGCCTTGTTAGCTTTAGCAAAAACTGACATAGCTATGCTAGCGAGGTAATTAAGATTGCTGGCTAATGTAGCTAAGTTAAGTTTTGGCAGTGTGAGCTTTGGTAAACATAGCTAAAGCTAGAGTAGCTATGTAGATAATGTAGTTTATGTAGCTACTTTATGAGCTTAGCTTTAGCTGTGTTAGCTATATAGCTACATTATCAGCATAGCTTATGCGGCTAATGAAGCTACATAAGCTAAGTAGAATGTTTTCATGGAGGACATTCTCTTTTCTGTAATGCCAGGTCAGGTATGGGAGCTATGCTGGTTTGGCCTTGGTCCTGTACAGCTCTGGCCATCATCCAGATCTGCACCAGGCCCATGCCCCATCTCCAGGTATCCCCCTAGCACACGTGGTTGCCCCCAGCATTTGGACCAGCCCACTGGGTCCTGGGCATTCAGTATGCAGAGAGCTGGATCAGGTCCGGGAAAGCACACCAGGTGCTCACAAAAGCACAGCCGGTGTTCCTGTGTCAAGCAGCTTGACCCCGCCCATCCATGTTCTCCTGAGCACGTCAGCATTATGACACGGTGTTACCAACGACACCCAAAGATGTGGCAAAGAGAAGACGTCACAAGGGAGTCCAGCTGGCATCTCTGGCCATCAGTACATGCCCAGGCCTCACAAGGGTATAATAAGACCAGGAGGACCAAGGACTGAAAAGACTCTGACTTTGCACTGTAAAGTCTATGGTATCAGCATGCAACTTTGATAGATAGTTGCCTTAAAAACCTTTTGAATATGATGTGAAAAATGATTTTCAATATGCCCTCCAGTGGATTATCGGTTGCCAAAAAAATGCCTCTTTTGTTAAATGTGATACACAAAAAATAGATGTGAAATTCTACAAACAAATCAGATCCAAAAAACAAGAATTTTCTGGCTTTTATTTGAAATGTCAGCCTTTACAAAGTTAACTTTGAACTTTTGGTTTCATCTGATTTTATTTGAGAGAGTCTGAGACATGAATATATTTTTTCTTGTGCACACATATGAAGGGTTGTGCTATTAGAGCGGGCTACAAAAAATATTCAATGCACAAATTATTATGATGTGAAAGAAAATAAAACTTACCCTTTCAAAAATACATGCAGCCAGAAAATTGTACTTTTATTCCAACATGTATTAACTTTTGCTCATCTAATCTGAGATTCAAATCTAAAAAAAATATGAAAATATCAATAAAAATTGATTGCTTTTAATAAGGCTATCTGAAAGGTATAACTGAAAGTACTCAGTCAAAGATTTCCTCTTGACATGGACATGACACAAGCAGACAAAATTTATCAATGCATGCTGAATGCATGTAAAATTAGATATAGGGATCAACAGAAACTGGATGAAATGAATGGATATTTAACTGTCCCACTTACCTTTAAACACATTCACATCATCAATAGTAAGAAAGAAAGCATACTAAACAATTAAATACAAAGGAAAAGCTATCACTAAATTAAAGTGAACTCACAGAGTTTGCTGATGTCTGCCTCCAGGTCAGAAAAACCTCTGGCGTTGTGCAGCGTGTCCACATCTTTGACCGGCTCCTCTTTCTGTTCATATCTGACTCTAAAAAACAAACCAGTGTAGAGGAGAAGCCCAATCCCCACCAGTGGGAACGCCACTCGCTTTAACTTCAGAAGTCTCATTCTGTAATCACCTGCTGGCCTATGAAAGAGAAAAAAGGCCTCTCACATTTACACTGCCTACTTCACCAGACCGCTGCAGAGACAGACATGATGACACCCGTCCTGAAACGGAGTTAATGGCTGGCTTAGGTGGAAGCTCCTCTCCCTCTGATCTGATGCTGCCCTTATTTGAAGAAGGTGTTAGTGTAAACACAGGCTTGACGACACATGGCTTTACTTGCTCTTGCCTCTGTTTACCACCAAGGAAAGAAAAGAGGAAGAAAATCGAGACGTGACTGATGGGTAGACTTTCTGCTTTATTTTAAGAGGGTAGTTTGTGGGTCTCTCAGATTCAGGTGCAGCATCTTTTTGGGCCTATCTGCATGTGGTTTGTGGGTCTTACTGCCTTCAGTTCCTGCCATGTGATCATTGGTTCTGCCATTTCCTGTTTGTTTATTGTTCTATCTCCAGCCTCTGCTTTATCATGGGTCTTTCTACCATAAGTCGATACATTTATGTGTGTCCGTCTGCCTTCTGTGGCTTTAGGTTTCTCTGCCTGCTGTTTCTGCTTGTGTGTGGGTATTTCTGTCTTCAGTTGCTGCTGTTTGTTCATGGGACTTTAGGACATTAATTCCTGTTCATCATTTTTTTCTTCATTTGCTTCTTTTTTGCTGGCCTGTCTGTTGCTGCTTTTTCATGAATCTTTTTGTCTGCAGTAGCTCTTCATTTGTGGGTCTTTCTGCCTTCAGTAGCTGCTACTTTGTGGGTCTTTCTGCCTTCTGTCTCTGCTTTTCATTTGTGGTTTTATCTGCTTTTTGTTGCTTCATGTCTGTAGGTCCATCTGCCTTCGGTTGCCTTGGTCGCTCTTGTTTAGTTGATGTTGGTTTAAGGGTCGTTCTGCCTTCAGTTGCTTTGGTCACTCTCGTTCTTTAGTTGTTGGTTTAGGGGTCGTTCTGCCTTCTGTTGCCTTGGTCACTCTTGTTCTCTGTCATTTGAGATGTCAATTGAGTCTCTGCTCATTTGTAGGTCTTTCTGCCTTCAGTCCCTCCTTATTTGTAGCTCTTTCTGCCTTCAGTCCCTCCTTATTTGTGGGTCTTTCTGCTCATTGGTGCCTGCTTCTTCATGAGCCTTCTTCCTTCAGTTGCTGCAAGTTTGTAGGGTTCTCTGCTTTTAGTTTTTGCTTGTTTGTTGGTCTGGCTATTGTTGGTCACTGCTTTTTCATAATTCTTTTTGCCCGCAGTAGCTCATTGTATGTAGGTCTTTCTGCCCTCAGTCACCGCTTATTTGTGGGTCATTCTGCCATCAGTTGCTGCTTATTTGTGGGTCTTTCTGCCCTCAGTCACTGCTTATTTGTGGGTCTTTCTGCCCTCAGTCACTGCTTATTTGTGGGTCTTTCTGCCCTCAGTCGCTGCTTATTTGTGGGTCTTTCTGCCCTCAGTCGCTGCTTATTTGTGGGTCTTTCTGCCCTCAGGCACTGCTTATTTGTGGGTCTTTATGTCTAAAGTTGTAGCTTGTTTGTGGGTTGTCACACCTTTAGTTTTGTATTTAGTCACTGAACAATGAGCTCTGTTTGGTTAAGATTGGCAATTGAAGAATTTTTCATATTTTGCACTTCTTTAGATATTGTGCCACATTATGATGGTCAGTTTTCCAAAAGACTCCAGAATTACCTCTGCAGACATCAATGCCATGCCGGGGGCATGACATGGATGTTACCATCAGACACAGCCGTTTCTATTATTTCTAATAATAAAGTTTTTCTGCAGCTGGAAACTTTCAGACAGTTTTTGCAATATGACGTGTACATCCTTTAAGTCATATCTGAAATCAGTTTAAGTGTTACTGGTGCCAAGTAGATTTTTCTGTTAAAGTTTTTGAGAAAAGAATTAAAACAGACTTAGTCAATGCACACAGTAAGTTGTGCCACTTTTAAGGCCACTTTGTTGATAGATGTATTGAAAATAGGCACACAATGAATAACCAAAAGTTCTAGACTATCTTACTGGTGAGTAAAGGAAGGAAAAATGTGTTGATGCATGCAGAGTCTCTACTGGGAGGACCACTGAACATGAATACTGGATGAACAAAGACGCTCAAAGATGAGACCTTTCCCTGAATATTTAGACTGAGGGCAGAACAGGACTGACAGATGTCGACTAACCACACCCAGAGACAGTGACAGTACTTAGTGAGTAAACTTTATTGATATAACACTGTTAACAACGGTCCCGAACTAAAGACCTTTATTAAGATTTAGTGTGTTACATCAACAACGCACAACCCAAAGAGCAAAAACAAACAGAACATAACATTTACCATTGAATCTGAAATAGCACACAGACAAGAGGAGAGACAATGGAAAGCACACAGACCACATTATAAAATCAAGAAATCACCAGGTACTTGCAGAACAAAGCAGGTCATTCATATTAAGTTAGCAGAGCAAATAAGATTATCCATCCATCCTGTCCAAACATATTTGTTTTTAACTGTTTTTTTAAGGTTGTTTTCACACCTGATAGTCTGTTTTGGAATGGAAATTGCATCATTGTTGCACTTTCCTTTGGTTTGGTTCGCATTCACACTGCTCTTCGTCAAACGAACTAAACCGTCTAAACACCTAAAATCTCTGCCTGTTAGGTGCGGTGTCATCACAAACAAACAGCGACCAAGACGAAATGAAGGCGTAGGAGAAGACGAAACTGGGAAATCTACCTCCTTCTGCCAGTCTTTTTTTCCACATAAACAATGAAAAACACACTGAATTTACGCCGTCTTGGGGTTTCTGCTTCTGCATTGGGGCATTAGGAGCAGCCAGCAAGGTGGTGAGCTGTCCAGCATGTCATTCTTTACATGAGATGAATAAATCAGCACCAACTACAACACGTTGCTATGGCTACACAGACGCCAAGCAAGATGCCAACATGTATTTGAGTGTATTAAATCACATTTAAATCCGTATAGCATTACGCTTTATGGCACTTCCTGCCTTTGGTTCACAAGTTGGTCCGCTTTGCCTTCATACCTCAAACAAACCTCATCAGGATTCGTTTGAAAGCGGACTGAGACCCCCTGTTTTCAAGCCAACCACAGTCCGCTTGTTTGGTCCGTACCAGAGTTCGTTTGAGCTTTCACACCACTCCAAACGGACTGGACTATCCAGGAAAATGGACCAGTGTTCGTTTAAAGCGGACCAAACAACTCTTGTGTGAGTGCACACAAGAGTTGTTTGGTCCGCTGGTGTAACCCAGGTTGTGACGACAGCGCCCGTCCCCATGGAGATGAATTCAGGAGTATAAGCAAAAGTTTTTTGTCATATCAGTGTTTAATCCACACGGAAACGACTTTTTGGGAGGCTGTTAACGCTACTTTTTGAAACCAGGTCCCAGAGTGAACAAACCTGTAAACGTATGTTTTGCCACCTTGTAGACAGCCAACCTCATCTTTCTTGAAACAATAACGTCACACATAGCATAGCCACTTACGCTGTATGCACGTGTTGAACCAAAATGACAATGGCGGATTACAGTTTAGATGAGGTATTTGACTGCGCATGTTTGCCTGAGATTAGAAAAAAATAGTAATAATTAGGTTAAGTGTCACAGGGTGATTGTGGGCAAAATCGGGAGATGCATGTGTGGGCAGGCCCACTGGTGAAGGCACTGTCTCTGGGCAACAGGGGTACCCTCTGGACTTTGGGGGGGTCAAATCACCACACACCTGCAGGTTATTGACACGCCTGGTGTTTCAGCAGGTGCTGATTAGTGTGCTGCACTCGGCAGTACATTTTACAGGCATGAAAACAGGTTGGGGTGAAAAGGTGAGAAGGATATGACCCCTCTAGGGGGTCCGGGGGCATGCTTCTCTGGAAGGAAATTTTGAATATTTCATATTTAAAAGCATCAATCTGATGCATTTTGAGAGAAAAATCAAGCAGAAATACAAGACAGTATGAATGTATAATAAAGTATCTATCTGTACATGGTCACATTATGCTATAAGAAATGAGACTGACAACTTCTCTCATGAAATGCACAACAGCACAACTTTAATGTAGTCGGCTTGTTAAGATAGCTACGTTATCTCCAGGGCTCGGCATTAACTTTTTGCTGACAAGCCACAGTGGCTAGTGGTTTTGCAAACTTACTAGCCACTCGGTATTTCTACTAGCCACAATTTTGGTGTTTGGAAACTAAGAGCTATATGCCAAATTTGGTACAAAAGGTATGATATGACACACATGCACACATACAGTCAAGACTCTTAGATTTTTATTTTCATCAATGGATATTAAGTTTATGCTATTAATAAAAATACTGTTAAGAGGCTGTTTTGTAAACTACAGCAGATTACAAGAACATTTCTAATTCTCACTCTGACAAATCTCCACCAGAGAAAGTTAAGTGTCAAACCTCCTGTCCTCTACTCTATTCTCCTTTAAACTGTATGGTGGAAATGTCTTCATATGTGTCTCTAAAATTAATCAAAATATCTGTTTAATATTAGAAGCAAAAAAATCACTGTTCAGTTAAGTTCTCTTGGACTCCTAAGTGATCAGTTAGTGACTTTTATCCTTCTGCCTCTGTTTCTCACTGCCTCAGTTAACGATTCAAAGTTTCAGGTTTTCTCTCGTCTTTTATATCCGTTAATTATATGATAAATCAAAATACAAACGTTTCAAAGGTTTTAATAACGTTTCGATTATGCATGCATTTGCGGAGGTTTTATCATTTAGATCGCCCTCAACAAAGAAAAAAGAATATAAATGGAGTATTAATCGAACAATATTCAGACACACTGCTGCCCTGGCTCGCACGAGCGACAGAGACACATTTGGAGTGCACACACACACACACAAACGGCACGGATGCGCTGATCCTCCACAGACAGAGAGAAGCTTTAAAGCAGAAGGAGAAAGTTCAGGTCTGAGTTTATCCTCAACATTCTGAAATATTTTCCCTAAACAGAAAGAAACCTTCAGTGCATGTGTGTCAGTAAATGTGTGTGTCGCCTTTGTGAGTGTCATACAGCATCAAAGACCTTGGCGCTGCATAAAATCGCACAAATAGATGAAGAGACCAGCCACTTCTCAGTTATTTTGGAGGGAAATTTGAGCCTTTATGTGCCGAACGGCCTCTCTGTAACAAGCCTAAATCATAAGGGCTAACAGACAAGCATGGTCAGAGTGAAGCATTAGTTGTGACGCTGATAAATTCCACCCGCCATCGTGGCTGGTTAGAGTCATGCTGCTACCCGCCATGGCCGAAATCCACCCGCATTTGGCTAGTTTGCGGGTGTAAACGTCAAGCCCTGGTTATCTCGCCTGCTGTGTTTGCTAATGTTATGCATCAATGACACAATGCCTCTTTCAGCAAGCTTTAATTCTTCTAATGATATTACATGTAGCTAACGTTAAGCCTATGTAGACAGAGTTCCTGGGTAACTTAGATATACCAGAAAATATTGGTATTATTGAAACCATCACTCACCATATTCAGTCAGGCAACTAATGTTAGCTATATTCCACTTTCCAAATCGGTGAGGCTTCCGAATGCTTTGGTCTGCATGAGTGAAGTGCTTGTACACTTCACAAACCAATCAAGTAGCAGTATTCCCCTACCTTCCCAGAGAAAAAACTGGTGATGTGAGGCCCTTCGCGCTAATATTTCCATGCTCACGTGCTTGTAGAGTGAATGATTTTATCAAATTCAAGGCTCCTTTCAGGCACGCGCACATGTTTGCAGTTCACAGATAATCTGTAGTATACCTCCATGTCCTGTCCACACACCCCCCCCCCAAAAAAAATATTTCTCATCGGATCTACAGGATTCACGTAGGTCACCTATTTTGGTTTCAACATGGCGAATTTTGCCGAAAGGTAAGTGATTTGCACGCCTGATTTTAGTTGCACATAGGCAATTGATTGCAGTTGTGGAAAGAGGATCAAAACACAGAGAGGCTGAAGACGCTGAAACAGATGACACCTAGAGGATTAGGAGAATGCCAGCTAGGATCAAGTCAGAAGGATCCACTGGAGCCACGGGAGGAGCAAAGGAGAAGGAGACTTGAGCACTTGCACATTACTACAGCTGCCACATGCATACTGAATGTTCACTTCATGCCTTCAGCTGTCTCTCCCCTAGTTCCTTGTACTAAAAGCTACTGCATAAAACTGGAGATTCAGCCCAGAGTCCTGTCAGAGAGGAAGATCTCTGGAGCGCATTTAGCTGCTGCACAAGAGCTCCGGGAGAGTGGCGCTACAGATGGTGCCATGACCCAGGGCTGAGGGTCATTGCAGAGGTCATAAGCACAGGGATCTCATGCAGTAGACGGCAGCAAATAGCAAAGCAGTCCCTTGCTTTTGTTAAAGCTGGAGAGAAGCCACAATAGGACCCAAGCAAGCAGGCTTGCTGCTGGCAATAGCATGGGACTGGTAGCTGAAGGTTGACTCAGGGAGACAGCTCAAGTTTTGAGAAAACATTGCAGCGGCGACACAAAGGCCAGACTTGGTTCTGGTGTCAGAAACGACCAGGGTAAGTGGTCCTGCTTGACTGTTCCCTTGGAAGACCAGATAGAGGAGGACTTTGATAGGAAGACAGGCAGGTATGAAGAACTTGAAGGCAAAAGCCAAGACAGAGAATGGTGGACCAATGACACTGAGGTCGAGTGATGGGAGTGAAGGAACTGCATGGCAGAGCCATCAGGGACATCACAGACATGGTAGAAACGGAATCAAGAAGGCTGTGGAGCAACCATGGTGATGTGTGGACATTCAGACACAAGCCGAGGTCTGATCAACCCAAGCTGGGTCCCCTAGGATAGGGTGTATGGTGTTGAAAGACCCAAAACACCTGATAATCCCAGGATACCTCACTGATGGTGTGTGAGTTGCACCAAGAACTAGAACTTCTGATTTATTAGCATTAAGTTAAAGAAAGTAGCTGCAGGAGACAGGGACACAATCTTTCTCCCTTCAGTGGCCACATTAAACAAACACAAGTGATAAATTCTGGCCCCGTCCACACGGAAATGAATTCAGGTGTATACGCAAAAGTTTTTGTCATATCAGTGTTTCATCCACACGGAAACAACGTTTCGGGTGACTGTATACAATACTTTTTGAAAACAGGTCCCAGAGTGCATAAATCCATAAAGGACTGTTTTGTCTCCATGTGGACGGCTAGCCGCATTTTTCTTGAAACAATTATGTCACACATATTGAAGCTCTCTTAAGGCGCCTGCGCAGGTCCGGCCAAAACAATGGTGGACTACAGAGTTGTGTTCATGCTGCAGAAGCTACAGAGCTTGTTATGGCTTTTATAGCAAAATCTGATGCTACCTTACCACTGCGAAACACACACACCATATGTTCTGAAATCCAACGCGGAGAACAACCAGAAGGGCAACTAGAAGAAAGTTTGTGTCAGTTTTTTTTGTGATCTTCTTCTTCTCCTTTGGTGCATTGCTGTGGCAGCGTTACAGCGCCACTTACAGGCTTGGCATGCACTACAGCGTTTTCAGTCATTTTAGTGGTTCCGTGTTAACGCGGATGTTTCCTGAAACAATTCCGTCTTTGCGGAAAAGTTTTTCAAGACAGAATAGCTATAGCTATAATTTCGTCTCCATGTGGACGGGGCCTCAGCTTATAAGGGCTTGGAATTTAAGGTATTCATTGTGGTGCAAGCCAAACCAAAACCTGAAAAGAACCGTCTTTATCTCATTAATGTTATGCAACCCATTTGTTCCTTGATGAACATTTAAAACCACTTTTTGGTATTTTTGAAAGCTTTTAAAATCAAAGAATCTTGACCAGTTATCAAGGAAAGCTTTTCTCCATGCAGCTCTTTTGCAGATACCTAAATTGGCTTCAATCTGGATAAAATTTGAATTCCACTTCTTGGCAGTGTTGGTAGATATATTCAGTTCTAGGCAAATTAGATGATGCCAACTGCTTGTGGAAACAATGGTGTGGACAGAGTGAATTCAAAAATCAGTTTCCATTAATTATTCCCGTAGAAAAGTGGTGATAAATACAACTTTAAGCACACAAATTCACTCTACAAAGCATTTTTCAAGAGTAAAAACTACTAGAATAAATACTACCATATTAAATTAGAAGGCTGTTTTTATTAGCCTCCAAACTAAAAACAAATGTGTATTAATGTGAGGCTGGAACTGAGGAGTACCAGATGGTTTATCACTGATTGGATTCATTCTGGTACAAAAAGCCACCAGTTAAACACACACTGACTAAACTAATTATAGGAGTTGGCATCTCTTCTCCAGAACATGCTGGTGTCAAAATAAAAATTAGAATCTCTGTAAGTCATGAGCTTAGAGCAATTTAGTGCTCTTTATTTCCCATTAACTTATCACAAAGAGTGACAATAAACAAGGAGCAAATCAAGATGGTGATCTGTGTGGCCCAGTACACTTGTTTTCACTGTTATTTTGACATTACATGCATGATGTGAGGCATGAAAATCATGAGGGAAGAGGAGTTGACTCAATGTTTACAGCCACTCGTCCTGCTTTGTTATTAGGGATGTCAACGTGAACATGTTATTATCACGTTAACTCAAATAACGACACGTTTCTTTTTTATGTTGCACCTTCTACCCATCCTAGAGTTTGCGAGATCAGGAAGCGGTGCTGTTATGATGCAGTGCAAACAAGCAGAAATGGATAAAGGACAGAGACTCTTGAATGGCAGGTTCAGCTTTCAGATCATGCCAGATAAGAATGAAATTATTTGCTTCTACTGTCAGTATGAACTGAGTCACAAGGACTTGTGTTTAACTGAGTACCAGAGAGCTGTCAAATCAGCAAAAACATCTTTTATCTCCAATCTTGTGTCCAATAATACCCACAGACCCCAGGTCCTTTTTAATACTTTTAACAATCTTTTAAATCCTTGTAATTCTTCTTGTGTTGCTCCATCACCCACTTTATGCAACAGATTTCATTCATTTTTATTGATAAAATTTCATCAATTAGATTTTATCCCTCTCCTCCATCTTGGATCCAGCTGTGTCTCCCTGGTGCTCATCTGTCTTTGACCAGTTTGAGCCAGTGTCTCTGGCACGGCTATCCAAGGTGGTTCAAAAACTAAGACCCTCTACATGCCCTTCGGACACTATTGCTCCCAGGCTTTTAAAGGATGTTTTTAACTCAGTTGGGTCATGGATTTTAACACTTGTAAATACATCTCTTATGTTAGGCTGCTTTCCAGCTGCTTTTAAACATGCTGTTGTGCAGCCTCTTATCAAAAACATAATCTTGACCCCTGTGTGCTTTCAAACTTCCACGCCATTTCTAAACTTCCTTTTCTATCAAAGGTCTTAGAGAAAGTTTTAAATCAGTTGCATTTGGATCTTAATTTTAATGAGATTTTAGAAAAGTTTCGGTCTGGTTTTAAATCATGCCACAGCACGGAAACGGCCCTTTTAAGAGTTTTTAATCATCTTCTTTTAACTGTTGATGATGGAAACTCAGCTGTGCTAGTGCTTTTAGATTTGACTGCTGCATTTGACACGGTTGACCACCAGATTCTTTTATCACATATTGAATTATGTGCTGGTTTTTAAGGGACTGTCCTGAAATGGTTAAAATTTTACTTATCAGAAAGGACTTTCTCTGTCAACCTTGGTCAGTTCTCTTCTGCGCCAACCCCATTATGTCATGGGGTCCCGGAAGGCTCTGTTTTAGGTCCCCTCTTTTTTTGTACATGCTTCCTTTGGGGTCTGTTTTCAAGAAACACAATGTGTCATTCCATTTTTTTGCTGATGACTTGCAAATTTATCTTCCCATGACCCCTAAAGGAAATTATTTTACAGTCTTACAAAACTGTTTAAAAGATGTAAAATCATGGATGGAGTTAAACTTCTTACATTTAAATGAAAAGAAAACTGAAATAATAGTGTTTGGAAAATCTGAACTCCTGAATGGTGTTGACAGTGTTCTTGGTCCTTTAGCCTCCTTCTGTCGACCTTTTGTGCGTAACCTTGGTGTCATCTTTGACAGCTGCTTCAGATTTGACCATCAGATCAGTTTGGTGGTCAAGACCAGCTTCTTTCAGCTGAGACTGTTGGGGAAGGTCAAGCCCTACCTTCCTCCAAATGACTTTGAGAGGGTAATTCACATGTTCATCACCTCTCGCTTAGATTATTGTAACTCTTTGTATGTTCATCTGGACTAGTCATCTCTGCGTCGCTTGCAGCTAGTTCAAAATGCGGCTGCACGGCTTCTGACTGGCAAGAGACGCCGAGACCACATCTCACTGGTGCTGGCCTGTCTCCATTGGCTTCCTGTCAGTTTCAGGATTGAGTTTAAAATGTTGCTTCTTGTCTTTAAGGCATCGCATGGATTGGCACCATCATAGTTGTCTGAGTCGTTGCACCAACATACTCCAATCAGAGTGCTGAGGTCAACACACCAGATGCTTCTTGATGTTCCTAGGTGCAGTCTTAAAACCAGAGGTGACAGGGCGTTTGCTGTGGCTGCTCCTAGACTGTGGAACAGTTTACCTCTGATAATTAGAACTGCTGAGTCAATAGATCATTTTAAAACTTTGCTGAAAACTCACTTATTTGCACTGGCTTTTAATACAAGTTGAACTTGACATTTTGACATGTATTCTCTTTGATATTGATGTTGCTAGATCATTATGTGTTTTATGTGTTTTTTTGTGAGTCATTTATTGTGCTTTTACTGTTATGTCAAACCCTGTAAAGCACTTTGGTCAACTAAGGTTTTTTTAAATGTGCTATATAAATAAACTTTGACTTGACTCGACTTGACAAGGAGTCTTAAATACCCCGTACCACTTGTCGGCCAACCACATAACATGTTATATATATGTGTTATATGTGCACATAATATGTTATTATATAGTTCCCTCCAAAAGTATTGGAACAGTGAGGCCAGTTCCTTTTTTTTTTTTTTTGCTGTAGACTGAAAACATTTGGGTTTGACACAAAAAGAAGAAGATAATTATGAGACAACAGATCAACGTTTCAGCTCTAATTTCCAGGTGGTAACACCTGGATCTCATAAACAACTCAGAAGGTTTTAGGTTGTTCATTTCTGTGTTCATTTTTATTTGAATCTTATTTTCCTGCTTTCATTTCATGTTTAATCCACCACAGGCTTTACCAGCTTTCATAGGTCGTTCTGTAAGTAAAAACAAAAAATAATTCACTTTCTTAGCTTTTAGTTTTTATTTGTATTCTGCACCATGGGGGACGTGTATTTCAAAATTACTGTCCCAGCAATTGCAGCCATATTCACCCTTTAACATTTGTATGGAGACCTGTATCAGTGAGCACTATGTGACTTAATATTGATTTTTAGTACAGGCCTGTCATGCAGTCATGTCAAGAATATCTGCTAAAGCTGAAAATGAACATCAGGTTGAGGAAGAAAGGTCCCAAATAGGAAAAAAGTGTAAACTCTGTTTAGTAAACTCTATGAATATATGTATGTACATAAGAAACTGCTAACTCTCTCTCAGATTCATGCTGAATGAAGACAGTTGTGAAAGCAGTTATCAAAGTCAGGTGAGTATCTCATCAGTATTATACATACAAGAATTTATCGGCATTAAAAAATGGTATAAAAAAACACAAAGGTGCCTTCTTGCTCTCCATCAACATCCTTCAGAATGCTTTTATAATTTTTTTGATTTCCCATCTTTGTCCAGAGCATTCCTGTAAAAGTAGTATTCCCTTTTTAATCTCCAGACATCTCTTCGTCTGTTTGTTCTTTAGCTCTTTGCCCTGAAAAAGAGAATATCATATCATCTGCATACAACAGAATACATCATATCATCTGCATACAACAGAATACATCATATCATCTGCATACAACAGAATACATCATATCATCTGCATACAACAGAATACATCATATCATCTGCATACAACAAAAAACAAATCAATGATTACAATGTACCTGAGTGAAGTCCCAGTAAATCCCCATCCCTTTCTGTAGAGCCTCTTTACAGTTATAAAGCCCAGGCAGGGTTTCTGTCTTCCCAATGTCACACAAACAATGGTTGTCCTTGTACTTATGGTACTTGATACCACCGACATAGATCTCACCAGATTTGCGATAGTAAGTTTTCTGAAAGTTAAAAAAAAAAAAAAAGAAAAAGAAAAAAGAAAAAGGGAAGCAGGTTCATCATCTCTGTTCGTAGCATACACCCTTGCTAAGATTTTACTCCCCAGTTGTAGCTTTTAGGTTGCTCATTTGTCATACATTTATTTTCCGTTTTACTTACTTGAGGTCCATAATAGTGGCAACCATAGGCGATAGGAGTGTGACCTGGAACCGGGCCTTGGTCTATGCACATACTGGCATTAATATTCTTCATCTGTGAGTGATAGAGTTAGCTTGTCATTAGAGCACAATGTGGCATGAGAAAGCCAGAGGAATAATAAATCAGCCTGACCACATTCTCTCCTCTGACTTTTCTCTTATGCCCTCTGGGCGGCGCTATCATGCACCCCCAAGGAAAACCAACAGATACTCAAACTCATTTATCCCTTCAGCTACCAGGCGGCTAAATGCTGAGAGGTGAACAGAATCTGATTGGTGTGTTTTGCTCGTTAATGCATCCTTGACATTGTATTAATTGTACTTATTGTATTTTTTGCTGATCCTGTGGATCTGTTGGCACTGACATGTTGAATGTGGTTGCTTATTTGCTGCAGTGAATGTTTTGGATTTGTTTTTTTTTTGTTTTTTTTGTTCCCTGATTGTTTAGATCATTTCAATAAGGCAGGGTAAACTGTAAACTGAATTGCCCTTCGGGGATTAATAAAGTTGTCTGAATCTGAATCTGATCTTTTAGTCAAATTGTATTTGAAAAAAAAATCTGTTTATCACTCGCTGCAACCAGCATTTCGAATATTTAGAATCAGATTTTACAGATTTTTGAAGCTTTTTGTTTTATACCCAGATAGCCTCTGTGTATTTGTCACTGTTTTGCAATGCAAGAGCACATTATTAGAATAAGTAAAATGCTTCAGAAGTTATCAATAGTGCATGTTTTGATAGCACAATGTGACATGATCTTTCAGTCAAATTTTACCTTAAAAAATATGAGTTTATCACTTGCAGCAGCTGGCATTTTGAATATTTATTATTAGGTTTTTGAAATAATTTACTTAACTGTTTATCGTACTATTTATGTTTTGATTGTTTGTTTGCTTTTAATCCCATTCTTAACTCTGTGGCTGGAGGTTGTTTTCCTTTATGTCTCTATGGAAAATGCTGCAAATACCTGCACTCTGCTTAGCAGGTACCTGGCAGCTTTTAGGGATCTCCTTGTGTTGTCTCTTCTGTATTGGCTGTGGTTTTGGTGTCCTTTGCCCTCTGTCTGACTTGGTTTAGCATGGCTGTTTCAGGAATGTTTTTAGTACTCCTTCTACTGTAATGTAGTAATGTAGTTTCCCACTACTCTATCCTTTTTGTGTGCTCTGTACAATGACACTGTTCTGCTCTCATTTTTAGCATGGCTACTGTCAGTCCAGGGCTGAAGGCTTGTCTTACGGGAGACTGGCAGGGTACAATACTCGTCTTGTTGTATACAACTTGCTAAGCACTCCAGTATAAAGACTGACAGAAGCCCAACAGGTGTGCAGGGTGTGCTCGGCACAGCTAATATAAAATTAATTCTTAGGCATTTAGAATAGGTTAAAATTTGTAGAAATGTATATTTGTCATTTTGAAATCAATAGATTTGTTCGCACACACCTAGTTGTTGTTACATTTGTAACTTTTAAGTGTCTTTTAAACTTAAAGGGATATTTCAGGATTTTTGAAGGTGAGTCGTATGAGGTATCCAGCAGTAGAAGGGTATGTTAGGTGTGTAAATAAAGGATACGAGATGGCTTGTGACTCAGAGCCGGTGTATTCAGTAGCTGTGCATACAATGAACTCCCGGATGTCAACAAATGGGCAGGTTTGTGTTCATAACATGGCAGGCATAGTCCACTAGGGGAAGCTGTTGACAAATCTATCACAAGACACAGTGTAACAGTAACCTGACACGCCAGATGGATGTGTTTCACACATCCATCTGGGAAAGCTTCAACAGGAGACGTTTGAGAAAAGCCAGAGGCTTTGAAAAAACTCAGAGTGTGATTGGATGAACGTTCTGTCTGTCACATCTCTACGGGCCAATCAGTGCAACAAAACACGTGATGTAGCGGCTATCAAGCTGCACGTGCGCAGCTACTGAGGAATAATACAAAACATGGCGACTACAGACATGTAATTACTCAACTTTTGTCGGTTTTGAGAAGGAAACAACTCACTGCTGTTCTTTGTTCTTCTTTTAACGAATAAATGTCGTCATGTTCCGATATAAATGGTGCTTTAGCAGCATCCACGCTAATCTCTTCCTTCATAACTGCACCACGCCTCTGCTGCACCTGAAAGTACTGCCCCTCATCACTGATCGGTCCTGTCACTTTCTAACCAGGCCCAAACGGTTCAGATGGGAGCTTTGCAGGATGGAGTCACCAGTGGAAAAACAAGGAAATGGGCGTATCCATCTGCTTTGCAAGGTTAGTGTAACAGGGCACTAGCCTCAAGTTATTTCAGTGAGCAATGCTCCTTTAAGAAGGACTCAGCTCTGCAATGCAAGAGCATGTAAAAGGTTGTCAAAACCTGCATTGCAAAGTAGTGACAAAAACACAGAGACTCTCTGGGTAAAAAAAAAAAAAAAAAAACACCTCAGAAATTTTCAATAGTGCATATTTTGGAGCCAACACCAAAAACTCTACTTCTGTAGAGCCACTTCTATTTAAACAATGAGCTTGTTGCGCATTATTTTTTTTTTTAACCATGATAAGCCATTTCTAATAACATTCAAAGTTACCTTTAGCCGCCAGGATGAGCCCGATTAGCTTAACTCCTGAGCTCACACATATTACAGCACACACCTAGAGCTTAAAGACCCTGTAAAGTGAAATCCAAAATTTGTGTCGTAACACACTACATACGTTGGTATATGGTTGCTGTAAACATATGAAAACACTGAGACCTACATGTGACTGAATTCTGGATTTGGACTGTTAGAAAGTTTTTCACCTCTTTCCTGGCTTGGTTTCATGTGGGCGGGGCCAATATGTGGGCTGGTGACAGATAATAGTCAGTCAAATGCTGTTTTTTTTTTGGTTCATTGTGAGGTAAAGTGGTCTATGGATCATTTAAAGTATCTTAACAGAGATGTGAGCCAAAAAAAAGACTTTGGCTGTTTTCGAATTGGCCTACTGGATACTGCTGCCAAACACAGTATGCAGTATGTATTACGCACTGCATACTGCGTTCGACAGTAGTATGCAGTATGACTGCCAGTCGGACGTTACTGTGTAGTATATTTGGCCCAGTTTAGCTGGTTTCTGGTGTACAGAAGTACGTCATACCCTGGTCAATATTAAACGACACTACAGTGTTTTCAATCCATTTATGTACAGAAAAATCTGGGAAGTGTTTTTATTTGATTTTTCGGGATTTTTATAGCCGTTGTTTTTAGCTTAGCATGTATAGTGCAGTGAAAGGACACACTTGACAGCACCTTTCTGGCCGTTATGAGCCGTAACGGCAAAACAAAAACAACAGTGACCCTATTACAACTTATTGCACTATAGTACATGTTATAAAGGTAAAGATAAAAGGTAATGTCACTTTTTGGAACTGTCAGCCGCTCCAGTGAACGTTCCTCTGCACTCTGCTGGCGCTTTGCATTGTGGGTAACAGTAGGCGAAGCAGACTGGTTTGATGCATGCTGTAAAATTTTCCCGAATCAGTACGTCATCCGGGTATTTTTGGCATACTGCAACTTTCACAATAGTACATTACAATCAGTACGCAC